>NC_046295.1:21809401-22171901 GCF_004115265.2 Rhinolophus ferrumequinum | reverse complement strand
TACTTAAAAGGGGAAAGTACTGATTAATATTGAGACATTAGATTAGTTTTAATATATCACCTCGACTAAAGCTGGTAATAGGGAGTGATGTGACAACACTCAAACACTTAAATAAAATAAATGCAGAAGAACAGAGTGTTATTTTAAAGCTGTGCTTAGAGCATTATGAAAAGAAGGAATTAAGCAAAGGAAATTTAGTTTGATTAAAATTCTTAGCAACACCCAGTTATCCTGGGAAATTATGCCGTGAGAATATTGTCGATTTTTACCTTTTACTTACCGAGACTAAGCTGTGTGACCATGTGTGTTTCAAAAGGGAGGCGGGCAGTAGGTAATGGTTGAAGAAATGAGTGAGTGGAATATCCAGAAACCTTAGGATGGTTCCTAATATTTCTGCTTATGTCATGCATGCCCTTAATATAATTCATTTACATTAGTTCCTTATCTTACATTTCTCTATAAGATTCTGCAGTCTCCCTAAGGGTGCAAAACATACTTTAGGATTCTAAAATTATCCCGTCATCCAGACTGAGAACCTGGTTTGGCATAGCTGGGGAAGAGAACAGGTGTCAGAAACTATCTGTGATTGTTAGATCAAGAGTAGACATTCTCCCCAGCCCACCACCCCCACCACCATGTGGCTCTGCAAGCTGGACAGAGAGAAACGATCCCAGACCCCTGCCTTTGTGAGCCCACTGCTCACCAGGCTTGATGTCAGGTGTGTTGTAAAATTAACCTTGCCAAGAAATAGTCTTCTCTCTTCTCTTTCTTTAAGTTAGACTCACTGTAATGTTAAACAGAGATTACACACTCTTGCATTTACTAACATTATGATTATTATCTATGATTAACAATTTCCATTAGGCAGAGTTATATGTTTACCTCCTATGGGAATGTTTTTAAGTTTTAGTGTCCCCGTATAAAACCATCTGACAAATTACCATTTCTGGGGCAATAAAAAAGACAATATCAAGATCCGAGATCTCTTTATGACAAGAAAGAATTAGAAGAATAGTGGTAAAAACATCAAATCTTGTGTACACAAAGTTATTTTAAATAACAGAATACCAGATAGCATCTTTTTCCATGAAAACAGGGTTTATAAAACAGAAACTATCAATTATCCCCCAAATCTTCTCCTAAATCTTCCCAAGATCACCAAAAAGAAAGAGATCTATTTGTTCCATACATGTGATATTACCATATTATTAAATCAGTCTACAAAATATACTGTTCTGTAATATGCGCCAAGTCTTCTGCATGTAATTAACAAAGATGGAAGTTTTAATGAGGAGGACGATAGAGTGAAATGAAGAAAGGAAATGGGGAGGCAGGAGAAGGGGCCAAGAAGGGAATACTTCTTGAGGAGAGGGACATAAAAAGTTCTAAATATTATTTGTGGGAGCAGAGCAATAGGGAGAAGACGGAAGGAACTTAACTCCTGCTTCCATTGTTAAATTCTTTAATTGAATTCTTTTGAGAATAAAGACCAGTAACTAATTCAGTGATGAACATGGACTTATTATTTAAACTATAAAAGTCCCAGTTAGAGTGATTTCTGAGACCTAAAAATGTGTTTCTATCTACGATGACTTCTTGCTATTCTCTTCTGGAGTAAATAGTGAACTTGGAAATTTTCTAATAGAGTAAATCATAATAGCCAACCACAGGATTTTATTAACGTATGATGTAGAACAAAGGAAGGAACACAGGCAAATCCTACTACAGCCACCTCTGTGGTGGTCAGACAAAATAATTAACCTTTCTGAGCTTCAGTTTCCTTGTCTCTAAAACAGGAATAATAATATATAGTATGGAATTTGCAAAAAGTAAGGCTATATCCGTTAGTTAACGTTAGTTAACTATGAGTATTACGTAAGTGTAAATTTCTATTTATAAACTAACAAAAGTTTGAGTGTATTTGCAACAGTTGCAAGGGTTAGACATATTTCAATATTCAACCTTTAAAATTTTTCAAAGGTAGAATTAAATAAGTAAAGGCATATAGACTAATAAATTAAAATAGTGACTGCAAATTTGCTTTGATAAGGCTTGCCATCCAGCATTTTCATTATGACTTCTTTGATTTCTTTAATTATAATTTGCTAATTGACAAACAGCAGAGCACAGAATCCTGTGGTCCTTCAAACTGAAAAGCCAAGAAGCTACCAGCTGACAGGGTATAGAGTCACACCAATCTTGGTTCCCGCCCTGAGTCAAACAATTTCCTATGCTGTGTGATCTTGCACAAGTTACTTTTTCCTCTCCAACCTCAATGTTCTCATCTGTAAAATAGAAATAATAAGTGTGGCTACAATAGAAGGTCTGGGACTTGGCTGCATAATAAATACTCTAAGACTAATTATCGATGAGGCCCAGACATTCAGAGCAACTTCCCCAAGGCCAGCAAGCTGGGGATTCAGACAGGGCAACAACGCAAATCTCCTGCCTTCCCACTCCAAAAATACAGACTCTAATAAACTTGGCTGTCCCCCAAAGCATCCTACCTCCTCTCCCTCCCACCAGCCATACAATGGAGAAACGGTCACTCCTGTCATCTGACAGAGTTCCTCGCCTTGGAATTAGATGCAACATGGGTTCCCATACGACTTCTTAGAAATTTGAATTTGTTCATGTCAAATGCTAAAGGGAATCAGTTATTTTGGTTGAGGTTTAAATGGCTTGGGTCTAAGTGTCCTTTGTGAGAACAAGGACTTTGTCAGACGAGCACTGCCTCTGAGCTGCATGTGACGGCCGCTGCGGGGTTCAGGAAGGAAGGGTTGTTGACAATGAGATAAGAACAAGAACTAAATCCCCTGCTGGATCCATCTTTGTTGACCTTCCGAGGGGTCTTAAGAGTGCTATCACTCAACACATGATAGAATAGATCTGAAAGCATCGGGAAGATGTTCAGTTTTTGTTTTCTTTTAATAATGAAAAAAATAAAAATAGCTTTGATTGCAGAAACCCAGCAACTTCAGTCTTAAGGAAAAAGTCCTGGCTGAAGAGCAAGAATATTCTCTGTTCAGTTTTTGCCTCTATCATGGACCTGAGCAAATAAGTACAGAGCACTTTTATTGCAGCATCAGCTCTCAACAGATCAAACCCAGGTACCTACTGAATTCCTTTCTTACAGCTCAGTGCGTGGCAATTCAGGAGAATCCAAGACTAAGACCCATTGTGTTGTAATGTAGGGAATATGAGTCTTGACTTCAGTTATCATTTTTTCCAAGACAGAAAGGGGTCACCGAAATGAGCCCTTTCTTCCCCATAATGGTACCAAAAGGAAAAGAGTCACCTTAATAACTGTAGATACCTGAAGCACTTTAGGCAGTTGTGATATATAACTCTGTATCTCTTAACAAAATGGTACCCCATAATAGACACAGTATTTTATACTTTACACACACACACACACACACACACACTACAGTTTCATGAGATCTTCAGAAGTCAATGAGATGGGTATGGTGGGGTAGTTCCATGACACCCATTTTTTTGATGGGAAAACCAAGGTGTAGTATATATATACATGCTGTTTTACTTACAGGAGTCCTGATAAACTCATCATAAGTTCAAAATATAAGTCAAAAAAGCATTTAATACACCTATACGAACACATCATAGCTTAGCCTAGCCTACCCTAAATGTGCTCAGAACACAATATCCCAAAACACTGGCAACACAGTACACTGCAGAGTATCGGCTGTTTACCCCCATGACCGTGTGTCTGACGGGAGCTGCGGCTCCCCTCCGCTGTCCAGCATCACGAGAGAGAATGTAATCGCACGTCAGAAACCCTGGAAAAGATCAACACGTAATTTCGAAGTACAGTTTCTCGTGAATGCATACGGATTTCTTACCATCGCAGTCAATGGAAAAATCATAAGTTGTGGGCCATCTGTAAAAGCTTGCCTACACCCACACAAGAAAATATGTGAGGCCAGAACAAGAAGCCACATCTTCTGACTCAAATTCTACTCTATCAGCTTGATAAGGGAATATAATTTGAACAGCTGAATATAGACGCATCATTTAAATTGTGTAAATGAATGCTTTATCATTTCTTATTGATGCTGAGATGGCCAGGGTCCTGACGTGTACTGATAAAGGTAGAGAAGATGATTAAAGACTCCCTTTAGACTTTTTTCTGCCTCTTTCCTACTTACCCATCTTAGTTAATGAGAGTACTTAAAAAAATCTGTGATACAAATGGAAAGCCAATTAGGTAACTTATGGTTAAAAACTTCCTTTGCTTTATGAAGAAAAACCTCCATGGTAATGCTGTGTTTCCCCGAAAATAAGACCGGGTCTTATATGAATTTTTGCTCCAAAAGATGTATTAGGGCTTATGTTCAAGGGGATGTCATCCTGAAAAACCGTGCTAGGGCTTATTTCCTGGTTAGGTCTTATTTTTGGGGAAACACAAGTATGAACTGTCCCTGATACTTGTCCACTAGGGCCCATGGTTACTCAGTCTGTAGGACAGGCTTGCAGCAATCTTCCGCAACATAGCCTATTTCCCCCATTCACTTATCTTGGCAGGGGTGGGGCAAGAAGGCTGTGGTGAGACAAAAGAGAGACAATCACTCCCTTTGTCTTCAGTCTTGCAACCCAAGACTCCTGAAACGCCAGGCCCTCACCTGGATACCCACAGTCCAAAGAGGAGCTGCACACGGGCCGTCCTACAGGGCTGTTGGGTTCCCAGAGGTGAATGACAACAGGCTGGGCCTGGGGAACCAGATGATGCTGCAGCAGGCCCGGAGTTAAGTACCACCAATGCACATTCAGGGGGAAAAGGGGTCTGGCAAGCACTACCTGCCGTCAAATCCAAAGCACTGCTTCTCAAACACCAGGTCGTGGGCATCAGTGGACGGCGACAGCATTTTAACAGCATTTAACAATTTGTGCTTGAATATAATAGAACTGAGCAAAAATGGATGGCATGTTGTAAGGATAAATATTGTTTCACATATATAACTGGTCAAAAAAGGCATAAATGCCATTATTCCAAAGGGAGAAGCCACTCTCCAACTCCTGTACCTGATAGTTACACAGTAATGCAGATGATGTATTGCTAGATCCTCCAGTTTTTTTCAAGAGAAGCCAGAATTCTGATATCTTGAATGAAATTTCCCCCAATTTTTAAAAGATTTTTTATTTAAAAATATAGCTAACACACATTATATCAATATCAGGTGTACGCCATAGTTATTCAACATTTATATCCCTAAAGAAGTGATCACCGTGATAAGTCCAGCAATCATGTGACACTGTACTACGCCATGACAATATTATTGACTATATTCCCCATACTGTACATTACATCCCCATGACTTATCAGTGTTATACCTGGAAATTTGGGCTTCTTATTCCCCTTCATCATTCCCCCTCCTTTTTCAAATTTTTCAATTACAGTTCATATTCAATATTTTGCATTAATTTCAGGTGTACAGCACAGTGGTTAGACATTGGTATAATTTAAGAAGTGATCCCCCTGGTTAGTCTAGCACCCACCTGGCACTATACATAGTTATTATCATATTATTGACTATATTCCCTATGCTTTACTTTACTTCCCCATGACTATTTTGTAACTATCAGTGTGTACTCCTTACTCCCTTCACTTTTTTCACCCTGTCCCCCAATTCCCCACCCATCTATCACCCTGATAAATCTAGTACCCATCTGACACCATACATAGTTATTATAATATTATTGACTATATTCCTTATGCTATACCCTACATCCCCATAACTACTTTGTAACAACCAATTTGTACTCAATCCCTTCCCATTTTTCACCTACCTACAAACCCCTCCCATCTGGCAATCTTCAAAATGTTCTCTGTATCTATGAGTGTGCTTCTATTTTGTTTAATTTGTTCTATAGATTCCACACATAAGCGAAATCACACTGCATCTGTCTTTGTCTGTCTGACATACTCCACTCAGCACAGTACCCTCCAGGTCCATCCATGCTGCTGCAAATGGCAAGAACACATTCCCTTTCATGGCTGAGCAATATTCTACTGTATATATGTACCACCTCTTTTTTATCCACTCTTCTATCGACGGACATCCAGGCTGCCTCCAAATCTTGGCCATTGTAAAAGAAAGCTGCAATGAACATATGGATGCACATGTCCCTTTGAAGTAGGGTTTGGGTTTCTTCAGATAAATACCCAGAAGTGGGATTGATTACTCAGTCCGACTTTGTCTCTTGTTATATCCTTTGTTTTAAAGTCTATTTTGTCTGGTACAAGTATTGCTACCCCAGGTTTTTTTGTTTTTCCATTTCCATTTTTATGAAATAACTTTCCATCCCTTCACTTTCAGTCTGTGTGTGATTTTGAATCTGAAGTGAGCCTCTTGTAGGAAGCATATGTAAGGGTTTTGTTTTCTCATCCATTCAGCCACCTATATTTTTGGAGCATTTAATCCATTTACATTAAAAGTTATTGTTGGGGCCGGCCTGGTGGCTCAGGCGGTTAGAGCTCCATGCTCCTAACTCCAAAGGCTGCCAGTTCGATTCCCACATGGGCCAGTGGGCTCTCAACCACAAGGTTGCCAGTTCAATTCCTCGAGTCCTGCAAGGGATGGTGGGCTCCGCCCCCTGCAACTAAGATTGAACACAGCACCTTGAGCTGAGCTGCCTACCGGATGGCTCAGTTGGTTGGAGTGCCGGCTCTCAACCACAAGGTTGCCAGTTCAATTCCTCGTGTCCCCCAAGAGATGGTGGGCAGCGCCCCCTGCAACTTTAGATTGAACATGGCACCGTGAGCTGAGCTGCCACTGAGCTCTTAGATGGCTCAGTTGGTTGGAGCATGTCCTCTCAACCACAAGGTTGCCAGTTCGACTCCCGCAAGGGATGGTGGGCTGCACCGCCTGCAACTAGCAACTGCAACTGCAGCTGGAGCTGAGCTGCGCCCCCCACAACTAAGACTGAAAGGATAACAACTTGAAGCTGAATGGCACCCTCCACAACTAAGATTGAAAGGACAACTTGACTTGGAAAAAAGTCCTGGAAGTACACACTGTTCCCCAATAAAGTCCTGTTCTCCTTCCCCAATAAAAAAAAATCTTAAAAAAAAAAAGTTATTGTTGATGGATGTGTAGTTGTTCCATTTTATTATTCAGTTTTGATTTTTTTTTTCCTGTCTTAAAGAAGTCCCTCTAACATTCCTCATGTAACTAGTTTTCTCTTGTCTTGGAAGCTTGTTATCTGTCCTTCAATTAATTCTAAATGATAGCCTTGCTGGATACAGTAGTCTTGGTTGTAGATCCTTGTTTTTCATCACTTTGACTATTTCCTGCCAATCCCTTCCAGCCTGCAAAATTTCTGTTGAGAAATCAGCTCACAGTCTACTGGGAGTTCCCTTATAAGTTACTAGATGCCTTTTTCTTGCTGCTGTTAGGATTCTCTCTTTATCTTTATCCTTTGCCATTTTAATCATAATGTGTCTGAGTGTGGGCCTGTTTGGGTTCATCTTGTTTGGGACTCTGTGCTTCCTGGATTTGTATGTCTATTTCCTTCACAAGATTAGGAAAGTTTTCAGTCATTATTTCTTCAACTAGGTTCTCAATCCCTTGCTTTCTTTCTTCTCCTTCTGGTAGCCCTATGATGTGAATGTTGTTACGCTTGATGTTGTCCCAAAGGCCCCTTAAACTATCCTCATTTTTTTTTTAATTCTTTTTTTCTTTTGCTGTTCTGATTAGGTATTTTCTACTACCTTGTCTTCTACATCGCTAATTCGATCCTTTACTTCTTCTAGTCTTCTGGTGATTCCTTCTAATGCGTTCGTTTCAGTTATTGTAATTTTTATTTCTGACTGGTTCTTTATGGTTTCTGTGTCTTTTTTTTTTTTTATGCTTGCTACATCTTTGTTGAAGTTCTCACTAATTCCCTTTAGCATTTTATAACCAGTATTTTAAGCTCTGTCTCTGGTAGGTTACTAGCCTCCATTTCATTTAGTTCTTTATCTGGAGTTTTCTCCTATTCCTTCATTTGGGATGTATTTCTGTGTTTCCTCATTTTGTCCGTCTCTGTGTTTGTTTCTATGTATTAGGTAGGTCTGCTACATCTCCCAGTCTTGCCGGGTAGCCTCATTTAGTAAGTGGGGCTTATTAAATGGGGCTCAGTGGGGCGCAGTGGCACAGTCTCCCTGGTCACCTGCGCTGGGTACTCCAGGAGCATCCCTTGTGTGGGCTGTGTGTGCCCTCCTGTTATAGTTGAGCCTTGACTGAATTGGCTCATCAGTGCGTGGGATTAACCCTCAGGCTGACTGGCTTTGGGGTTTGGCCACATCCACAGCTTACCATCTATTGTAAGGAGAGGGCTTACCCTATGGAACAGGATTCCCCCCAGAGGGCTCTGGTGCTTATTGAGACCACCCTTTGGGTGTGCCATCTGTGGGGCTAACTGGGTGGTGCTCTGCTGTGGTCTGAGCCCAACCTCCAAGTATGTAGGTTCTGAGGCCTCTTGGGAGAGGCTCTTGATCAGGCCCAGGTCAGCCACTCCTTGTGACCGGCTGGGGACTACCTGATAGGAGCTACAAAGTGATCCACGGTTAGTCACTGTTTGTGCTGGACCTGGAAGCGCATGGGAGAGGCCACACTCTGAACCGAGAATGGCTGCCAACCAGTACCTGGTCTGAGGTAGCTCCACAAAAAGCCAGGACACTCTGAGGCCTGCTGCTAACTGCCATCACCCCTAAGGTTCAGCCATTGATAAAGGCTCCTGTGTATGGAGTTGGGTGTGGTGGGGTCTCAGTGAGTCACCAGGGTGGAGCAAGCAGAGCTCACCAGGCCAATCAGTTTCAGATTTGGCCTGTGGGGGAGGGCTCAACACAAGAAAATGGAGCCTGCCTGCAGGATACATGGGAGAAAGGTTCCACATCAGGAAAATGGGGACTGGCCCTCCAGTCCTCACCCCGAAGTTACACAATTCAGTCTCTCCCCATATGTCTCTGGTTCCCCCCCGAGTCACCCTCTCTCTGCCGGAACCCAGGGTGAGTGCCTGCATGGGGCCTTTAAGAGGATAGCTGAGTGTCCAGCAGCCGTCCTTTCCACCTGGATGGTTGGAATCCCCACTGTTTTTCACAGCTAGATGTTTGGCGGGCTCTTCCTAGCACCTGGGCTAGGGAGTTTGATATGGGGCTGGGGTCCCTCGCTCCTTCGTGGGGAAGCTCTGTGGCTGAGATATTCCTCCTGATTTTCAACTGCCACACGTGGGTGTGAGACCAGCCCATGTGACGTCTCTGCCTCTCCTACGAGTTTTGACGTGACTTCTTCTTTATATCCTTAGTTATAAAATTTCTGTTCAACTAGACTTCAGATGGTTCTCCAGGTTGATTGTTGTACAATTTAATTGTAATTTTTGTGTTCACAGAACGAGGAAAGCAGAGTTTATCTACTCTGCCATCTTGGTTCCTATCTCTAGAGTTCCCCAAATTTTTAAAGAAAGCTCAAACTGTTGTAAAGCTGTACAGGCCAAACCAAACCTATCTGAAGGCTGGACCTGGACTGATGGTCCTTAATCTCTCACTTCAAAGAAATCCATACCCATGTAACATAAACGAGACAGCAGAAACCCATCTTAAGAAAGAAAGAGAGCAAAACATTTCTGCCCAATGTCCCTGGGAAATTATGTGCGGAGGTCCTCCCAGAGGTATTTGCCATGGCAACACCAGCGTTGGAGGGAAAAGAACAGCCCCGCACGATCAGGTGAGGAAGGAAGCATGTGGCTTTGGTCATAGGGGAGTGATTGGACAAAGAAACAAAACAATGGGGAGCCTGGTAGTTTCTGGGCACGTTCCTTGAGTTGGGTTACATGATGGGGTAGAGGTCTCAAACAGAAATCAACCTTCATTTTTCACTTCACAGATAGATTCGACAGAGTAATTAGACAGATTACATAGATAGACATCTTTTCTTGGGGGAGGAGCAGAAAAGATTTAAACCAAAGAATGCCATCAGCAGTCACCTTTGACGGCTACAGTAGGAAGGGCTCTGCCTGCCCATAATGTTCACCACCCTCAACTTCCCTAGAGTCCCACTGGGCAGTTTCAGAGGCATAAAGTGGGGCCTGGTGAGGAAGGAGCCATTTACATGGCTTACCTTCCGCTAGTAGGCTAGACACAGACCTGGAATTGAAGTACACAAGGATCTTCATTCTCTGGTCTTCCTATGTGACACCTGCTTGGCACACAAAGCTCTGAACTGAAGGGAGAGACTTGGGCATGGAGGATGGTGAGGCTGAGCTGAGGCTTCTACAGTCTCTCCACCCAGGGAAAAAAAATTCACAAAACCAGGGACTGCTACCCGTGCACAGTCCCATTTGCCTATTTAAAAACACTTGGAGTCTTCTGTGCAAATGTGCAGGCCCCCAGCCTGGGAGCTGGTCTCGCATCAAACAGAAAACAAGGCCAGACGCCAGCTCCAGACCCAGCTGTTCCCCAAGCTCGTGGTGCAGGTGTGAGATTGTCCCCGTGAACCTCACCTGCCTGCAGTTTGTCACCTCAATGTCATTACCACAGGCAGAGATGCGGTTGGAGCTTTTGTTTTACCTCACACCAGGGGGAAGTCATTTTTGGAATTTTTCATCTTAAATAGATTTTTCTTAAATGTATGTGACACATATTCCTCACAGGACTTAATAAAATAGATATTTCTCATGCCTGGAAAGTAAACTACAGCTGCACAGATTGAAACAAAATTTGTTTTTTTAAAACTAACATATTCTGCTTGGAACATTCAAAATACGTAGTTAGCTATAATTTCTGTAAAGGTTCAGACCCAGCAAAAATAGAACTTTCTCAGCAAGTAGTTTTTAATTAACATAATGCTAATTAACAGGACAAAGAACACTAACAAATATACATCTACTAGTATGTCCTGATACTTTTTTTTATCTATAAGGAAAAGAATATAATTTCAAAACAAAGAATATTCCTAAAGCTCTTTCTTCCCATATAATTACCATCATGGAATCAAGCCGGGAAACCATTATTTTCAGATTCCTAAAAATCTATTTTGAGTCTGATATTTCTGCAAGAAAAGAAAGAAGTGATAACTGTAACTATAAATCAATGAAGCCCATTTCAAATAAATGAAGCCCATTTCATTATAAGAGCTTAGGTTGAATTATATAAAGAGAGGTATTGGCCAATATATGATCTCAATGCAAAGAACATAGGTGCTTTCATTTGTTGAGTTTTGTTTTGTTTTGTTTAATAAATCAAATGTATTTCTTACCAGCAAGTGTCCAGGAGAAATAACGGTAATGGCAATGGGGATTTCAATGACATTCTTAGGTGACTTCCAAGATCACCTTGTCACAATCAAGATTGTTATGATAACAAGAAATGAACCTCTGGGACTCCGTAACCGTCCTAGACAATGGTGTACTAAAAGGATTTGGCTTGTGTCGTCGTCGTCCCTCCTGATTATGCAATATATGCTAGAAGCCGAAGAATGGTGACATGGGACCACTGGGCTGTGGGCAGTGTGTTCTGGTCCCACTTGTTTCACCTCCTCATTTACTATTTTATGTGTTGCTTTGACACATGCAGTGAGATGAGGGTGGACATAACTCCAGGCAAGAGCAACGACAAATGTTTTGCTTTATCTATAGATAAGGATCACAGGGAGGTGCCTATTTAAGTACTGGGTAGGCCAGCATGTGAATACACACACATTTATACCTAGGCATCTAATATGTCTTCACTGGCACAGAGATATAGGTACATCTGGTTTTATACAGCAGACGTTTTCCTTAAAGTTGTGATCAATATTTTGCAACTAAAATATTCAAAGGCCCTATAGAAGCTTACTATTTAAAAGAAATTTTTCATGACTCTTTTCATCACCCAGTATTTACTAATATAAATAATCACACCTAAATTGTGCAAGTTTGGATTTATGTATTCAGAAACAGCATGCAGACCCATAGCGGTCACAGTTAAACTGCTTTGGGATGTGTCCTTTTGTAACATTTCACCTCATGGGTAAACAGGTGACTAGCACTTCAAATGGTAATATTTGAAATAATAGGTATCAGCTAGATAGAGTTCAAACAAAAAATTTCTCAAAGATTCTTCTTTGGAAAGAAAGCAGGGAAACTTAACATAATGTGCCAACTGCCACACCCACAGAATATCTAGGGGGGCCCCTCTGCATTACTGTGATTCTACCCTCTCCAAGACTTACCAACATAAATAAACCACATCTGTCCACTGGGATTGGAAAGTGCCTTTTTCTTCTCTATTAGTTTCAAGGCACTCAGAGAGATAATGCTATTCACGGTACCTTATAATCTCAAAGGAAACCAACACTTCAAATGATTATCTCTACCTAGTTTGCCACACCCCCATCCCTCCTAGTATAAATATTCAGTGTAAAGAACAAGCTACCATGAAAAGTAATTATGGGGAAAATAAGACCCAAGGAAATTACTGAATACATAATCAGCAAGACTTGTTTGACCAGAGGCTGCTCAAATCAAACTCTTAAATTACCCTTGAATAATAGTCCACTCAGGACCTTGGGACAGCTGTAGTCACCAACATATACAATGCTAAAAGACAGTATGACACTGAAAGGTAGGATATGTGCAAACTGACTTTCACATCATGTGATGTGCATTTTATAAAATCATCTGAAGTAACTGATGCATAAAATAGTCTGAGAGATTTTCAACCATGATCAGCGGTCAGGGTCATGGTGTCTGGTTTTTAGGGTACAACAGAATTCACTGCAGCTGAAGGCTACTTAAAATTAAGGTGACCAAATATTTAAAAATATTTTTAAAGCCTTTACACTCTTTTTAAATGGCATCTTTTAAACTCACTTCCTTAATGGAAAACACACTCATTCTTTCTGAACCAAAAGAAAAAAAATCCGTAATCCTTCTAATCTGTATTTTTCAACAAGCTCCCATTTTTATTATTATAAATAGATATCCAACCACAATAACCAGATTCGCTTCCTCCTTATAGTTAGGAGAGGTAGAACAAGGAGGTAGCAATAGAGGGATAATGCTTTACCTCTAAGAAAGTAGGAAGATTAGGTAACAACTCAGAGCACATGTCTCTGAAGTAAGAGACTGCTAGTTCAGTCTTCCTTGACTTGAGGTCAGAAGCTGCTCACCCCTTCGTTTCCTCATTTGACCTATGCTTTACTCATCCATTAACACCTTTCTTCCCTAACTTACCTTACCCAGAATCACTGAAGTCAGATAGCTGAAAGGGAAAAATGGAAAAAAAGGGGGTGGGGGAGGCGGGTGGCGTATGTGGAAACCACCACCACAGAAAAAAGTAGTAATAAAATATATATATAATAATAAAAACTATCGCTTACATAATATTGCAACAGTGCTGTGCAATAGACATATGTGAGCCACACATGCAATTTAAAATTTTCTAGTGGCCACATTAAAAATTTTTTTAAAGATGAGATTAATTTTAACATAATTTATTTAACCCAAATTATCCAAAATATTATCATTTTAACATGAAATAAATATAAATCATTGAGATATTTAGCACTGTATTTTTCATACCAAGTTTCTGAAATCCAGTGTATATTTTACACTTACAGTACATCTCAACTTGGACCAGCCACATTTCAAATGCTCAAGAGCCACACGTGGTCAGTGGCTTCTGAGCAGAGTGGTGTAGGCTTACAAGCTGTTCTAAGTGCTCTAAATGTGCAGATCCATTTAATCCTCATAATAATCCTACAAGGTAAATACTGCCATTATTTTCATTTTTATAGACGAGGAACTTAAAGAGCAGAGATGCAAAATAACTGGTAGGTAACAGAGGGGAAATTCAAACCTTGGCCATCTGGCTATAATTACTATGTTATTTATTAAGAGCCTACTGGGTGTATGACAGGCACGGAGCTGAATATCTAAGTAAATCCTCTCCTGTGCTCCTCAGAGCAATCCTAGAGGATAAGTATCAATACTCCAATTTTAGAAACTGCTTCATTAGTAAGAGAAGACATCTAGAGAGTAGAGACAGCATGACTTCACAAAGTAGCACCTGGTGGAAAACAGCAAGGGTGACCAGTCCATAGGTCCTACCCTAAGGGAACATGGAGTCGAGTAAGAGACTACCATGATTCCCCGAAAATAAGACCTAGCCCGATAATCAGTTCCAATGCGTCTTTTGGAGCAAAAATTAATATAAGATCCAGTATTATATTACATTATATTATATTATATTGTATTATATTATATTATAGAAGACCATGTATTATATTATATTATATTATATTATATTATATTATATTATATTATATTAAATTATATATTATACCCGGTATTAGACTAGAGTAGATTAGATTCGGTTCGATTTGATTAGATTAGATTATACCTGGTCTTATAGTAAAATAAGACCACGTCTTATATTAATTTTTGCTCCAACACACGCACTAGAGCTGATTGTCCGGCTACGTCTTATTTTTGGGGAAACACGGTATATAAAGGCATTACAAAGGTTACTACTATACTGCGAGGTATGATAAACTAAAAGAGAGGTACAAAATGCTGGTTAGATTTAGAGCGCAAAACATTATCTCACTAAGAGAACAGGCAACGCCTTCATAAAGGAGGTACCATTTAAAAAGGACTTAGTTAGGAACCTAGAATCAAATGCTCCAAAGCAAAGGAAAGGATGTGGAAGAAATAAGCTCTACAGGGTACGGAAGGAATGGCTGAAATGGCTCCAAAATGGCTGGAGTGTTGAGTACATACAGAGAAAACACATTATCAGATGTAGTGTTGAAGTGGTCCGTGGGCCATGGCATGGGAAAATTCAAATTCTGTGTAAAGTTTGAGGAGACTGAGTAGTGTGATCAACACTGAGCCTTAGGTAAAACCACTCTAGCAACACTGGGCAGGATGGAGACAACAAGCGAGATTAGATATGGGAGCTGGCAAGGACGCTGTCAAAATTTAGTTTAAACCTGAAGTGATGAACAGTGTGGTGGAACCATTAACAGAAACTTTGGCTATCACATAATGCAACCGGTATGCTAGTTACTCATAGTAAGTAGGAGTACTTATTCCCACTTTTTATTTCAGCCTGAACTTCCTGCTATATCTGTGCTCCCCACATCAAGATTTATACCACTGGCCTTATATCTGGGTCTTATTTTAAAGAATTTCTTCCCTGTCAAGCAAATAGTGGTGAGCAGAAAATAGCAAAAGATATCTTTCAAGTAAGAATAACTTTACACCTACCTCCAAGTTCTTCAACCCAAAGAGAGAAAAATCTCAGATTCATATTTCCAGCACAGCTGCATAATGCTCCCTGTAAGGGCTTACCGAATAGCCATGTCTAAAATACTGGCCTTTTGCTTGAAGTTCTTAATGTTTTCAAGGAAAAGTTAAAAACAATTTCCCTACTGTCTACTTCCCTTTGCATGTATTTATTATTTTTCATGTTTAATTTAAAAATACTTCTTCTTTAAGCAAATATTTCCTTTTTTTCTCTTTAATTACCTGACAAACGGTAGTAGAGCTGCATAAATTTTGCCTGAGGTTAAAGCTGGAGTAGAGCCTAATCACCAGCTTGAGACATTGTTCTGGCCAAGTAAAGCAGAACACATTCATCCCGTGTGTTTGAACAATACTTAGACACTTCCGTTAAGACCTCCTTTTACCCAGTGTTGATTCTGATTAACCCCCTTTACTGATTTGTGTGGGAAATCTGGATTCTTCACACCACCACTGCAGGATTAGGGAAGTGAACCCCAGTGCAGTGGAGTTCAGGTGTGCACTCTGTCTTCAGTACAGAAATGAACACATATGACAGTTACACCGGTAAATGCCAACTCGGGCGGCCTTCTCCTGATTCAACTGATTTTGTTCCAGACAAACCTTCAGGTTGATTGTTGCTTTCCATAAAGAAGGTGTTCAAAGTACACAGTAAGAGCAGATTAAATGTCAAGGGGGAGGTGAAAGGATTAGAAAGTGCAAGTTAGTAGCCATAATATAGTCACGGGGATATAAAATACAGTATGGGGAACATAATCAATAATGTTGTAAAGATTATGTAGGGTGCCAGAGGGGCACTGGACTTATCAGGGGGATCACTTCATAGACTGTGTAGATGCCTGACCAATACGCTATACATCTGAAGCTGAAGTAGACTAATATTGAATGTCAACTATAATTAAATATATACAGAGTGTGCCAAAAGAATGTATACACATTTTAAGAAAGGAAAAAATTATTAAAATTACGCTGATGGTAATCACTTTGAGCACCTCTTGTAGTTGCAGAAGTCAATGATGACTTGTACTTATCTTTTGCTGTCAGTATATACTGAGCGTCACAATTTTAAATTTTAAGTTTTTTTCCTTTCTTAATAGGTGTATACATTTTTTTGGCAGTGTGTGTGTGTGTGTGTGTGTGTGTGTGTGTGTGTGTGTGTGTGTGGCCATGTGATGTGGAATACAGCACAGGGAAGATAGTCAATAGAATTATAACAGGTATATACGAGTCAGAGGGGTAGTATATTGGGAAGAGGGGTTATCACTTTGTGAGGGGTGTAAATGTCTAACTATTATATTGCTTTGTACACCCGAACTGAAAAAGAAAAGTCGAGGGGGAAATATAAGTAAAATAAATACCAAAAAAAAGCATTAAGCAACTAAGAAATGACTATTATATCTATAAGCTAAGAAAAATTGGGAAATTAATGGCACTTACAATTAAAATTAATGTTTATTAACAATAAATTTCAAGGCCGAATAAATACTCAGGTAACATGTGTGTGCTTTTTTTTTTTTTTCCCCTTAAGAGGCCCCACTCCAAATTCTCAGGCTCAAGTATTTAGTCTTACATGTGTGGTCTAAAGATGCTCAAAGCACTTTTCTTATCCTACAATTCAATCTAGTAATAAAAATATGGCGTTCTGGAAGACTGAATTCAGGGCAGCTGGGAAGTTTCACTGGAATCAAATGATCTCATCTACCAACCATCCAGGACTCCCCAAAGTTTGGAAGTGCTCTTGTGTCACTGACAACCTCTCCAGCAACTGACAAGGGAAGTAGAGAGGGTGAGGAGGCAGCTATCTTCCCATTTACGGAAACCTTCCTGCATTCTAGTCCACTTTTCCATCCAGGATATAAAAACCACATAGGCAGAACACCTGATCCCAACGAGAAAATCTATCTTTAATTATGGGTAGTTGGACGGGATCTCAGGTAACCACCTACTCAGATAAACTTGTGTACACACAAAATAGACGGTGTGCGAGAGATGAGAGATCCTAGAGACACTGGCTACCTGAACCATTAATGCCCAACCTTTTTGGGAGGCAACGGGCTGCTATTTGAGGACAACGTCAAAGAAATCGAGAGGCCATGATGCCGATGATGATACTGGTAACTATTAAAGATAATAATGGCCGTAACCATGTCACGTAGGGCTGAGCATGACTGTAAAATACAAGGGAAAACATTTTGGACATCTCAAACTTTCTGAGTTTCCATTTCTTCATCCAAACAAACAAAAAAGATGAGAAAAGTGAAGAAGCATAAACCCAGAAAGCTGTTGTGGAGATAAATTTAGCAGTATTGATGGAAACACCTGGCACACAGAAGGTGTTTCACAAATATTCATTCATTACTCTCCCTTCCAGAGTACAGCTCATGGTGCCTTAAACAAATCAGAGAGCACTGGCCCACCAACAGCAGTAGAACCAGGATTTACAGCTTTTGCTCCTGGGGAGGCTTACACTCATTCAGCAAGTATTTATTGAGTACTCACAGCGTGCCAGGCACTATTTGGGGCATTTGAGATAGATTTGCTTTAATTTCTATCTTTCTGGAATTTGATTTACTTTTATTTTTTAGGGTCAAAGATTCAAAGTAAAATTTATTCAAAAAATAAAACAGTACTAAATAACACATTTTTAGGATCATGATGACAGTTGGTTTGCCTTCACTCTTTTGCTGCAAAAATGGTTCCTATTTATTATTTTTACTGGTCATCTGATGCCAACCTAAATGTCACAGAAAAGGCAAGATTGAGAGAGATTGGGTCCTGACAAAGGACCAAAATTAACACAATTTGAAATCAGCAGCAGAAATAGTAAACATGCAAATATAAAATGAAAATAAAATTTTAAGCCCAGAAAAAGAGGGAAAGAGCAAGGAACCAATATGAAAGCTTAAAGGGAACACCAAAAATGGTCATCTACAATGAGCTGAGCTTGGGTACCTCTGGAGACGATACTTTAGTCACAGGTTGAGGAGATCATGATTCTTAGTAAATGGTCAAAAAGTGATCATTGGCCTTTATTATGGTGAGTGCTATCCTGACTTTACCGCTCCGGACCTCAGTTTTCTCAGTCATTAGAGAAGTTCTGACTAGATCTGACTATATCTGATTTGTAAGGGAAGAAGGTTCAAATTTTAAGTTTATTAAAGGGAACAGGCACTTTTTAAAAAGGTTAAGAGGTACGTGGCTAGAGACATGCAGATCCCTTTCATTTCTGACAATGTACTCTGGCTTCACTTGATCTCAGAGCCTTGGTAACTTGGTAAAAGAAAGTCACTTAATCACTTGGCTCCATCAGGAAAGCAAATTCAAATATTCTAACAAAAAGAAGGTCACTGTGCCGATCTATGAGAAAAACATGTCATGAATTAGGAAGTGAGATTAATGCAACCCTCTGCCTGTGTTTAAGAAACTTTTAACTTCTTAAATTTTCAAGAAGAAAAGCAAATAATTCAGTAGAGATGATATTTGTTATATTTCATAATCATTACAATAATATACTATATGGTGCATCTATTTCTATTTTAGAAAACAAAAAACTAATTGGAAACGCATGTCATGGTTTTTAATAAATTCTGTCATAGCAGCAGAAATGATTTCCTACTAGAAAAGAGTCCAGAAATGTAAACGAGTAGAACCACATTTATTTATTTTTAGTTTATTTTTAATTATAGTTGATATACATTACATTAGCTTCAGGTGTACAACATAGCAATTCAACATTTACATACCTTATAAAGTGGTCACCACAATAAGTCTAGTAACCATCAGTCACCATACGTATTTGTTACAATTATTAATGACTCTATTCCGTCTGCTGTATACATTTCGGTTGGCATCATTTCGGTTAGCACATTATTTCTGGAAACTGATGAGGGATATGCAATCTAAGCCAATATCCATAGAAACGCAAGGATTAATACTGACTTTTAAGGCTGTATTTATGTTGCATGCTAGGCACTCTACAAAAATCACCTCATTTAATTTGCACCACTCCTTGAGATATGTATTTTTTAATGCCTAAATTGGCATTAATAAGGCCCAGAGAAGTTAAAGGCTTTGCCCAAGGTCACACTGCATAAAAAGCTGAAGAACCAAGATTCAAATGATAGGTCTACTTGGCTCCACACCCCTGCTTTTTAACTATGCCTCTACTGTCATCGAAAGCCACCCAAGCAATGGCACTTAATAGATGGGACGCTTAACTTGCAGAGCATGTCATATTTTGTTCCATATTGATGATTTTCTGCATATTAGGCTTGGTGAGGTCACTAATAATGTGGTCCTAGAAGATAACTATTTCTCATAAATATGGATTTGACATACAATTGAAATTGTTTAGCGTTAACAAAGCAACCACTCACATTAAGCTAAAATGGGCCAAGTACATAAAGGGAAAGGATTTAAAACACTGAAGGCCTGTAGTGGGGTGATACTCAGCTGATGAATCCAAAACCCAACAGCGGCAGGCAACCCCCAGACTATAGCAATGAGCACAGAAAAGGAATCAAGTAGGAAATACAATGATACAATGAGTCATAAACAGCAACAGGGTGCGCAGGCCTCAGAAATGTCAAGTTGTTCTTGAGAGGTAGGACTGGTGGCTACAGATATTGGTTTGCCTTAGTAGCTTAATGATGCTTACATTTTATCCAACGGAGAGGAAAAAAGTTTCTTTTAATTTCCAAGGCAAGGCAATGATCCAAAAGTTATGGGCTTCCTGACAGAGAATTACATCTCGTTTGTGTAGATGGTATGTGAATATAAAGCATGCACTGGTGGTATCTTTAGCTACTACCTGCACAAGAATACAGTGTATAAACAGCAAGGGGTTAGGGGGTATCAGGCTAAGCAGAAGTTGCAAAGAGTTTGGGAAACAGTATTATGACCAAGAAGAACTTCGGAGCAAGGGGTTCACTGCCAACTCTGCAACAAGTTATACAATAAACAACCTGAAGCCAGTCTTTTAACCTCTTTTTCTCTACTTCCATATTTCTAAAATGGGAATAGTCATTTAACATAATGCAAATGAAAATACAAAGTGTAAAGTGTTAGCACTACATTAAATAAAGCATGCTTTGAAACTCCGGAGATACACAAAAGAAAATAAACAACTAAAATAACCTGTAGAGTGTTTTTATGTTGGTATGTTCGAGTATAGTTGATACACACAGGGTCTCATAATTGAAAATTAATCACTATACATCATTAAAGCTATTAACTAACTGTATTACTCCTTGACTCAATAGTCATTTACATCCTACCAGGGAAGGATGAAAGTGGAAGAAAGGATGAAAAACATACATACACACACCCTACATTTAAAGAGAAGTGTCAACTTTCAGTTAACAACTGCATACTGATAAAGGAGGTGGCTATTTGACCAAATAAGCAACAAACATAACTCTTCCAAATATGAGTATTTATTATAATAGGCCTAAAACCAGTAGGATTTCCCAACTCTGATTTATGAGTCTTTACTCCAAAAAAGCAGGCCCCCAAAATACTTAGACTACATCGTGAGATTCCTCGGGTATGTGTGGGTATGTGTAAACATACACATGGAGTGGTGTGAGTTGAAGTGTTGGTGTTTTCCCCCCATATAAACTCAAAAAAGAAAAAAATAATAGAGTATTAAAATGTACTAAGTTGTCAGACATGTATTTCCAACTTAAATCATTATAGTTTTCTCCTATCTTGTTTTCAGTTCTCCGAAGATTTATCTGTGGTGGCTAAAGCAAACTGAGCACAACAGACTGGGAGGTTATGCTTCAGATATACAAACTAAATGAGGTATTGTGGTTACCAGAGCGGGAGAGGGTGAGGGGAGGGCAAACTGGGTAAAGGAGGTCAAATATGTGGTAACAGAAGGTAACTAGACTTTGGGTGGTGAGTATGCACTAGAATATAGAGATATTGAATTATAATGTTGGACACCTGATATGTATATAATGTTATTAACCAATGTTACCTCAAATTTAATTTTTAAAAAGAATATAATTTGCAAATCACAACTTTTACAAAGTAATGTAGTCAACATCTGACCATTCCACAAATATTCACAGTCCATTTAAACATCATGCCAACTTTCTATTTAAATGATAATATTAATTATCAAGTACTACGCCTCCCTCTACTATAGGTTAGGCTTCAGACTAGGTTTTAAATTCTAATATTATCTCATTTTATCCTCACAAAAAACATGAAATAGGCTGAAATATCATTTTAAAAAAGAAGAAACTAAGATCCAAAAGTTAAGAAGCTTGCCCATGGTCACAGACCAGTTATCCAAACCCAAGCGAGTCTAGATGCAAAGGCTCATACTTTTAAAGTCCCAATGGTATTCAAAGTTGGGTTAGTACAGCAATACAGGAGAACCAGGTAGTTTCCTCCTGCAGAGCTTTTAAGGAAAAAAATTTAAAAAGACAGAGAGAAATGGCAATCCATTAAGAACTTTCTAGGAAACTGCCTGAAGCTTAGTTGAAGGCTGATTTTTCGAATCAAGGAACATTTTTAAAACACCAAATTTGTTATCATTTACCCAAACATGTCAGATGTGATAAGGGAAATACACATCAAAACAAACAAACAAATAAAATCTATGTGACAGGTAGGTAAAAAAGGATTAACATAATGTTGTATAACTGGAAATATTCTAGCTGAAACTGACTAATCTAGTTGAGAAATTAATATAGTCAACTTTATGGAACATTTAAAACTAATCAAACATTCTAATCATTACTATTCAGTAAATCTAAATATATAGATTATAAGCCAAGAAAAATTACAAAAAAACCTGAACTCAAGAAGAGCTATGAATTTATTAACTTAATATCAATCAACATATACTCCTTTTCAAATTACTACAACTGGTCAAGTAGTTTCAAGAACTTAGAAATGGTTTTGTCTGATAAATGTAACCCCTTGACAGGAAGACTGAAACCCTGTTAGACCTCCCCTCCAAGTTATCGAACGTATCGCCTTTGTATTAGGAAATTGAGCTAAGTTTCCTGAAAAAAATCATCTAAGTTGTTTTTGTTTTGTTGTTTTATTTATAAGTACCATATTAAACAATTTCCGAAGAAGCACTCTGAGTACTAGTCTTAAATTCTAGGCAGTCATCTCCCTAACCAACAAATGCTTTTTCTAAAATAGCAAGTAGAAAAGTTTGCATGTCCAACATTGTTATATATCAAATAGTTCTACAATGGCATAAGAATTACAACTGAAATTTTTATCTTAAGGAAAACTAATTTAAAATCCATTCAGGGAATATTTTGCCTGCCTTGATTTCAATATGTACAATAACATTCGGTATGTAGATATTGTTTGTTTTTTAAACAGGTGGATGATAACCTGAGTGAACTATGACTACAGATAAATGAACTATGAAGGGAGAGAAAGTTCAGGAAGTGACTTCAAACTACCCAAAACAATATTCACTGACTGCCCATAAAGGTCTTTTCCCTCTCTATGGAGGTGCTTTTGAAATTTCATTCAAATCCCTAACAGTTTATATCAAGTTATATTAGAATTATGACCTTATGATAAAATGCCTACAAATGACTCTAATTAATCATAGTATGTAGAATGGATTAATGAATGCATTTTGTAGCTCTTTGCAAAGATTACATGTATGTCCATTAAACAGTAGTGAGCATCTCAGAATAATCAATGGAAAATCTACAAAGATGCTCAATGGTTAAGAGTGATAAGAAACTTCTGACAAAGTCCTTTGGAAATCAGTACTATATATAGGCTTTGACTCCTATCCTTGAAGAAAGAGGTCATATATATCCAACAATAGTAAGGGAAAATATTTATTGTTCCCTTTCCCTGAAGTGTATAATTGAGAGGGTTTATTTTGTTTTGTTTTGTCTTTTTACGTTTGTTTGGTCATTTTATGACATGGCAATGCACAAAGGAACTAAGTCTAATGGCAGAATTTAAGACTCAAGACTTACAGAAATTCAAAGAACCCCTCCTGCAACTCTGGCCTAGCTTGCTTGTGCTTTCTTTCTTTCTTAAAGTCACACATGTGACACTCTTTCAAGTAAAAACTACTACAGGCATACCTCAGAGATCTTATGGGTTTCGTCCCAGACCACCACAATAAAGCAACTATCGCAATAAAGAGAATCACACAATTTTTTGGTTTCCCAGTGCATATAAAAGTTATGGTTACACTACTTGTAGTCTGTTAAATGTGCAATAACAGTATAGCTAACAAAACAATGGGCAGACCTTAATTAAAAATATTTTGTCGCTCGCTAAAAAAAAAAATGTTAACCATCATCTGAGCCTATTGGAAAAATGGCACTGGTAGACTTGCTCCATGTAGTGTTGCTGCAAAATTTCAATTTGTAAAAAATGCAGTATTTGTGATGTGCGATAAATCAAAGCACACACACACACACACACACACACACACACACACACACAGAATGAGGTACACCTGTACAAGAAGATAAAGGGAAGAAAAGGCCTTGCCTGTCCTCAGTCACCTCCTGGTCGCCTTCTCCTTCACTGTTACCTCCACGATAAGCAAAGGTGCGTGAAGGTGCTTTCATAGTCTCAATGCTCCAGCAGGAGTGATGACTGAGAGGGCCCCAGGCACTGCAAACCAATGCTGTCACTTCTAGTCCCTGCTTGGCCCAGCTCATGCCATGCCTGTCATGACAAGCTCAAGTCACCTTAAGGCGCCACACCTCTGCCTCGAAAAAGACATACCTTTGAAAAGGTATGAGCCACAGAGGGAGCTTGTTTCAGGGGTTGCCAAGGGAAGCCAGCCTTGTCTATAAACAGCACAGAGGCAGTGAAAGAGCCCGAACGCACAGATACACGGACTGCTAGCCCTGAGTGCAAATAATTGTTCTACTTCCTGTGCACGGAGAGGGTAAAAATGACATATTAAGATACCATTTGACCACGCTAAAGTGGGTTTCATTGTCAGCCTAAACCTGCCATCTGGTGTTAAGATATAGCAGATCACACCCCAGATGTGTTCCTTCAAACAAATCACATCTTTTCTTCTTACCCCCTCTTTTTTTTGCTTTCTGTAAAGAGAGAGGTGCCTGCCAAAGATACGAATCAGCTGAAGTTTACTTTAAACTAAAAACTCTTGTTAATTTACTCAGCCAAATGAGTAGGTATGTCATTTCATGCACCCACACCCCCAAAGCAACCACTTTCAGAACTGTATCTAGAGATACTGAGCAGAACATCATTTGTTTACTACTCATCCACCCAAAAAGTTGAGGCCATCCTTAGTCATCCAAAAGCCACTTCATCTGAAAACTGAAATTTGTTTCAGGGAAGTAGAATTCTAAAATCCTTGTCTTCCTTTTTATTTTTGACTCAATATCTCATTCCACAATTGGGGTGGGGAAGGGTTATGCAGTGCTATCATTTGCACCTCATTACACTTGGGCTGGAGCTTTGAGAAAGCTGATATTCCCTCTAAATTTTTACAGATGCTTCTAGTTTACCAGTTCATGACTGCACTACTAGAAAAGACTTCCTGTCTCCAAACTGCTTGCTGGCATGTATGCTGAATTTCAAAATCCCTGAAAAAAGTAAACCTTTGTGGTGTTCTCTTAACTTTCTTGCTGGGGGAGAGGGGGTTGGTCACCAAAACCACACCAAGCAAAAGCGTTTTCTGCTATAAAGTGACACTAAATCTCTCAGAAACAACCCCTCCTAACTACTGACTGTTCATCTTGACTTGGAAACCCCCCACAAAAATGTTCATTAACGGAGAGTTATTTGTGGAAGGTGTTTTTCCTCATAAATTGTGATTGTGACATGTTCAGTAAGTTGTGGAAATAATGCCATCACAGACGGTCTTCACCTAAGCCTGTGTGTTTCCTTTTATTCATATGTATCATTTGAAAAACACTTTGGGACAGAGAGAAGGGACACTTTCTAACCTGCCCCCCCGCCTTGTTTAATGGCTCCAGGGTTTTTCAAAGTTCAGGGCAGGTGACACTGGTCTGTTCTTAATCTTTACTGCTTTAACAATGTTAAGGCTGATGACGAGGGACACAAATCCCCTGATGGAACTGAATGCATTCCAAGCTCCCCGACCCACTCAAAGCCATAATCCCCTGCAGCTGGATCTTACTTACCACCATGCACAGCTAATACATTTTTTAAAAGCTAGTCACTGGTGACAAATGTAAACTGGACAGAGCAGCAGCTCCCCTTTCTGCCTGCCTCACTCCCCCACCCCTCAATCTTCCCCCATAACCCAGAGACTTGCTGTTTCTGTGATGAATAGGATCTGCCTCTTAGAACCACCAAGCCTGTGCCATATAGCTCTGCTCTAAGTGACTAGAAGGTTTTAAAAGCATCTTCGGCTGTCAGACTGTAACAAAAACAACAAAAAAAGTCATCCTTAACACAAACACTTCACAACTGAGAAAACCCTGTAAGTTGAGATTATCAATGCCATACTGAGTTCACTATTTATTTAGCTATCACATACAGGCAAACTGTTCTGGCACCTTGGCTGCTTGACTGAATGAAGCTGGTGTCCATATTCTTGAGCATAATAAAATAAATGCAAAAGAAAATTTGACATATGAGGATCTTTTGTGATATGTTTTGTTTAGACCCCTTCACGTTTTTCTTTTGGAAGAAACTCGACAGTAATATGAGTCGTAAACAAGTAGTCTTTAATGATGGACAAGTAGGCTATCACCATGGACTTTGATCATCCACCTAGAAAGGGAAACCAAGTCACCCAGTAGGTAATAGCTAGGTGAAATCTCCAAAAGGATGAAATCTCCAAAAATCAGGGCAACAAACTATGGAAACCACAGCCTAAAGACTGATGGGAGGACTGATGGATGGATATCTAAATTAAGAAAAGAATAGTCTCAAATAATACCAAAATGCCATGTAACACAACGACAGATTTTGACAAAGGGATAAGCTAGTCACTTTGATGCAGAAAAACCAAGGGTTAATATATGTGACTTTGGGGGGGGGGTTATTCTTGTTCGCAACTAACCAGCAATAAGTGCTATGATTTAAGGGATATTACCTATTAGCTTCGGTGATAACTACCACAGCACTGACTGCAATGCTTAAATTGCATTAGGTTTAATTACTGCAAAGTTCCATCTGGAAAGGGAAGCATAATTGTATAAGCACCCTCAGCATTCTAACTGGAGCTCAGTCCTTATGAGATATAGACTCACACCCATAACTGACACCCTGAAAGTCACCACAGTTAATAATGTATAACTAGCAAGAACACCAGAAGTGACAAGTAGGTCTCTGTGAATTCAATTCACACCTGATTATGTGACCTGGCTGTGTCCTCCTGGCACTGCTGAGAGCAGGTACTCCAAAAGAGCCTGGTGACCCGCCTCAGCAGGACCCGTGGAAAAAGAATTTGGCTGGGGTTAGGGCAGAAGGATTGGACCAATGGGGAAGGAATGAGGACAATGTGCTTGAAAGACTCCAGCTCTGATTTTCCTACTTGTCACTCATTGTCCCATTCCCAGAACCCAGAGAACTCGGTCAGCATATGAGTAATTCCAACGGGAAAAATACAAACTCTGTTGTTCATGGTGACTCTAGTGCCTTGGGACTAAACGTAAACGTGGGGTGTGTGCAAGTACGAGGACTTGGTGAGTTTCCATGAGAGAACAAGGAAAGGAGGTTGAGAAATTACTACGTGTACACATGTATCAAAGGGTATTTTGTGGTACGTGTAAGGAAAAGTGTGAAACACATACAGATTCTTACACTTTTCAAGACTGAGAATATAGGAACACCCAACCAAACAAATAAAAAACAAAAGGAAAGAAAACAGGCCCCTGTGATTCATAAATTTCAGGGTTATGATTACTTATGATTATACATACTTACCATGAATCCATACTATATGTCCACTCATCCAAAAAACATTTACTAAGGAATGTTGTATTCTTTATACAGCCATCAAAGATGGCAATGCTTTACAGCATTCCCTTATACACCTATTATAAACTGCAAGTAGTATCTCCACTTGAAATACAAAATGATCTTGTCTAAATTCCCATGTCTACAATGATATGTTCACGCTATAAAGTTGTCAAAAAACCGACACAAAATGTTAAGCCTCAGGGAAAAAAAAAAACTGAATCATAATCAGACCCGTGTGTTACTTAAGATGTGACTAAAAATAGAGTTTGCTTGATTAGTCAAATTATTCATACTAAAATACACTATAATTGTGCCGAACAAAATCACTGGTAGAAATAAGTGTAACTAATCCAGTGAGAAATACTGACTATATCCAATAGGAAACTACAACAAATTATATTCATCTGAACTTCCAGACACCAATTCAGAATACTTAATAAAAAGGTAACTGAAATTGCTTCGTCTTGAGGAAGCATAAATCCTCTCAACGAAACATGTAAAATGAATACTGTCTCTTTAAGTTGAAGGACCTACTATAGCTAGGTAGTATGAAGCCAAGAAAAAGTTCTGAAGTTTAACTCTCAGGAGCAAACATTTTCTACTTGTGAAGTAAACTCTGTTGAAAGACAGCAGACTACGGTCCCACCAGTAAAAACAGGAAAGTTTTCAGCCAGTGACAGCTTTGCCTACAGAGAAAAAAAAAGTGTCATAGACTCACTTTATTAAACCATATGCTCATTGCCCTGTGAAGAAAGCAGGGTCACTAATTAGTTCATTCTGTGAAAGAAGCCCTTCCTGATCCCGTTGACTTTTGTCCCCCTGGTTAGCTCCAGCTATTTCTGTCATGCAACTTGAAAATCACTGGAGGGAGGAAGATCGCCATAACAACCGCTGAAATGATCTTGTGGAATGTGTCTAGTGGCACTGGAATAACCTGAATATGTGCTCCAGATGTGTCGGCTGTCAGGAAAAAAGTAAACACATCTGATGGACAGCGTATGACTAGATGGCCTCGAAGCGACTCCAGAGGCTTGGAGAAGGGGGAGGGGCTGCATATGTGAGCCGAGGGGCGGCGGGCCGGGGCGGGCAGCGGAGCAGGGAGCAGGTCTGCAGCGGCAGGAGGCACTGCAGGACCTGGGGGCCTGGGGTGCCGGGGAGGACTGAGTGCAACTGTTCCGCCCGCGTCCCTCCCCTGAGTGGCCTCTGTGGGACTGCAGCGGCCTCTGCGAATTTCCGTCTGGCATGGACTCGCCAGCATTTGGGAGCAAACTAAAACATGAATGCTGAGAGGAAGGGGAAAAAGAGAGGAGCGGCTTCAAAATGCTTTCTGTCTTAAATATTAATGGCAACGTGTTTTTAAAGCATTCTATCTTCAGGGGAGGGCTGTCTCCAGGCCCCGGACCCTCCCTCCACCAAATGAATGGTTTTGCCTTTTTGCCCTGTATGCATACTCTGCAGCTCGCTTTTTATTAGGTGACTGAGTGATTACATTCCTGATCTGAAAATGTTGTCTTTTTGATGTTGGTGTTGTTCCATAGACTTCCACAAGTTGGACAAGTGGGTTGGTTCCCTAACCCAAAATATTTTTAAAATATATTTTTCTAATGAAATACATAGAAAGGACTTAGAAAACATGATATAGGCCAAAACACATTTTCACCTTAGGTCCTATTCTCAGAGGTATTTGCAAAGGGAAGGATTAAAATCTATGCCCAGTGCTTATATTCACAAACAAAACGGCAATTCTATAAATATCTAGCGCACAGTAGGCACTTGTTGAATATCTGCTGAATCAAACTAGTTTTTAATGTATAAGATTCGCCCGAAAATGCTTCTTGGGTTCTACATATAAACAGTGGCAGAGAGTACTTAAAAAAAAATAAGTAACCAAGTTTAAAAATACTTAAGAAAAATAAATGGGAAGTTTATTCCCTCAGGGGAACAAATACGCTTCCCCAAAGAAAATAGGAAACACCATAGCCACTATGGTACACAAACCACCCACTTGTGCATGAATCCACCACATTTTAATACTCCTACTCCAATAGTTTGCAGAACAGCCTTAAGTTTTAGAGACTACGTAAAAAACTATTCACGGCAGTCTTCCCACAAATGCTTACATCTGTGAAAAGGCTACAAAAGTTTGTGCAAAAGTTTAGAATTGATGTCAAAAGTTTTTCAAGCAACATATTCCAGATTTTTCTTTCAAAAACTCCACACAATTATATTTCAATAAAATTTCTAGCAGTTCTCCAACCATGCTCTAAACAAAGAACAAAATTGCATTAGAGGGTTTTTATTTATATAAAGTATACCATTAAGATATAAAATAACTTACTTAAAATCTTTTAAATTATTTATGCTTAACATTCATTAAGATCAATAAATTCCATCACCTGGGCTGAGGGATAGCAGCATTCAGTTAGTATATACTTTCATCCAACTTATGAATATCTTTTTAATTTATAAGTATCTAAGTACATTTTCCTCCTTTGATAAAACTCATTTAGTGACCAAGGCTCTGAATGTAGCTCACAAAAGGGAAAAAGAAAACTGTGAGAAATTATTATTTGAGAGCAGGAAATAGAACAAATCTTCAACTCACTCTCCACTCTGTAATTCACACATTTAACCCGGCAGAGGAAGAGCCTCAGGATGCTTAGAGGCTGAAGGGCTCAAAATTTGAAGAAATAGGTGAAAGAACAGCAAGAGTGAATGGCACTGCTTCTGCCTTCTAGAAATTGGATTCCACCGGCAGCTGGCTGAATGAAGCCAATAACAGATTCACGGTTGTGGAAAATGTTTCATACTCCTCTATGCGAAAATGTCGTTATTTCCTTGTAACAGAAACCGTACTTCTTGACAAGTTAGACAACCTAAAATAATCACTGCCAAGGTGCAATTTATAAAATTTGTTGGCAATCTATGAAAAAGAAATAATCTTGATATTTTCAATTATTTGTAGAGCATATTTTATTATTCCAGTGTAATCTAGCCCCTCCCCCAAATTAAAAGATTTCAAAAAGGGCTGACAGATTTCCAAATAAAAAGCCAAATATTTAAAAGCTTTTATGAGCCAAAATCACAAATGTGCACATTTGTACAATGAGGTGCCAAATGTCCAAAAGATGGATGAGTTTCAATGACTATTTTCATTTGCCTTGACCTTAGTATTCAACCAATAAGCAAGAAGTTCATGTATATTCAAAGAACTGGAATGTATTTGTATTCATTCATGTGACGTTTCTTTTCCATCTAAAATTTCTTACACTGAACTTGTAGTTAACTTTTGTAAGAAAGAAGACAAGCATTGGATCTTTCCTCAAAATCAGAGTAATGGTTTTTCAGTGAGAATTTTTTTTTTTTTTTTGGTTCTTAAGAGCACCAAAAGGTTATAATGGGATGAAACTTGGAGTTAAAGTAGGAAGTAATCAAGTTCCAAAAGTTACATGATACGGTATGAACAGATTTCGTGGCTGAACTCCACACAATTAAGCCTGTGGCTGAAATCAAACTTCATACATATATTCGGTTCTTAGTTCACTGTGTGTTCAAAACTCAATCAAGTGCACATGGATTATGGTTTCCCAAACCACCAGCTTCTCTCAGATGATGTCACACAAGTACCATGTTTCCCCGAAAATAAGACCTATCTGGACAATCAGCTCTAATGCATCTTTTGGAGCAAAAATTAACGTAAGATCCAGTCTTATTTTACTATAAGACTGGGTCTTTATTAATATATCATATTATATATATCATATCATATATATGCACATGGTATATGATATGATATACCATATATATGATATGATTATAGTAAAATAAGACCGGGTATAATATAAAATAATATAATACCGGGTCTTATATTAATGTGTCCAAAAGACACATTAGAGTTGATTGTCTGGGTAGGTCTTATTTTCGGGGAAACAGGGTAGCACAAGCTCCTTACAGACTCTTCCTAATGCTTTTCTATTTCACTCCACTGAGCAAATAATGGTGATGTTTATAACATGCACAGACTGTTAGATAAGCAGACCTATCAAGCGACATCTAGGAAACTTTGGTGAGTTTACCAACAATTCTTTTACCATTCTATATAGCATTACAGACCAGCACGTAACTAGCAATAAGGAGGGCCATAAAAGTTGAATACTCAAGTCAAAACTGCGGGGAGAGGGGGAGAGAGAGAGAGAGAGAGAGAGAATGAGAGAGAAAGGGAGGGAGGGAGAGAAAGAAAGAAAAACTAAAAGGGCAACCAGCAAGTCAATCCGTTACGACTCCAGCTGGCTATGAGTAACACACTGCACTGCACTTGACTGTCTGCGGGAGTTTGTGAGCTGGCCACGTAGCAGGCTTCATTCACATAGCACCATTTCTCATACAGAAACAAGAGAAAGTTACAGAAATGAATGAAACCAAAATCTAGACTTAAAGCAATGATTTTTCTGCTTTCTGTTAAAGAAAGGAACGTGGATTCTTAAGAAAAGCATTTTAAGTAATGTGAACAAGTACTCCTTACTGACTCCTTAAAACTACAAGGAAGCCTTTAAAGGAAAAATGTGAAGCTATTATATGTACTTAAATGCCAACAGAATAAAAGAAGAAAATCCAGAAGCCTCTTTGGCATCGTTAGTCGTGTGTCATGCTATCAGGGGAAAAGCAGCCATGAAGCAGCACAGAATTCCAGAGAAAAGCAGGAAATCTGTAAAACGGAACACAAAGAACACAGTATGTTCTGCCCAGTTTTAGAGGCCTAAAAGATTCCCTTATCAAGAACAAATAGCTATAATATTTGATCTGCTTTATTATAATGCCATCAATTTTGGAAGTATTTCTAAAACCATCCATCCCTCTCATGCCTTGACTATAAAACAAGTGAGTCAATGAGTCTTAATCCAAGTTTTACAACAGACATTCTTTCAAGGAGTCTATGAATTCCTCAAGACAAATCATAACAACGCACATTAATTTTCAAAATATTTTTACATACAGCATTTAGACGGAAAAAGGACAAGTGGGAAGAGTTGAACAAAACTTGAGAAAAGTTGTTGAATGCACATTAGTTCTTATTACAGAAAAGAAATCAGTCTTGTAAAAGTTCAGTGATTGATTGGCCCACGTCACAACTATGTATCTGGAGAACAATTAGAACAAACCCCTCGTGGCAGTGATATCCTACCCCAGATCCATCCTCCTCTTGCCACAACCAACCTCACTCCCTACTCCCCAAACAGATTTGAATTCCCCAGATAATGAATTCTTCTCAGAAGCTCTGCCTAAAAAAGAGAGACCACATTAACAAAGAAATCCAAAAAAACATTCTTCTGGGCAATTTCAACCTTCTGTCCCTATAAGCATTTTATCAGAATTGTTAAGAGATAAAGAAAATATCCACTTTGAGTCTGAACTCCATTCATTTTTCCACTTCCTGGAACAGGTGCTCCCAAGCAATGAAAGGCCAAGAAGGAAGAGAGAAAAGCTGAACCGAGAAGCTGAGAACCTTGGGGCCATTCCAGAGGAGTAATGGTTGACTAGATTCCTTTACCCTTAGTTCTCTAAGGGCAAAGAGCGATTTTTTTCTCTGCTGCTTTTCAATATTATTGTCCTTGCAGGCCCATCACGGGACTCTGACATGCTGGGAAGCGCTGGTTACTTGGCGGCTTGCCATAAGTAATCATTACTACTGCACATGGGACAGCTTCCCTGGTACCAGAAAGACGATCACCTCAAATGGACTAATGGGTGGCATAGAAAAGCCCTTCAGAAAACATCTCAGCTCAAACCCTATTTAAAACCTTCAGCAGCTTCCCATTTCACTTACAACAATGACTGAGGTTCTCGGCCTGGCCTACAACCCCTCCCTCCAGTGGCACTGGTGCACTGGCCTTCCTCGCTCCAGTCTCCCCACACCAGCCACAATAGCCTCTGTCCACGCTTCCAATACTCCAAGCTCTCTCTGATCTCAGGGTCCTTTTGCAACACTTGGCACCCTCCACTTTACCTTCAATCAACCTAACTTCTCTTCATCCCTCAGATCTCAATTCAAACAGCCTTTCGGGGAAATCTTTCCTGATACCACCCACTACGTTTGGTGGTTCATGCTTTATATTTGGGGGATCTGACTATTCAGAAATGGGGGAGGGGGTTCCAAAGCTCAAAAAAGTGTGTCCATCACATTTTCAAAAGTCCCTTAAAGCAAAATAATTCTGGTATTTATAGTATTTAACTTCCGCTCTTGACTTATACTATACTAATAAAGGATTCCATGTCATAAATTTGTAGATCCCCACCTCTGCTTGTTAAGGCAAATGTTCATTTATTTCAAATACTCCAAAATTAGATCAATACTTTCATAAACCATGGCCACTTTATTCCTTCTTTCCCCATATTGGTTTTAACAAGTAACACTTGCAGAAGAACGAAAAAGAGACAAGGCTTAGAATCAGACTAAAGTCAGACGGCGACTTACCAGCTGCCTGACCTTAGGAAAGTCTTTTACCTTCTCTGGGCCTGTTTTCTTTTTTGTGGGAAGAGGAAAACAAGGATACCATCCTTAGAGGATTCAGAGGACACTGGAAGCCAACATTTGTACCACATTTACCATTTAAAATTTTTGCCTTGTTATCTAAATATTAGTCTCCTCATCCATATGTAAACTCCATAAGGGTAAGAGATTGTTACTCTTTTTTCCGTATCTTGAAAGCTTAGAGCCTAGTGCAGTGTCTACCCAATATACAAGTATATTAGGCACCCCAAAAATCATTTTTGTATAAATGAATCGATAAAAAGATAGCACAATGTGGAATGGATTGCTTTGATTTCTTTTTTAAGTGAGAGGTTAATCATTCTACAATGGGTAACACATCTTTGGCATACCCACCTGTGTGTGGTTGGTTAATATTCTTGCATAGAAGTCAGTGTTCATTGCGACAAAGTCAGTCATGTATATACATGAGTACTTAAAAGAAGTCTAGTCAATGAGTCTCACTCAATGATAATGGCTCATTCATTAGCATCACAAATTTCATGCCACTATTTAAAAGAAGAACTGAGTTACAGAGTGTTGCAGCAATCAGCACTGTCTTTCTACACAAATGGAGAAACAATTCACATGGATGAGATGTTAGCCACAGCAACTTCATATAATAACAATAATAACAACAGCAAACATTGTCTAATTATTCTATGCGGCAATCAAAGTTGTTTAATATGTCAGTCAACAACTGATTGGCTTTTAATCAATCAAAATTGTTTGATTTTTCTGTGTGTCAAGCACGTTTGTCAGCGCTTTACATGTAGTAATTCATTTAATCATCCCCACCACAACCCCATGAGGTAGGTGCTCTTATTATCCTTATTTTCTAGCGGTGGAATCTGGGCCTGCACTGCCTTTGTGCTTATAAAAAATTTTCACTTAACATGTATTTAGCACAAAACTAGTATGTGCAAGGTACAGTTCTGATATCATATTTTAAATATGAAATTTAAGTCTCTTGCCAAGAAACACAGATTTAAGTTAGAAGAGGTTTTAAAAGAACTGGTGTCTAAAGTTGTATTGTATTTTCCCAGTCTTAACAGTTTTGAGACTTGCTCTAATAGGATAAAGCTTTCAACTGCAGGGAGCCTTCAGTAAAACACAGCACCCATCTCACCTAGTTAAGAATCCTGGCACAAGAAATCCATTTCACCCCACTCAGCAGCAGACTGCAGGACATAATTATTTTCATCTGGTTATAACACAGGGTGGTGAGTTTAATCTCTAAAACCCTACAGGGATTGGTTTTAGCAGTTGCAGAAATTGCCTCTCACGGTATGAACGTGCCGCACAGCAAGATGGTCATGTTAATGGTTCCCAGACTAGGATTTGGAGGGACCAAAGGCATGGCTCCCTCCTTTCCATTATTCCCTTTCCTTTGTGGGCCTAGGCTATGGTCATTCAAGGTATCCTCTTGGCCCTGCTTTCAAAAACAATTTGTTTTGATTTGGACAAGGAATAGAGGTCATTTCTTTAAGTTATAGTCAATGGTTACTATTCATGGAGGCAAATGAATCCATATACAAAGTTGACCTTCAGGGAGAAAGTCTTAACATCAAGTAGTATATGCAGATGAAATAGATTCCCAAAGAACAATGTGGCCCTTATTGTGATGTAATCTATAGTTTACCTTGAGTTTCAAAACTTTTGCTAAACCCTTCCTTCCAGGGGGAAAAAAAAAAATCTAGAAAACGAATTCAAGAATATAATTTAACATCTCCCTTATTTTTTATTAAGTTCAACCCTACTCTGTCAATCCTAATTTCTACCTAATGAACCCTTGTCATAGGAATAAAAAGAGGACAATGTGTTAATCATCTTTCACAGTGAAATTGCTACAAGGACTAGAAATAACAAATTCCATAAAGTAAAACTAACGATTTTCGTCAGTGTTTGGTAGAGGAGCCAACCTCAGTACATCCATACAAATGAAACTTCCCTGCTTACACGGGATTCAGAAAAGGCCCTTGGGCTGTTCACAGCATTTTGAGTGATAGATAGCAAGCCACTTACATTAAGAATGACAACTACAGGTCTACAACTTAGTCAACTCACACACTGGTTCAACATATGTTAGAATATGTTGGTTGGCCCCCAATTTTATTTATCATTACATAAAATCCCCCCCTCCCACTGTCCTACTAGGTGATATGGGACTTACCTAAGTAAATTCTAAGAGTCAAGTTTGTATAAAGCATAGAGATAGAGAAGTGCCAAAACATTTTCAAATTTTTCCTTTCTTTTCATGTTCCTGGAGCTAAAAACTGACCCATAGCAAAGATCTCAGGAGTATAAAACTGAAACACCATGAAACATAGTCCTAGAAAACCATAATTCCACCAGACTGCAAAGCCCTTGGAGACTCATCCCCAGCCCTATAGGCAATGTCTGGCCTAAGAAGGGTCTCAAATAACATTTGTAGAATGAGATCAACAAACCCTCAGAATTAGTCTTTAAAGAACGTTCAAACACGTTATCACACTGATCCGTCTAAGTGTTCAAGGAGGTATTCTTATGCCATTTCAAAGATGAGGAACCCACACATCGAAGCCACAACTGGCCTGATCTTAGGGTTCCCAAGGCACTGCTTTCCACTACCATCACACCTCTGTCCCATCGTTTATAAAGCTCAAGGCAACCACTCTTTCGCTTTTGCTCTGCTTTCTATATTTGACGATAGGTGGTATAAAAACACCAACAGTGGAAGGCAACCAAACCTTTCAGATGCCAAACACTAACAAGATCCATGAATGCCCTTTGCAGCTGTGCAAGTCTGATGGCTCAGACTACCAAATGTTTAGGTCTACTTAAATAATGCACACATCACACTATATTTACACTGTACACAAGTTTCAACTTACCACATATTTTTAACCAAAACCGTTTCTTTGGATTTTTTTTTTCCTCATGCACACCTCTCTGACAATTTAAGTCGAGATAGACTTTTACAGGAAACACAAAACAAAGAAAGGCAAGTTGTTACCACTCACTTTCCAGGTTTTGTGTATTTCTCTATAAAAACTGATCGCAATAGAACAGGCTGAGCTACATAAATTGCAGGATGGGAAACCCAGTATATTTGCAGATTCCCCAACTTCGACTTCGAAACGGACATGATCTTCATCTGGTAGCTCACTGTTGCTCTTAGGTAAAGCTGAACTTCAGCTACTGCCCCAGCATTTACGGCTTATTGCATGCCAGGCTTCTGCTAGCGTTGTTGACTCAAACATGAATAAAACATGACTCCTGCCCTTGGGCAGGGACAGTCTTAATGGTGGCTGAGGCAGATACAAAGAAATACAAAAAGGCCATGTGTTGGTCTATCTGTGCCACAAATATGTTTGCTACACATCTTAGGAAATGTACACAAAGGAAAACTAATTTTGTTGGTTAGTGGAAATGAGCTAATAGAAGTTAGTTCTTACACATGTCCCTCCTGTATAATACAGGACTAATACATAAAAGTCACTAAAATGTGTGGTTTCTAACACAGTAGATTAGATCTTTAACAACTCTGCATAATTTTCTTAGACAATGCAAGATGTTAGAAACATAAGGATTCTTTTTCTTTAAAGTCAAGCAATAATTCTCCAACAGTTTATATATTAGACATCTGAAAGCCATCTTATTTGCTTTCAACGTTGCTGAGCCAATCATAACTGGCACTAGTTGCTAAGGACTCTGTGTTTTAATGTTCTGTTTATATTATGCTATGTATCAATACAGCAAAAGTTATGTACCGTCCCCGATTCTCTTACCTGCCTTCCTTCTACCGTGTTTCCGTGAAAATAAGACCAGCCAGACAATCAGCTCTAATGCGTCTTTTGGAGCAAAAATTAACATAGGACCCGGTCTTATTTTACTATAATATTTAAGACTTATATTATATAAGACTTGGTCTTATATTAATTTTTGCTCCAAAAGGCGCATTAGAGCTGATTATCTGGCTGGCCTTATTTTCGGGGAAACACAGTATCTGGTACTGAAATACAACCCCAAAATACTATTTACCTGTGAAAGTTATCCTAGAATAGCAATAAATGCCTTATACCAAATGTTAAGCAGTAATGAACATTTAAGTATCAGTGGTTCACTAGATGGCTTACTTTTCTGAAGGAACATACTATGGTTGAGTCACGTGGTTCAAGGTGAAGATTAGAAAGGAACCCATATGAGTCTATTTAAAGCGTGCTATATACTCTTTAGTTCTGGCAACAATCACTTCATTCCTTCCTAGATGCCATCACTATATGCCTATTAGGCAGCTAGCTCTGTGGCCTGTGATTCTCTCCCAACACCAGAAGTACACTGGCAAAATTACAGGCAGAAATGCAGTCTGATTAGAAGAAGAATATCTCAGCTCTACTCCTAAAAAAAAATGTAATCTCTAATATATAATGGGAATTGAAAAGGATTCTTAACTATGTGGTGCATGTGTTATACACAAACATGTATGCCTATAAACACACACACACACACACACACACACACACACGACCACTCCTGTGACCGTCATTAGCAACTGCTCAACTCCTTCCCACTGACCCAACGTATCCTTCTCAAGCAGCCATTACCCATCTATCAATATTGCATGAGAGTTGAAACCTGTTTTCCATCCTTCATTTTGTCTGCTCTTCAGATAAGGAGCTCTGAAGAAGCACCAAAGAAGTTACAAAGATCAAACAGCTCGTCAGAGGCAGTCTGGGTTAGAAAAAAGCCAGACCTTATGCGTTCTACAGAGTCCATACCGCAGCGCCTATCTGGAATGTTTGTCTCCCACACAGTAACCCCTACTATTCCTTGATTTCTTTGGCTCCTTGATCATTTAATTTCTTACTGTCTCATTTGGGCAGCAACATATAGCCTTGCCTTTTCCTTTTAGAAAATTCTGCATCCCTGGCATGAAAGAGGAAAGAGACTGTCATTTCACATCCGTGAAGCTAAGGACTGCCACACTTGACCTGGCATCTCCCCCTGCAGCCACTCTAACATTAGCTGTCATTCAAAAGTTCACTCCATAGCTTGACCTTTGCTTCTACTCAGAAGTATTCATCCTATTATAAAAAGTGTTTTTCCTTTAATGTCATGAGGCCAAAATATTGCAGTGTCCGTATGCCTTTTCCAAACAGGCAGATTCGTGACAAACACTCAATAGTTTTGTCACTAAGACTCAAAAACTTAAGACAGTAAGATAACCAAAATTTAAAAAGAATTACCAGCTTGTGTGACTGGGAAAAGCTGGTAATCCTATGTCCACGAAAACCATACATAATCATGTTTTATGAATCTGACACCAAAAGAACATTTCAATCACTTGAATTCGGTGGTTCTACTGTAAAATACGACTAAGACTGCTCATCAGAGAAGGGTTACCGCATATCGGTATATTCTCAAATTGGACAATTTCCTTATATTTATTACTTTTTAAAATACCATAAAAACATTTCAGCCACTTCACAATAGGCAGGCCTAACTTTAAACAGTAAGTATTATATCTTGAAAGAAAAAAATCGGCCTTTTTTGAGTTGAAATGATCCCACCAGTTCTACCACTGTGACTTCAGCTAGGGTAATTAATATTTCGGTTGCTCTTCAGATTCTTCATTTGAACACTGCAGTTCTCTACTTTACAAGAAGAAATTACCAAAAGTTTAATGTTCTAGGCAAATAAAAAAGGCCACACATAAATTAGTCAGCAACACAGAACTTTAAGCAGAGTCCATTCTTTAAGCAATGCATAGTGGAATCTGAATGACAGCCACTGTTTTAAGTTTTTATTTTATGTCAGGCACCGTGCTAATCCTTATCCACATGATGTCTAATTTAATACTCACTCCAACAGTATGCAATGAAGGTTAGCATCCTCCAAGATTACAAATGAGGAAATTGAGGCTTCAAGAAATTCTGTCCCGTGTCAAACTTCCCATAGCTCAATTGGGTTTCAAACTCAGGCCTTTCTGACTCATAGGCTTTTTATCCTTACACTACCTAGGCTGCTTCCTATGACACCATAAATATTTAGAACACTTGCAACCTTGCTAAGGCAAGCAGAACCATAATTAACTAATGTTTTCTCAAACTACAGGTATCTTGGCTAAACAGTATGACCACAATCAAACCATCATCTCATCAAAGGCTAATCAAATCCAGGTCATGAGATGTTCGTATCTGTCATTTAACAATGGAACCCTTATGATACTTGACTGGTTTTACTACACTGTGGTATTTACCATGCCTTGTTATGAAGTCATACCTACAAAGTTTGAAAATGTTTAAACAATGGATACATAAAATATAGCAAAAATATAAAAATTCGAAGATTAATCAATGAAAAGATTGACATGCATGATGGGTACCCATTAGCAAAAGATTTTTCCCTAGCCTGTGTCTGCAAAACAAGATTTTGCAAACATATTTTTGGAGTCCCGCAGGCTGTTTTACCAGCCTACCTTACATTAGCTATTTCAATATAATTACCCCTATTAGGTTTTTGAGTACCTGGAAATTGTTGGTCTGCTAAACTAGCAGGAAATTTCTCACTTAGAAAAGAAACAGTTCCTCTCACTGACATCAGTTTCCAAAATAATTTGTGTAGATCTAAGTATGATACTTTCCTTTCCTATGATAAGGAAAAAAAATAACTAATGGACATTTGGCTTGAATTAGACAGATACCACACTAGGCATTTTCACATATGCTATCTCAAAATACGTCAGTATTAATACCAGTATATTTCATAGAAAACAGTGGGGCAAAAGTAAAGAATACATAATATTCCATTGTATATATGTACTACAATTCTTTATCCAATCACCTATTGAAGGACACTTTGGTTGTTTCCATGTCTTGGCCACCATGAATAATGCCACAAAGAACATAGAGGTACATATATCTTTAAGGATAAATGTTTTCAGATTTTTTTGTTAGATACGCAGAAGAGGGATTGCTGGGTCAGATGAAATACTGCCATTTGTGACAACATGGATGGATCTTGAGAGTATCATGCTAAGTGAAGTTAGACAGAAAAAGTCGAGAACCGTAGGACTGTACTCATACATGGGATATAAAACTGAAAGCAACAAACGAGCTCGACAGACAAACAAACAAAAACTCAGACACAGACTCAGACACTGACTCTGCATGGTTAAGACACAATGCAATATATAGATGATGTATTATAGAAATGCACACTTGAAACCTGTATAATTTTATTAACCAATGTCATGCCAATAAATTTCATAAAAAATAAAAAGTAAAGGATGCCAATGGCTATATGGAGGTGTGAATGGAGAGTCCTGCTATCTGCTATCGAATATAGGGTTTCCTTTTGGGTGACAAAAATATTCTGGAATTAAATAGTAGTGAGGGTTGCACAACCTTGTGAAAAAAAAAACAACAAAAACAAACACTGAGTATGCAGTTTAAATGCTGAGTTTTATGGTATATAAATTATATCTTGATTAAAAATAATTACATAGTCATAGTAAATGTTAATATTTGGATAATCTGGGTGAAGTGTATATGGGAATTCATTATACAATTTTTCCAACTTTTCTGAAAGCCTGAAATTATTTCAAAATAAAGTTTTCTTAAAATGGCACAATAATATAAATACAGTTAACGCTACTGAACTGTACGCTTAAAAATGATCCAGAGGGTAAATTTTTTATTACATGTTTTTACAACACTTATAAACAGGTAAAGGAATTTGCACAAGATTCTACCTTAGTAAGTACTGGTATCAGTATATTCAAAAGCAGGTCTTTTCATTTCCAAAGCCAATACTGTTACAAGACCAAAAAAAGGGGCCAGTTTATGATTCTGTTTTTCCTGTGATTGTATTGAGATGTTACTTATGGCCACTCTTAAGCTATACACCAATACACACACATAATGAAAACTCCTTTGCCAACTCAATGGATTTTATTAAACAGTTTGGAGCTACTTTAAGGCTCCCATATGACTACGAATGTGTTTGGAAAAAGAGAAGACTTGGATACTGTGGTGTCCATCAAATAGTGATTCCCGATTGAATATTATTCAGAACCAGGGGCCTTATGTCAGACTTTCTCTTCCCAGTTGAAATTTAAGAACTGGCACTGACATGAGAAAGCAATACGTATGTGAAAATACTTGTTTTTACCAAATTCTGTTTTTATTTACTCTAAAGGTTTTTTTTGTTATTGATTTAAAAATCTTTTAATAGAGTAGCGGTAACTCACAAAGTTAATTATGTTTTTAATTACACAAAAATTGAAGACATGACTTTCAACACATTAATAATGTGCTAATTTGCCAAACACTGACACACAATATGCTGAGCATTTGCATTACATATATCTGAGTTTGACTCGGGGGCTCACGACTAAATATTTTTAATACGCCAAGTGTGTAACATATCCATATACCTTTAGAAATCACATTTACTCAAGAACATTAAGAAGTGGAATTTAAGGTTCCCTTTGTTAAGTTGTAATCAAGCATATACTTGGAAAAACAAACAGGAATAGCCCTTAAAAAAAAAAAAGACGTAAGGGGGGAATTCCATGTAGGGAGTCATTTTTACCAATATTTTCATTTTTTATATTAATAACTATCCAGTGATTCCCAGAAGAGGTGTTGATATTTTGGGCAGAACTAGTCATCACTGTAGGTCAATTCTTCTGTAGTCGTGACACTGAGGTATCCTTGGCCCACTCCACAGCAGGAGGCAACCCAATCCAGTCATTTGTGACAAACAAAAACATCTCCCAAGAGTTCCAAGCGCCCTGTGGAGGTGGCAGCTCCCCCAGGTTCAGAATGCAGACAAGCCTTAACATCTTCCACCTCTCGGTATTTCAGTCAACTGATGAGCGGGAAGGTGGCGTTCCTATCAGGCTGGAGGCCAACCCTCTCATGCGCTGCCAGGATGCCCCACATTTTGAAATAACCCTTTCTCTTATGTGGCCTCTATCAGCTGCAAATTCAGATTTCCATCATCACTTATTCTTAAAACCAAACACACCTGCATTAATGTGATTGACACCACAAATCTCTAAGCGAAATGAACATTTTAAAATGGAAAGATACTTTCATTATTTAGCACATGCTTTTTACAGTCACAGTTTTTAAAAGTTAGATGGCTTAGGTCATCTAACTTTTTAATGTAACCGGTCTGGATATACTGATTAGAAAGAAACCACTGGGAGTTCAGTTTTCAAAACAGAAAAATTATACCAAGAATCCGAATCCCACGTTTCAGAATACAAAATATTGAAGTTCAATGCCTCTGAATACTTAAGTTAGCATATGACAGAAACGATGCAGAATTTATTAAAAACAAACAAAGAAAAAACTAATTTAGTGTAAAATAAAGAAAACAGAATTAAGTTTGAAATGCAATACTGAAGAGTTTTATTTTTAACTATAATGAAACAATGAAAGGAAAGAAACTTCAAAGCAAGGAATACTTTGACTTGAAAAGAAAAAATCCAGCATCTTCAGACTTAAATTTTAAACTATTAGCAATAATAGAATTGCACAATCTTTTCACTATTTCTTTAAGCAAAGCCCAAAAGACCTGCTTATTAATAAGAAAAGTCATCGCATTTCTTGCTTAAAAATATTAATTGCCACAAATTCTTTGGTATATTCTTTCCCAAGTTCTGACTAGAATCCTCTAAGTCTACAGAACTAGCTCGCCCTGGAACACAGCACAACGCTAAATACCACAATCTATCAGCAGCATTAACTGCTCCCAGTTCTAAGACTTTAATTGCGACAAGACTGCGGCTCAGAGACTGCAGACGGGTAACGTCCTCTTTCGGCAGGCATGGACAACGACCACATATTTTCATACATGCTGGTGCATATAAGAAACTGTTCGTTGCCCTAGTCACAAGCATGTCCAAGACAGGGTGTCTAAGTCAGCCTGTGACTACTTTGCTCAATACATTTTCATACAGTAAGCCCCAAATTGTTTTAGACCAATCCAGGAAGATTAAGTGACCAAAGCAAACAGCAGGTTTGCCACAAACTACAATCTTTTGACAAACTTTGGTTACAAGAAATCCTATAAAATTTTCCTGTCACGACACTAGACCACCTATTTCCAATTCATAGATGAACTATCTCAATCAAATCTGCAAAATGAGTCAGTATTACTGTATAGTTACTGGTAAAGACAGACGTGCTTTTATGACGGCCTGAAATTTTTCTTCCCTGCAAGCACACTATTTCTGCAAAACACAAAGTGGATGATGTACTTAAAACAGTACTATCAGTTTACAATGTCAAGTTGCTGCATAGTAGAAAATGTGATTTCTATAGCAGGTCCTCAAGATAAAACTAAATGTTAAATGGTAAGCTGCGGTAGGTCTACTTTCCAATTACTAGAAGTAAGCATACAAGAGATATAATTAGTTATGACACCAGGACAGGCATACATGTTTCAACACACACACAGCTCAGAACAAAGTGTTTGGCATTATATGACAGAGGACTTAAACCAAAGACTCAAAGAAAGGTTATGCAGTGAGTGTGTGTGTGTGTCTGTGTGTGTGTTTTTATTTAAAAATTTGCCACATCAAATTATTTAAGTTATAAGCATATTTTGATTTGTTTAAACACCTCTTTAAAGATTTCTCAGGGGGAAAAAATACCCACCCTGTGGCTTTCATTAAGCCTACGTTACAAATTAAGGAAGTTGACTTTATAAAATTCATTTGGTAAAAAAGAATCACCTTCCAAAGAAGGCTGCATATTGACCAAACACATTTAGAAAAGTTGGATAGTTCTAGTCATGGGTTTCTCAACCAGGGATAAAACACTGAAATCTAAAATAAGAATATAGAATGCAGTATAATTTAACTTTGACCATTAAAAGTTTATTCAATATATATCGTCAAGATACCCCAAGACCACAATTTTTGAGCAAAGCTTTAAAACTTAAAACTTGAAACTATTAAATAAACCCATTACTAAATTATAATCCACTTAGGATCATTTGTTCCTTGTTAAAGACAAAAAAAAAGATAATAATTATATACCTGAGAATCTACAGAGTGATATGTGTAGTAGATGTATAAACAGTTGATTAGAATAAAGTGTGACAAGCTCAAATGAGGGGCAAATTCAAGAAACTGAAGCGACATTACACATATACATAAAAAAACTAAAACTCCATAGCTCTTAATGTCCTTAATCTCAAAGTATTGCAACAAGAAATATTCCAAAGCATCCCTTTTCTAAAGAAGGGTCTCAGTTTAGGCACAGATTCAGTCAAAGTTTATTCAAACAAAACCTATAACGCAGTAGGTTATGAAGCACAACAAAACTCAATCTCTTATCATGATATTCTGAGAAATCCCCATACTAACAAATGGTGCCTCTTCCCAAGTCTCTTATCAAATATGAATTTCTGTTTCTGAGAAAATTAAACCCCCAAACAGATTTTAAGTAGAAGGGTCCAAAATCTCAAGGTGAAGGGAAGACACTGAAAAACGGAGGTAGGTTTCACGTTTGACAGCCTCCATCTTCCAAGTCATCTACTGTCCCCAACCTGCACATGAAATTCCATGAATGAACTCAGGTGTAGTGAAGAGGAGGCATTGTGAATGGGTGTTGGAAAACATAAAGCTTGTAATTAAGTGCATTCTCAAGTATACTAATCCACCCTGGAACAAGATAAAACATTGAGAACCCATCTACAGTAAAGCAGCTAGACCTTATACTCCCACAGAAGTTACAGTACATGACAATGAATTATGACAAATCCCATCTCATGAGCCAAATGGTCCATGAACACAGTACATGTGGTCCCTCCAAAGACAGTCTTAATAACACACTTAGGTTTTAGTCCAGCAGAGCCTTCCACTTATACTGCCTTCCACTTATACTTCCACTCAGGGCCTGCTAAGATTCTTCTCTACCTTCACAGAACTATGTAAGAAGCCTAGTATACTAGTTATGTATAATAAATATACTTTTGAATTTGGCTAAAAGAAAGCACCCGGCACAAGAAAAGTTGACTCTAATGTTTATTTCCAACAAAGGCTAGTCTTAACTTTCTTTCAAATCAGAACGTTTTATAGTTTCAGAGAACTCTGGGGGAATGAACAAACATTTAAAATTAACTTTTCTGGAGTTAAATGTATTTTATTGCTTTTTACTTCTTGAATTCTCATTCCTGAAAAAATATCTACAAATTTTCTAGATAGGGTGTGGGTGTGACTTCACAAAAGAGACGATTTTCAAAATTGCTTTTAATATTTTTAACAATAAAATCATGCCAAGATCTACAGATTCCATGCAAAATTAGCATTTGAGGTTGTGGAGAAGCGGTTGAAGATGAACTAGAAGGAAGTTCAACACAAGAAGGCACTAACTAATGCTATTCTTAACTGATAACCAAGAATGATTCATTAAAAAACAGATTTATAAGTAGCACCTCAAACCACAACTTTCAGGAATTCAAAAACAAATCTTTTTTTTTTTCAATTTTTTTTTCGGGGGGCATATTGGGGAACAGTGTGTTTTTCCAGGACCCATCAGCTCCAAGTCAAGTCGTTGTTTTCAATCTAGCTGTGGACGGCGCAGCTCACCGGCCTATGTGGGAAGCGAACCGGCGACCTGGGTGTTATGAGCACTGCGCTCTAACCACCTGAGCCAACCGGCTGCCCAAAAACAAATCTTGAAGCACACACACACAATATCATATTCCCCTTTAGCTTCTACTTTTCCTTTGACTTTTGTCAGTTATCAGTACAGACAGGACTGCATGGTTGATATGCACAACTCTGTACTTCACTAGCTTTCTCATTTCTAATGTACTTGGTACTTAGTTATGCCCAACATACAGATCTGCTGAACTAAGCAAGAGAAGTATACAATATAGGCCATGTGACAACCCCTCTAATTTCTAGCCAAAGAGCCCTATATAAAACTATCATGCAATCTTACATCATGGTTAAAATTTTTCTTCATATCCTTTGCCTTCAGAAGCCTCCTCCGGCCAGGACTTACAGTACTTTTAATCAGATTCCACAAGATTTACCCTGACGTAAAACTTAGCAGGTACTTGCCACATGAAGCCAAGTAACGTAAAACTACAAAATATTGACACAATTTGGTGGGTGGAAAGATGTTTAAAGCATGTATGTATGTGTGAATCAACATGCATGAAATCACACACTGATTCTTATACAGCCAAATGAGTTTCCATAGATGTAAAAAAAGCCCCATTACTGGTGGGGAAAAATAATCAATATATCTCAGTTGTCACCTCTAAACACTGCACTTATTCCAATGATGCTGCTTAATTCAAAAGATTTCTGGAATTCTTCATTTGTAACTATTTCCAGAGCCAATTTATAAGTTATATAAGAAAAATCAATTGTGCTAATTTTTTTCTTACCAAAAATGGAATTATTTGGCTTTATAACCCATCATGTTCATGAGGCTTAACTTCTGGATGATTCAAAAAATCAAAATGATATCACAAAATTTGCTAGCACTGCAGATACTCAGAAGAATTAGACACAGGCTGTCTGAAACCGATGTCAAATGAAGAGCTCCAAAAAGATTTTAAGTTATGGCACCATTGGTGTAGGATCTTCTAAGGTGACTACTTTACAAAGGATAATACTTATATCGGCTTATTTGTGATTTTTAAGTTTCTTTAGAATATTTATTAGTACATGAATTACTTCAATGCTTCATTCTAGTTCATGAATCCTGTCAAATATTTTATTAACAAGTTCTTCAAATGTTATAAAACTTCCTTTAACTTGAAATGTATTAAAATGAGTACCTAACTAAACTTATTTCCAAATTCTAAGTTTATAATGTATTTATTTCCCTGTGTCTTCAAAATTGCATAAACTGTAATTACAAAATGGAACGTAAAAAACTTACAATGGTGAATTGGATGGTATGTGAATTATGTCTCAATAAAGCTGTTTCAAAAAACTGAAGTTACAGAAACCCAAAGTGTCCATTAAGCTTCATTAAAAAGACTAAATTATTCAAAATGAGGGAAAATTATTAAAATATTAATCAAAAGCACAGATCATCCAAAAACAGACCAATCAGGTAGCATTTTCAGTCGTCACTGAAATAGTTCACATACCTTCATATATATGAGATACGATCAAAAACTATGGTGAATGTTTAAATAAAGAAAACATTTATTACAGTAAAAAACACATTGCCATTATCCCCCCCTCAAAGTACTCCCCCTAGCTTTAAATACACTTATCTCATCATTCTTGCCACTTTCTAAAGCAGTTCTGGAAATCCTCTTTTGTGAGTGTCTAGTTGTGTTATCATGGCTGCCTTGATATCCTGAATCATTTTGACTTTAGGGAAGAGCCAGAAGTTGCATGGTGCCAGATCCGGTGAATAAGGTGGGTGAGGACATACTGTAATGTTTTTATTTGACAGAAATTGCTGTACCAGAAGCAATGTGTGACACAGAGCCTTTCCGTTGTGATCAAAAGATACGGTGAATGCTGCTGCTGAGTGCCATCCAACGGAAAGGCAGGGATCTTCAATATGGGAAGCAGTGCATCGAACCTTAGTAACTGTGCGTGACAAGTTTCAACTTGATCAGTGCAATCAGTCGGGTGTGAGCTACGGGTGGCAGAAGGTGTGTTTTAAAGTGTGCTGTAAATCATCCTCCATCATGAAAATGCTCCGTGTCACACATGGCTTCTGTATATGGCAATTTCTGTCAAATAAAAACATTACAGTGTGTCCTCATCCACCTTAGTCATTGGATCTGGCGCCGTGTGACTTCTGGCTCTTCCCCAAAGTCAAAATGATTCAGGACATTGAGGCAGCCATGACAGCACAACTAAAGACACTCACAAAAGAGGACTTCCAGCACTGCTTCAGAAAGTGTCAAGAATGATGGGATAAATGTGTTCGAAGTGAGGGGGATACCTGAGGGTGATTAATAGTAATGTGTCTTTTACTGTAATAATTTTTTTTATTTAAACATTCACTTATTGTTTGATCACATCTCGTAGTTTAGCATAGGTACAAAGAGACCCATCACAGCTGCACTTTAATTGCAGTGACTTGAAAATTCCACCAAAAGTTGAACATTAAGGAATAAATATTGATAAGCATATGTATACTGAATTTCATATATAATATCTCACTTTGAAGCAAACATTAGATCTGTGAGATTTTTTGAATAATGGGAAGTATTTTGCTTACTCTCACCAGTGGTAGCATCACCTTATTACTCAAAAGCACAAAATCTGTGGAACAGCCCAACGATGGAGATACATTTTGCCTTAAACAAAGTTAGCCATCTTTGTCCCGATCATGCTCAATCCATAATCTTACTTTTTTTATTGTACAGTACATCCATGATACGTATACTATAAGGTATCCTGCACACTATAAAACACAAACATAAAAATAGACTGAGATAAATAAATTTCTAATATATTTCCCCATATCTTATAGGATGATTTTTCGCACACCCATTGGGGTGTATACCTCTACCCTGGAAACTACTGCTCCAATAAGTGGTTCAAAAAACGGCAATGGTTGGTGCCATAAATAATCCTCCATGGAAAAACTAAGAGCTGAGTGTTTCCCATACCAGATAGTGGACACTTCTTCAGATAGTAGACATTCAGAAATTAACAAGACAGGCAAAGGTCCCTGTTCTTATGGAGCTTGATATCCTTGTTGACGGGGGAGGAACAAATAACAAAACTATACAGAAATGAAAAAAATAATTAAAACATATTTTCAAGTAATGATAAATGCAATGAAGAAAAAGCAGGGCTAAGAGGTCAGAAATGCATACAGTATGGAGAGCAGGGGGAGGAAAGTTGTCAGGAAGTTCTCTTTGGCGTGGCATTTGAGAGGAGAACTGAATAAAATGAGGGCGGAAGCCATCCAAAAATCTGGGACAAGATCATTCCAGGCAGAGGAAAACCACGTACGAAGGCCTGAGTTTAAGTAAAAGTTTGGCATGTTCAGTGAACAGCAAGAAGGTCAGTGTAAGGAGAGCAGAATAAGCAGTGGTAGGAAACAGTATTGGAGCATTGGGCTTCTCAGAGATCTCATCTCCCACACCCTTTTCAGTCTCACAGCAGAAGTTTAGATTTCACTACACCTGTGAAAAGAAGTCACTGGAAGATTTTGAGAGAGGAAAGCTATTTCTCTGTGTCGTCTAGGTGTCGTCTAGGCAGGAGAGAGGCAAGAATGGTAGCACCAGTGAGGCCAGTGAGGAAGTACCACAGTATTCCAGGTAAAGAGTGACGGTGCTTTGGACCACGGTGACGGCAGCAGAGTTAGCAAATGGGTGGTAATCCAGAGGCAGATATAATAGGACTTGCCCAGCAGATGAGGAGCACAAAGAGAAGGAGACCGTGAAAGATCCTGGAAAGAAATATGGTGAACCTGGGTGTTGGGAAGAACATAAAAACAAGTTTCACGCCACCCATTTTAACGGGCCCTTTGTTTTTCAAAGTATTTTTCTAGCCAGATTTTTATCAGTGTTCAACATTTCCTGTGCAATTTCTCCATTCTCTCCATCATCACCCCATTTTATTTTTAGTTCTGACACCTTTCCAACTTAAAATTTGGAATGCATTAAACCCTGTGGGTTTCAAAAATAAAATTCTCACATTACACAATTGTACCCCGACTACTCTGCACACTGAAAATATGGATATAAGGATAAAAGTTAGAACAGACCTAAAGAAAGAAACCACAACAATCAGTGGCTCCTGTGTCCACCAGCAGCTGTCTTTTGGGAGTCCACTGCATATTCAGTGCCTCATCTTTCTACCTTCTCTTCCCTTAACAAATTTTTCTCTCCAGTCAGAATCTAATGGATATTAAAGTGTTTTAAAAGAAACGACTCAATTAAAAATAAGTAAAACGAATTGGGAAGTTGCTGAAATCAACGAATGTGAACTTAAAGGCACAGATTTAACTTTCTGGTCCTTTTTGGAATCTATAAAATTATACAATATAAAAAGAGATGTTGCACATCACATGATGTAAAACATGATTAAGAATCTTTAAAATCTAATCTTCACTCTAATTGTATAATGGAAAAGAAAAGCCCAATGTAATTGGTGAATTTTCCTACCACACAGAAAATAGATTCAGAGATTAAACACAGACACACTCACACACATACAAAACACCCCTACTGACTTCTAGATTGCAGTTTATTACACCTATATGTAAAGCCAATCTCAGATCAAGATATTTTTCTACAAGGTATTTAACAATAGAAACTTCCTCTACTGGATATTTAACTGGTCTCAAAGCCATTTTTATTCAAAAACAAGCAAACAAAAAAACCGTTTATTTTCCTCCAGAAAACTGTGGTCTTATTCTATGGCCTCCCACCATTCTTGCCAGCCATGCACAAAATGCATGACATGTAAGGTAGTGGCATGAGGTATTTCCCAAGAAATTTAAAATGAATCAAATGAGACTGCCATCTGCATTAGATCCATACAAAAACCAAACAAATGCAAAGTCACCTTAACAAGTAGCTCCCAGGACAGTTGACTACTATCTGCTTGAGAATATTAACATATCTAGAGCTAAAAGGATCTGTCAATCAGAAAGGGGAATGGGAAGCAGAAGGAAAACAAGAGGGGTACATTTTGTCAGTGCTCTCCCAAACACAGTCCAGGAGACACGACGTCCAAAGTGTGCATTGTAAATAATATAGGCCACTGGAAAAGTCCTCCATAGTAAGGCTGAGGAGACCCTTCCACCTTCTACCTCCATCGCTAATATTCTCTGCTCAACTCCCCAAATCGTAAAGCAATGAGCAACAACATTTAGATTATAATTTGACTCCCTACTTAAATTTGCCCACAAAGAAGAAAACGTGCTAAGCGTGCCAACACAAGTATCTGAGTCTTCCACCTAACATGGTCTGCAGATATACAAATGTTCTCACACCATGCATGCATATGTGTATTCTCACCCCTCTGCCACTGAACAAACTGAGTGAGCTCTATGAAGGACAAAATTAGATTTCTAAGCAAATGGAGACTAGAGGCAGACCCTGGGCTACAGTTATTCTTTTTAAGATAATGAATATCCACCTGCCAATGAATTTTGTGCTATTTCATGTTAGGGTTATAGCTTCTACTTCATCGGTAATATCTACAACACCTAACAGAATGTCATGTATATCACAGAAACGCAAATGCCTGTTGTTATATTCTAAAGTAATTAAAAGTTGGGTTACACTTTGGAAAATGAAGACAACTGGAACGCCCATGCCTATGCCGAATATACAGTTTGAACATTAAACCTGAAAAAGTTTTAAAGCATCGTTTTTATTTTTACCAAATCAGTACACTATTGTCTAATGTTGTTTCATGCAAATTTACAGCAAGTTATTCTATATATAGTAACTACATATTTACTTGTTGACTATTAACAAATTTATCACTCTGGCATATCTCTATTTCAGAAATACAATTTCACATTAGTAAAACATTCAGTAATACACTCAGTATTCATTCATGCCATCTATTCCTATACCTGAAACAAACAAAAGAAACAACCTAGCAGGTATTGCTTACTACAGTATGAAAATATAACATTAGTGTTAAACCATGTCCTCCTGCCCAAAAATAAAATTTCACTAAATCGTACTATTCTGTCTTCTCCTTTATCCACAAGGAAGTGGTAAACTATCAGTTTCTCATGGATACTTCTACACACACACACACACACACACACACACACACACACACACACACCATTTCCTTAGCTCTAATTATCATTGTAATCTGTACACAGAAATGTCGTATCAATCACTGGTTGCTGTTCAGGGACATAGTGAAGCTGTAAAGACCAATGAACAAACATTAAGTCCTTTATGTGAAAATATTTACCTGATAGACACTGATAGGGTGAAAAATATGTCTCAACCCTTGTCAGAATTTCTAGGTTTAAAAATATTTATTTACTTTTTAATATCATTTAAAGTAAATGTACTCTGAGGCGAAATTGATGTTTTAGTCTGTCAAAAACCAACTCAAACAAATAAAATGTTTTGTTCCCAGTCACCATTTTGAAGGAGAGCAAAATCTGAACTAACACAATGTACTTCCAGCAGCATACCTGTTAGGTACGTATATGTTGATAGAATAAACTTCTCTAATCCACTAGATAGTGGATGTGTATTACAGAAAGATTAGACACCACAGGCCAGAGAACTGAGTGAACTTGCTTTGTACCGCTGTATTGTTCCAGTTAATTACCTTCTTTGTGTCCTCAAACCATGAAAGGTATCAAGAACAGCACACACGATTTTGTCATTCCATATACATGTGCACATGTCAAAACATGTTAAAAAGAACGGAAGAGTACAATTAATTTTTTGTTCAACATTAACAAAATGTGCCATTGGCATTACAGAATTTATATATAATAAAAAATCAAGCGTCTGGTAAATACAAAATTTTCTACCATACCCATTTTTTATAGATGATTTTAAATCCTTCACAGAATTTTCACCAGGAAAAAAGTAAATCCTCAAAATATGTCCTGAGATACATTTTAAAACTGATTAATTACTATTTAAATATGTAAATACTGATGTGAGAAGAAAAAAGACACACTCTCCACTTATATATTTGATCAGTCAGTCATCTAAGTGATAGTTGATACTGAATGAAGTACAAAACTTTTGTCCAAAACACCTGGCAAAAATAGACAATGCAGTTAAGCAAGAATGGTCCATCAGAATACTAGAAAAGCAATAACTTGGATGGAAATAAATATAGGTCTTTATTAGCATGAATAAAGAGAAATTAGAACTCTAAAATAACAATTTTTTTTTTAATTCAACAATAATACAACATGACTACTTCCAAATTAGATTACCTTTCATTTGTTCTCAAGTTTCTCATTCAACAATGAGGTATTTTAATTACAAAATTTGCCAGATAAACTTTAAAACAAGTTCATGTTTCCAAATGTGCCATGCCAGATTTGAACATGGTATTTATTTAAAACTTAAGTGGACCAGTTAGTTTGGGTTTTAGTTTTAATCACTGTTGGTGTTTTTCTAGTCACGATGAAATGTCTAGGAAGACAAATTTTCTCAATCATGATTTTTTTTCTTCCTTTCCTTTTGACGTATTTATAAAACCAAAAACAATTATTTCTAGGTACTTAATTCCATCCTTCAGGGCATGAAGTATCTCTGCTATCGTACAGAACACCTAGAATGCTTTTAAATGCAATGATAATTAAGAAACATCAAAGTAAAACCAGGGTGTTTCACAGGGAACGAAAAGCCATCATCTTTTGGCTACCGAATGACATATTTCTTGTTCCCTGGAGTACTACCAAGACTTTTTTTAACACGAACAATAGATGTATTTTCTGTAGCCTTTACTCTTCTCAGGATAATGTTTTTTTCTTTTTTAAAGAAAACTGCTAAGGGTAACAACAGTAACAAAAGAACAGACAAATAGGACTACTTAAAAACTTCTGTTCAGCAAAGGAAGTTATCAACAATGTGGAAAAGCAACCTACTGAATGGAAGAAAATATTTGCAAAATGTATTTCTGATAAGGGGTTAATATCCAGAATATATAAAAATACAACTCAACTACAAAAAGCCAATACTTTGATAAAAAAAAAAAAATAGAAAAAATCGTGAATAGACATTTCTCCAAAGAATATATACAAATGGCCAACAAGAACATGAAAGAAATGATTTTCAACATCACTAATCACCAGGGAAATACAAATCAAAACCACACTGAGATATCACCTCAGATGCATTAGACAGGCCACTATATATATATTAAAAAAAAAAAAAGACAAAATAAGAGTTGGCAAGGATGTGGAAAAACTGGAACCCTTGTGCACTGTTGGTGGAAATGTGAAATAGGGCAACAGCAAAGGGAAACAGTATGGAGGTTTCTCAAAAAATTATAGAATTACTGTATGATCCAACAATCCCATTTCTGGATATATACCCAAAGAATTGAAAGCAGAATCTTGTAGAGCTCTTTATTTGCACACCCAGGTTCACTGCAGAATTACTCACAATAGCCAAGAGGGAGACTCAAACTAAATGTCCATTTACAGACGAATGAGTAAAGAACATGTGGTATGTGCATACAATGAAATATTATTAAGCCTTCAAAAAGAAGGAAATCCTGTCACCTGCTACAATGTGGATAAAACTCGAGGACAATATGCTAAATGAAATAAGCTATTTACAGAAGGGTAAGTACTGCATGATTCCACTTGTATTAACTATTTAAAGTAGTTAAACTCTTAGAAAGTAGAATGGTGGTTGCCAGGGGCTGTGGAAGGAGAAAAAGGGGAGTTGTTCAATAGGTAGAAAGTTTCAGTTTTGCACGATGAAAAAGTTCTAGAGATCTGTTGCACAACAAGATGCCGTTAATGCTACTGCACTGTACACTTAAAAATGGTTAAGTTGTTCAGTTTTATATTATGTACTTTCCACCACAACAAAAATTTTTTTAGTAATCAAGACAGTGTGGTGCTTGCATGAGGATAGATATACAGGTCAATGGAACAAATGAAGAATCCAGAAATAAACCCTTACACCTATGGTCAAATGATTTTCCACAAAGGTGCCATGCTAATTCAATGGGGAAAGAATTGTTTTTCAACAAATGGTGCTGGGAACAACCAGATAACCACAACCAAAAGAAGGAAGTTGTACTCCTACTTCATATTATGCACGAAAATTAACCTGAAGGGACCAAAGACTTCAATGTAAGAGCTCCAACTATAAGACTCTTAGAAGAAAACGCAGGGGCTACTCTTCATGACCTTGGGTTAGACAACGGTTTCTTAGCACACCAAAAGCACAAACAAAAGAAAAAATAAATAAATTGGACTTTATCAAAATTTAAAGCTTCTAATGCTTCATAGGACACTATCAAAAAAAGTAAAAAGACCAACCCACAGAATGGAAGAAAAAAGTTGAAAATCTTATATCAAATAAACGACTTGTGTCCAGAATATATAAAGAGCTCTTACAACTCAAGAATGAAAAAACAAATAACCTAAATGAGAAATGGGTGAAAGATTTCACAGACCTATCTCTGTTAAGAGAAGATACACAAACGGCCAACAAGCACATGAAAAGATGCTTAACCTCACTAGCCATCAGAGAAACGCAAAGCAAAACCACTTCATACCCACTAGGGTGCTTCAAATTAAAAGAAAGACAATAATAAGTTTGAGGAGGATGTAGAGACATTAGAAAATTCACACATTGTTGGTGGGAATGTAAAATGGTGCAGCTGCTTTGGAAAATGATTTGGCACTTCCTCAAAAGTTTAAAGACAGTTGCCCTATGACTGGGCAATTGCACTCCTGGGTATATACCCAAAAGAAACGAGAACAAAACACTTGTACACAAATGTTCACAGCAGCATTATTCATTATTCATAATAACCAGAAGGAAGAAACAACCCAAATTTCCACCACTGGACAAATGGATAAAGGAAAGTTGCTATATCCATACAACAGAATTTTATTGTGTATTTCAAATGGGTGAATTATATGGTATGTGAAGTATATCTCAATACAGCTATTAAAATAGTAAACTGCTATGATTGTATAGTCTTATCACATATGGGTAAAATATAAAAGGTTCCAACTGGAAAGAAACTTAGAAATTACCAAACTCACTTGGTTTACAAATGATGAAATTTATAAAATTTCATTAAAGCCTAGGTGGAACAGAATGAGGTGTCTCGAAACCTAGTCCCAGGGCTGTTCTCACTCTGGGATGGATAACGGTGCAAGTGCCTTCCAAGGCGTGGTCAGCCAGGGGCTCTGAGATGCGGACTAGATGAAGAAGAGATGCAGGATTCCTATAGAGTAGCTTCTGCCGTGTATCCCTTTCTCTTTAATTACTGCATAGCTCTGGCCTATTTTCTAGGGTTTTTATTTGGGGGAGGGAGGAGCTACAATTATAGCTCACAAGTCCCTTTCTTCTTCTACTTCACCTAATACAAACCATAATGAATGGAAACAGGACTATTAGAAGGGGGAATGGTAACATACCCTTGCCTTGTCTGTGGGAAGCCCACCAGGTCACTTGAAATGAACAAGGCAGATTCATCTTAAAATAATGCACAGAGCTTCCACCCAATGGCCAAGAGACTAGAACATGGCCCTAGGCCGACTGCGCATGTAGCTGTCAGATACTGAATATATGTTTCTCTGGAAGGCAGCATCCCACCTGAGGGAAGGAGTGTGAAAAACAGCTCATCTCTCTTCCCGGAAACAAGGACAACTAAGCCCATTAATACATTCACAGGATACCATAAAAAGCTTACCGGGGAAAGCATCAAATACAACTATTAAAAAGTTTGCCTTAGCTGAAAAAAGTAAGGCCAAGTAAAAATTAGAAATAATTTTATAGGGATTTGGTAATACATCATTAATATATTTGCAAAGTTATTGGACAGCTCCAAAAGAGTTTGGAAAACTGACAAAAATTATTTAAATTAGAAAGACAAAAACATTTTATTCACTCTTGGTAATGAAGAATTTCCTAGCTAAAATAAAATAAATGAACTTCTCAGTAAAAAGAGATAATTTACCATTTTCTATTCAAATGTTTTAAGAATTTTTAAAAAGCAATTCTACGAATCTCCTAAGATGTTGAAGTAATATTTTCCAATCCAAAAGCTGTAAATATTTGTCTTTATTATGATTTGAAAATGATCCACTGGTCATCTTTTTTTCCTTTACACTGAGGTAACAAGGCAAAGGCACTTCTAAAGAATCAGATCACAGCACCAGACTGTGCTAGAGGGAAATCAGAAGGGGGAAATAATAGCATAGGAAAATTAATAAGCTACATTCTTCTTACACAGATGAAAAAATATACATATGACATCTACAAAATATCTCCATTCTAGATGTGTAAGAATTAAGATAAATTGCTAATCCATCCATTCATATACAGGATTCAGTCAGTATAAAAGATAGTTATAATACACTAAATAGTCACCAGAAATAACACTTTTCTGCTCTTGAAAGTTTAAAAATGAAAATAAGACTTTTCGATGCTGTCAAACGTATTCAATTTTCCCCTCAAATGAAGTTTAGATGAAAACAATGTGACTGACAAGCTCTGCATAGGCAAATCTTGGCAGCCCTCAACTCTGTCTATCTCCTTGGCCTGTTAAGCAAAATTCCTTCACAAACTGTGGGTCTTTGCAATAACTCCTACAAAGCTCATTACTGCCAGCGCAGGCCTATCCCCCATGTTGTGCATTTATCCCTGCGATGCATATCAACATGTGGCACATGTCCTTGACATGCACAGAAGAGCTGCACCCCGGGACAGCAGCACGCACGACAATAGTGTCGACTCTCACTTCTTTATGGTTGCTGGGATGTAACCGAGAAATCTAATAACTGTGACAGTGGGGCCTTTCGGTTTTTCCTTGCCTTTCTAGACAGTGAAGCTGCACAGACACTAATGAAAGGTTAAATGAATAGGAATAGTTGACAAGAGGTACAATAAAGAAGGAGTTTGGTAATCCACAGACACTGAGCAGAGATCCTTGGCTCAAGCAGAGAAAGGACAGCACATCGTCGAGTCACAATATTTAAAACAGCTTGCTATACACAGAGGCTTTTGTGTCTGGGTACACGTCTGGCTTTGGACTAAAAAAAAAAAAAAAGAAAAAAGATACTGAAAAGGAATTTCAGCATGGGGCACTTTGGCAAATGTAAGGTCATAATAAGAGAAAAATGTTTTGTGTGGATTCTTACATCTTTGTACTAAGCGCAAAAAAGCAGGGACTATGAACTCGTGAACCACAAGTTCCAAGACAATACTGTACATTTTGATAACTATTAAATACTGTATCTAGAGGATTGGTTTGATGTAAATCCCACTGGTAAGATATACAGGCAGGGACTCATTTAGCAATTCCACATTCTGCCTTCTTTGTGGAAGAATTCCTGATACTCGTCTTAGAGTTTTACAGTCAAGTTCTAGTCTTTAGTGAACGTGATTTGTTACAAATTTCACCAAAACACTCAAGCCATCTTCCTTCCACTCATTGCAAAACTTCCCAGCAGTTTACGGTAAGGAAACTGAATTTATCATGCTAGCTATGTGTGACGTTCGAGGCAAACTTTTTGTAATTTCAAGTGACTGCAAAAGTGAAATGTCCTCAATTAGAATTCTTAATTATTGAATTTGTTTTTTTAAGTGCCCTTCTCAACTACACCTTAACTGAAGGTTATATTCCTTGGGGAACCGATTTTAAATTATAGTGGCAAGACTATTTCAATCACCAAGAAAAAAAAAAAAGCTCCAGAATGTCAAAGGCAAAAAGGAAAAAACTGACATTGTTAGGTACAGATTTTTTTTAAAGAAAAAAAGTTATGACTCTGCTATGGAAAAAATCTTTAAAAATGTTGTATCTGTAAAATCATTCCTATGCATATGCATGAGTTAGAATATAGGTTCACAATAAATGGTAAAAGTGTACTAAGAACATGTTTTAAAACAAGGGAGCCTCTTTGAACAGCCAAATTAAATTATAGCTGAACAACTCTTGAGTGTACTGAGGGCTCTAATAAGCAACAAATAAAGACTTTTATTGGCTAGCAATATAACGAGAGCTACTGTGCAAGAGATGAAAAAAAGATGAATTTGGGTAGTTTATCTCACTGGATTATATTATTTACTTAAATGGCAAATAAGTTTGTCCAAAGTAATGCTACTAAAACTAGTATATAAATATTAAAGAATAATTACGATCAAAGACTCACAAATGTAAATATATTCACAAATTCTAGTGGGAAGTCTGATAAATGTGAAATTTAAGAACAAATACTGAATTTAATACCACTTAAGTTCTATTTCTTTAAATTTAACATATTTATGGATTCCTAATATATCAACTTTATAAATTGTTCACTATTTATGCTTATAACATGAAGCACTCGTTTGAAAAGAGTTTTCCCTCCAGAGTACAGCAGTTGTATGTAGAACTACTTCAAAACCATTATTTACAGAAAGGAGGTTGTCCTTAGTGAACTGAAAAAGGTATCTCCCCCCACCTCAGTGATTTGGTAAGAAGTTACTTTTAATAAAGTTCTGAAGGTTGGCCTCCTAACAAGAGAACTCCTTCAGTTGACAAAACGACATACAGACCTTAGCAAACCAAATCAGATTTAAAACGTATTTTGTTGTATTTTGCTTGATCTTCAAATTATCTAAAAGGTAGAACTCTAGAAATCTCAGCTGACTACTTGACTGTTCTCATGGACAGTTCTGCTGCTTGTCACAGCTTAAAAAAACAAAACACCCGCCCCCACCAAACCTACAAAAGCCCCTCCAAGTCTAAACACTAAGCCAGTATTCTTTATGTACTCTTTTTCTACAACATTCTGATTGCCAGAGTGATTTTTTTTAACCTTAAGTATATCTAATAAAATCATGAGGCTCCCTCTAGCTCTTCAGAGAGGAGTTTACTAACCAATGATCCTATGTAATTCCCATCCAGCAGGAAAGATTTGAGAAGGCTGCCTCCCCTTCCACAAGAAATGTTCTCAACTGTTTCTTGTAAGGATGTACATGGTAAATGAGACCATCTGCAGAGAAATTTAGAAAGCACTGCTCCCTATATGCACAACAGTTTAAGAATCTATTAATTGCTTCCAACCTAAGTTTTATACACAAAATTCTACAGTGAAACTTTAACCTGTTTAAACTACATATACATTCCCAACTTAGATTTACCCATCTTGCTAAAATTAATTTAATCTCAACAAGTAAGTAACAACATACATTAACACCTACAGAAATTCAAACTTATTTGCTCTCAGTTCTAAAAGCCTACATCTAAATGCAGAATTTTGAAAATTAAAAAAAAAGTTTATTAACAGTGTATCTGTGGGGTGTATGTAAAACAAAAATGCTGATGGTAATTTGTAGAAAACATTTTCACATACCATAATATTTATATACAGCACTGGTAATGACTTTTTTATTGTTTCATATTTTCTGCTACTCAGTATTGGATACTTAGGGATTGTAATTATTTAAAAGACTATAAATAACATTAGTTGAAGTATGCCATTGATATTTAGTCTATCTTACAATAGCCGTAAAAGCCACATAGTCGACTGGCAAATCATTTCAAACAAGTGAATATGAAAAATGCTAAATCGAACTCATACTCACTAAGGCCATTTTCCAAATACTTAAGGAATATTTCAAGTCGTGTGGAACCTTAACACTAAAATTAAAAACAAGGGAACCACTAACTTCAAGTCATCATCTACTTTGGACTCCCTTAATATAAGAAATATTCTCAGGAACAACAATAAAAAGAATAGCTCCCTCCATCCCCACCCCCAAGCCCCCGCCCCTTTTTGAGCCAGTGTCCAATTTCTTCTTTTCTGAACAGCTGTATTATCCAACTTAAGTTGCTCTGCTAATTTCAGTCCCACAAGGACTAACTTGGAAGGCAAAAAAATACAAGAAAAGATCAATTTGCTGGGAAAGATCAAATGAGAAAACTGTGGGGACAGCACCAGGTCAGCGTGTGGAGAACTAAGCAGACCTGTTCTTCATTAACTGTGGCTCTCTGGGGATGTCACACACTACCTGTCCATGGGCTTTATTGAACCGCCTAACCCGCCTCTCTGTTCCATTCTTCTGGGCCCAAGTGAATCATATCCTGCTGCTGACAAGTTAGCAGGGGACTGCGGCTGCAACATGAAAGTACTTTTCTTTCTTGTCTAAATCAGGCAGATTTTTGAAAAGACGACACAGCATTGACTCGTGACATGGCAAGATGAAACGAGAGGTCTGGGCCGGTCTTGGAGCTGTGCAGATAAAAGTAATCAAATGACACTCCTGGAATGCAAATTGGCATTCTTGACTGCAGCAATTGCACAACCATGAAACATCCCTGACAGCAAGCAAGATTAGGACAAAATGTTATGTAAAGCACTGAACTCAAAAACTCTCACTTGAAAATTCAAACTGTAACACTTACATTTTAATATAGCAATAGTCAGCTCTGCTTTTGTCTGCTTCTTTTTGTAATCACATATCCCTGCCTGACAGATATCTCACATTTCAGGTAGAAGAAAAAAATCAGGTATTGGGAATGTACAACTGCTATTAATATTTTCTTCATATTCATTTTTAAAAATCACATGAAGTCGGTTCTTTTTCAAAGTTTTACAAGCAGACAACTCCAAACTTAATATTCCCAAGAGGGAAAAAAGACAGTTTCAGACTTTTCTCACAAGATACTCAAGAGTCACATTCAGGCTCAGTATTACTTCCCTCATGTGAAGATACTCTATCAATACTTTGGTAAGATACTCTAGTACTTTGGTAAAGTGATTAGCAATCTGGATTTTAAATACTCTGCTCTCCGGGAACAGAAAGAGTAGCTACAACTGAGAACTTCATTAAGGCTGAACACTTTAAATGAAACAGATACAAATATAATGTAAAACACAGATAACCTATGGCGTTCATATGGGATTTTTTTGGGTGATTCCAAAGGGTAAAGGAAGTTCGATTAATTTGTACAAGGTCTCACTACTCTTAAGTATGTCTTCAGATCGGAACACTAAATAAGAATGCCAGAAATAAATCCCCCCACTTAAATCATGTATGTGTGCACAGTCACATTTGAAACTGCAGAATACAAAGCATTAGGTGACAAATGGGCTTAGCTAGCTAGCCACTGTTCAAAGTGGTCAGTATTTAGGAATAGATGTGTAAACAAATAGTATACAGGCTAAGGAAAACGGAAGAAAAATAATATCTACAACCGGCTTTTACAGTGTTCTTGTGTGAAATGCCGCTAGAAGAAAAACGCTTCAAGCACTAAACAGATATATTTAATATAGTTTTGACGCCCTGCACTTAAACACAGGTTCCAACCATTGCAACTGTCCACGAAGTACATAAAAAATAATGAAATAGGCCACTTTCTGCCACTTTAATCCTGTGTACACAGGATTATTTTATGATGTCTTTTGTACATCAGTTTTACAACAGCTTGACTCTAGGGTAAATGAGAACCACCATAAATCGCACGCTGCTTTCAAAACCACTTTAATTTCTGTCAGTGTTACTGTAACCACAGTCTTGGGCACATGCTATTGTGTGTGTGTGTGTGTGTGTGTGTGTGTGTGTGTCTGCATTTGACAGTCGCATCTCCTACACTCCAATTGTGACTTTGATCACTGAAACAAGAGATGTCACGTTAGGGGGAAGGGAAGAGAAAAAAACTGCCAACCCGCTATCTGCCTTTTTCTTATATATTACATCTACACGCAGAACACAGTTTATCAGCTTCCCAAGTGGGGGTAACAGCAACAGCACTGGGTGGGTGCAAACTACAAGGAAGGGAGTGGTCCAGCCTCATTTCTAACAAATCACTTTCCCGAAAGCGGACGGAGCGCTCATCCAGGGCGAACTGACTGCACGGTGTCTCGCTCCGGTGAAGCCGCTTCGACTGGAGGGCTGTGCTGGCATCTTGCTCGGCAGCCTTCCCATCTCCTCCGCTACTTGCACTAAGAACTTATTTTTTTCAATCCCAGCCTCACTTCAGAGGGGATTTCATCTATTTTTTCTTTTCTTTCCGTTGTTTTTTTTTTTTTGTTTTTTTTTCTACCCCTCCCAATGACTCTGCCCCCTTCCCGGGCCCCAAATGCCACCCTGCAGTCCATGTGTAAGCATAACACATCGGCTTCTTCAGTATTGCACCTCAAAATCTCTCTCTCTCTAGGGTTTATTTTCCTGCTCTTCGTTTTGCACATTCTTCATAAAACCTCCAGGAGCACTTCCTACAATTTCTTCATTTACAAAGGGAGGTTTCCCCAACGTCAGGGAGCGGGGTGGGCCAAGCAAAGGTGCTGGGGACGCGGTGGCCGTGTCCTCCCTCACCGCGCGGCGCACCAGCGCGCCCCGGCGCCCACGCCCAGACGCCTGTCCCTCACTCGCGGGCAAGTTTTAAAAGTTCCCCGTTCTCCAAAACGCTTTCCTGCTGCCCCAAGCTCTTTGCAGCGCTCCATTCATCCCCCGCCTTCCCACCAGCCCGTCCCCAACTCCCTGGAGCCTGGCGATCACCTTTCCCCGCCAGCCCGGAGAGGGGGCGACGTTCACGAACGCCCCTCACACACACCTTCCCACCTGGAACTACCCTCAGAAACTTGGGCCAAGTTTAGGGGGGATTTCGGGGGCACAGCAGGGGCCAGATTGGACTGGGGTTCTCCTCCCCAGCCCGCCCCCCTTAGCGCCCCCCTCCACCTCTCGCCGCTGGACTTGAGGAAAACACGGCCCCCGGGCGGCCCCGGGGCTCATTTCTTACTAAGTCTAGAATAAAAAGGAAAGGAGGGTGGAAACTTCTTACCATCTCGGCATGCTGGTTGTCAAGTGCAGCCCCCGCCTCTTGGTCTCCTCTTAGCGGCCGCGCCTGGACCAGCCCCTCGGCCGCCTCTCTCTCCTTCTGTCTCGGCCTTTCTCTCCCTCCCCCTCCCGGTTTCCTCGGGCCGCCGCTCTCGCCGCCTCCGCCTCTCCCCGCCCGCCCGCCCGCGCGCGCCCTCGCCGCGGCCCCTCTGCGCTCAGGTGACTGATTTACACACGCGCCCCGGGTCGCCCTCGCTCCCCAAGTCGGAGCCTGCAGAGTTCCCCTGGCTCCTCGGGATAGGGGAAAAAAAAAAAAGGAATGGACTGTCCCGGGAGGGGGCTGCTGCGGGAGGGGTGGGGGGCGAGGTGACCTAGGACGGATTTGCCAGCCCCACAACTTTCACCTCTTTCTGAAAAATTGTCGTGACTACAATGTTGCTTCCCTTTTGCAAAATAAAAGTAGGATTAGTTCTGTTGTTGTTTGTCCTCCGATTTCTAGGGGTTTCGTGAGGAGGATGTATATTTCTCCCTCCCCCCTGCCGCCCTGTTACTTTTTTTTCCCCCCGCTGCTCCTTCTGGGGATGGAAAACAACTTTGGCGCCCCCCGGGGGGTGCGGGCGTGGACGAGGAGGTGGCAGCAAGCGCCCAGCTGTCAAAAAAGGAGAGGAGAAGCGGGGAGGGGAGGCTGCAAACGCCGAGGAAAGGGCGCGAACTTTATTCCGACTGCAGCAAACCGCCGCGTCGCTTTCCTTTTCGGGCACTCGCCGCTCTGCGTCCCCTTTGACCAGTTACTCCTCCTGAACCGCCGCGGCCGGGGCCGCCCCTCCTGTTTTCACCTTCTCCTTTCCTCCATCTCCGTGCCCGCCGTGGCGGCCCCCGCGCCCCTCGCCCCTATCCGCCCGGGTCCTCCGCGCGCCGCCGCTGGGGAGAAGGCGAAGGAAGCCGAGGAAAGCCCAGGGAACAGAAACTCGGGACGAGAAGGTGCTGGGCGAAAAGGCAAAAAGTTGCGCGAAGCTGGGAGAAAAAAGTTTTTGGTAGCGGCGTGTTTTATGCCAGCCCAGACGCCGGCTTGCGGCGAGGGCTTCCTTCCCCTCGCCCTGGTCTGGGCCGCGGGCCTCCGGCTGGAGACGGAAGGGGGCTGCCGCCTCCGCGGGCGCCCGCGGGGAAGACCAGTCACATCTGTGGGTGACACTCAGCCGACCCGATTCGCCCTGCCCCGGAGACGCGAAAACGGAGGCTGCAGGCTCCGCGCGCACATGCCTGCAGCTGAAGGACATTTCTTAAATGCAGGCAAAACACACTCCTTGGCCGCAAGAGGCGAGGGGAGGGGGAAGGGGGACGAGTTAAATCATCTTTCTAACGGACGCTTTCTGCCAAAAACATCTCCACGTTGTGCAGATTTATCATAGCTAGAGCAAACTTTCTGCTTATCTGACATGGGACGAAGGCACAGGTTTCAAGCATACTCCCCGAGCACTTAGAAAGCAGAATCCGCCAAGGAGAAGGCTAGCTTGGCAGAACAACAGGTTTGGTTACCGGTTACTACTGAAAAGAGAAAATCATCCCTTTTCTCTCTCAGAAGGAGAGGGAGAGAAACTGCTTAATGGCATTCGGAGGTCAGAATTCAATTCCTTTGAAACTACGCAGTCCTAGAATTACGTAGTTTCATTTTCTTGGATGCACAATCTAGTCTTAAGTTTAATACAAATTTTCACAATAATTTAAAGAAAATCTCGGGAGCCATGACTGAGGAGACTAGGGCCCAAGTAGCCACAGCTGTTCTGAAAATGTGATTAGGCTTCTTATTCACGTGGATCCAGCGTTTTTAACAGAGGGGCCATCTCACCTGCAGTTCTGTGTACTGATTGGATCCAAATTCCTGACTGTTTTTAGGCCCTTTCAAAGCAGATTTCAAGTCACTTCTGCATTTGTGGACTCCATCATCTTGTAGAAAGGTTGGTCTGTTAAACACTTCTACTATGTTATTTGTGGTGAATCCTTAGAGTTCTAGGCACATGGTTCATCTTGAGGTTTCTGTTGGGAAACAGTTTACTTCTCTCACTGTACTATAAATCAAAGTATAGACTAGATATCTAATGACTACCCATGTATACAAATGCATGGTATCTAAGAAGGCTCATCTTTAAGTTATTTGATTAAGGTGTGGAGCATGTTCCTTTATTCTGTAAACATCACTGTAATATCATCCTATAGTTTGTAGAAACTGATTACACAAGGGATAATGATGACCAAATGTGCTTTCTGAGCAACTGAGGATCATCACAAGAATTCTCCAGAAATGAGCCAAGTTCCAATGTGTTTTCCTGTATCATAGAGAGATGAGAAAAGCTAATTTCAGTCATTACCCGTACAAATCCATTCACACACTTACCGCTCTGGACAAGTGACAGACCAGCAATTGCCAAACAATTGTATTCACACAGTGCATTTTTGGCTGTACACCTATGCTAGCTGAAAAGCAGAAGTTATTCCACATCAAGCAACCTGTAATTTACATTTCCCTGATTGGTTCCAGATCTGTCTGTTTTTTTGATGTTAGCATACAAACAATTTATGTGAGGTATGATGTGTCTTTTTGGGGTCCAGTGCGTTTCTGGAGAGTCATCATAAAGATGGGGAATGTGTTGGGCTGAAGAGCAGCCCTTGGAGAAGGTGGAAGCAAAGCCTACCATGTAAGAATTCTGCAATCTTTTCTTGCCTCTAGTGTGTTTGTATGGCAATTGGAATAAAACCCTAAGTCTGTTTTTGTGTCCTGCAAGACCATAATGATTTACACCTGCCAGACTCTTTCAAATATTGTTTTTCCATTTTTCATTCCCCTCGTAGACTACACTAGTGTCACACTGACTTTCTTTCTGTTCTTCTACCTTGACGTGCTCCTTCCTGCTTTTTGCCCTGTTGTTCTCTCTACCTGGAATATTCTCCCACATTTTCCAGTGGTTCCTTCTTATCAGTCACATCTGAGCTCTAACTTCTGCAGACTTTAATTAAAATGGCTCTTTGCACACCACCTGAAACCCCCCTCACACTTCCCACGACTTATTTTCTTCAAATCCCTTAGCAATATCCGAAATTGTCTTATTTACGTACTTATTGTTTTTCTCCAACTAAAATGTAAGAGGCAAGAACTGTCTGTATCCACCTTGTTTGCTTATATAGCCTCAGCCTATAGTGAAGTGCCAGGCACAAACTAAACTCTTAGAAATATTGTTTGAATTAAGGAAGAAATGTCAAAATCATTACACTATGTTGATGATGACCTTAGAGTCAGACAAGTTCACTCTGGGAATATGGAAAAAAGGAGTTCCATATCTGTTCTTTGGGGGATGGAACAAAAACTGGTGACTTACTGCACCAGAGATCCTCCAATTGTGGTCTGGGCACTCCTCTGAGTCCCCAAGATCCTTTTAGGAGGGTCATGAAGTCAAAAACATTTTTATTATAAAACTGAGAAATTATTTGCCTTTCTCACATTCTTTCATGAATTCTTTCATGAATGTAGAACAATTTTCCAGAGATAATGTGACGTGATATCACGACAGACCGAATGTACAAGCAGATACAACAATCCACCTACCTTGTATCAGATGTTGAAGTGATTTGCCAAAAAAAGCGAATGACATTTGTCTTATTTTTTTTGTTTTACAAAATATAGTTGTTTTTTTTCTTTCATTTTGAAATGTGTATATATTCAATTCCTACTGCTGCTGTAACAAATTATCACAAGTTTAGTGGCTTAAAACAACACACATTTATTATATATCTGGATTTCAGAAGTCCGAAATGGGTTTCACTAAGCTAAAACCAAGGTGTCTGCAGATCTGCTTTCCGTTCGGGAGCCCCTATGGGAGAATTCATTCCCTCACTTTTTCCAGCTTCCAGAGGCCACCCACATTCTTTGGCTAGTGGTCCCTTCCATGTTTAAAGCCTGTAAGAGCCAGATGTGTCTTTCTTATACCACATCACTTTGACACTGCCTCCTTCTTTCAATTATAACTATCCCTGTGATTACATTGGGCCCATCTAGATAATCCAGCATAATCTACCAATTTGAAAATCCTTAATCACATCTGCAACATATTCACAGGTTCCAGGGAGTAAGATGTGGGCCATTATTATTAGGGGCCATCATTCTGCCTACCACAGAATAGTGACAAATAGTAACAAATTCATTTCAAATGAATTGATAACTACTTGTAAATTTTAGAGATTAAATTTCTGATACATTAATCATCAATAAACTATTGTCCACGTAAACAAAAGCACTTTGTAATCCTCAATTTTTAAGAGGCCATGAGACTAAACAGTTTGAGAATCACTGGCCTATGCAATAACTATTTTCCTTTCTTCCATGACACAAGTTAGACTAGATTGTACTAAACTGATTATAATAGCCCTCTTCCCTTTGCTATGGTTTAAGGATTGGCACGTTACTTAGTTCTGGCCAATGAAGGATGAGCAGAGGTCACTGGGGGCAGCTTTGGGGTAAGATTATTTTACTCATTAAAACAACAACAACAAAAGACTGAAAAATAAATCGTCCCTTTTCGGCTCTAGATGTTAGTATGTGAGAATGTGGTACCTGACACAGCTGAAGCCATCTTGTAACCAGGAGGAAGCCCACACACATGGGATGACAAAGAAGGAAGATGGAAATCACCTGAGCTCTGTTATTATTGAATTAACTAACCCCATATGGCTTGGGACTGTGTGTTATGGGATATAATTAATCCCCTATTATATAGGCCATTTTGAGGTTTCCTTTCTATTACTTGCAGCGTAAAATTTCCTAACTGTTACAGAGAAATAGCATGTCTGTGTCATGTTTCCATGTGGGGATTCCTTCCCATCATTCTTCATCACATTTACATGTTTTTCCAAATCTTGAGAAAAATCTGTCAAGAAAAATTGAGAAAAATTGGTAAAATGGGAAAAGTATTATAATTCTGCTGTAAGAATTAAAACATAACAATCAATATAGAGACATTACTGGTTCAAACGAATGCAAGAGCAGGAAATCCTGATACAGAGTGGAAGGTTATGGGTGACATTTCAAGAAGTGGTTACCATTTAATCAGTTAGTTTTGTTTGTAGTTGTGCCCATGTTATAAGCATGTGTTCATGTCCCTGTCTGTTGCTAATGATGAGGCATTCTTGCAAATTAAGTAACTATAACTTTATTGCATAGTATTTCTATACACATCCAATGAGTTGTGTTCCAAGAAATAACATTATTTGGAAACCAAATAAGCTCTTATATTCACATGTGGTTTTGTGTATTGTTGTTAACCTTGATAGGAGATCCTGAACGTTATGTTATGCAAATACTGCCTAATATATTCACAATGGACTACTGATCTTTATAAATTTTTTAATGGTAGAAGTATAAAAAGAAGTATAAAACGTATTAAAAAGTATAAAAAAGGAAATATAAATGTTATTTTTTAAATGGTCTGAATTTTAAAATAAATTTATTTCAATTTCAAAATGAAATCAGGACAGACAAGATATTTTCATCATTAAAAATGAGTTTATGTGGAATAGCATATATTGCTAATGCTCAACTTGAGGATGGTCTTGGACTCATAATTAACTATTTGACCAATGTCAACAATAAATGAAAGAAATCTTTCTACATGTGGAAGTTTAATCATGAAACAAAACTAAAGACTGTCAGATAAGGCAATTAATGTTTTCTAAGTTTTAAAATTTTGTTTTACCAAGTGGTAACTTTTATATTTTATTTTTTATTAAATTTATTGGGATGACATTGGTTAATAAAATTATATAGGTTTCAAGTGTACAATTCTGTAATATATCATCTGTATATATCACATTGTGTGTTCACCACCCAAAGTCAAATCCCCTTCCATCACCATATATTTGACCCCCTTTCCCTTTTCCTTTTCCTACCTTCCCCCTTTCCCTCTCGTAACCACTAAACTGTTGTCGTCTGTGTCTATGAGTTTTTGTTTGTCTTGTACGTTTGTTTCAGTTTTATATTCCACATATGAATGAAATCATATAGTTCTCAACTTTTTCTGACTTATTTCACTTAGCATGATAATGTCAAGATCCATTAATGTTGTGCAAATGGCAGTATTTCATCTTTTTTATGGCCAAGTAATATTCCACTGTATGTATATACCACATCTTCCTTATCCAATCATTTATGGAAGGACACTTGTACACATATATATGTTTATGGATAAATGTTTTCAAAATTTTGGGGTAGATAACCAGAAGAGAGATTGCTGGATCATATGGTAATTCTATTCTTAATTTTTTTAGGAACCTGCATACTGTTTTCCATAGTGGCTGCACCAATTTACATTTCCACCAGCAGTGTATGAAGGTTCCTTTTTTCCCATATCCTCTCCAACACCTGTTATTACTTGTGTTTTTGATAATGGATATTCTAACAGGTGTGAGGTGGTATCTCATCATTGTTTTGATTTGCATTTTCCTAATAGCTAATAAAGCTGAGCATCTTTTCATATATCTGTTGGCCATTTGTCTTCTTGGGAGAAGTGTTTGTTCAGGGTCTCTGCCCATTTTTTAATAGGATATTTTGTTTTTCTGTTGTTGAATTGTATGAGGTTTTTTAAATATTTTTTTATATTTATATTAGCCCCTTATTGGAAATGTTTAAAATATCTTCTCCCATTCTGTTGGTTGCTTCTTTGTTTTGTTGATGGTTTCTTTTGCTGTGCAGAAGCTTTTTGGTTTGATATAGTCCCATTCATTTATTTTTGCTTTTACTTCCCTTGCCTTTGAGGTCAAATTCATAAAATCCTCTCTGAACCCAAGGTCTGTAAGTTTAGTACCTATGCTTTCTTCTATACATTTTAATGTTTTAGGTCTTATATTTAGGTCTTTAATCCATTTTGAGTTAATTTTTTTGTATGGTGACAAAGAGTAGTGTAATTTCTTTCTTTTGCATGTGGCTTTCCAATTTTCCCAGCACCATTTATTGAACAATGGTAACTTTTAAATATTAAATATTTGTGGTTTGATCTTGCAGTCTTTAATGTATTTTATTTGGCATTTATGTTAATGTTTCATTTTAGTGTTTTCTATTATTAAATGCCCTTATCAAGGTAGAATTAATTTTACATGTCATTTAAATACATAATCTTCTCAAAAATATATTGGTTCATAATACTAATAAACCATGCATTGATTATTAAATTATTTTTTACAGAAAATCTCTAAGCCTGTCATAGATAAAGGATTCACTATTTATGATTATGGTCACTCATTATCATTTAATAATACATAAATGAAGTATTATATAAAATAGAGAACAACTTATGATTTGGAGAATTCTCAGGAATTCCAATTCTCATTCCTAAATTGAAAGAGTAGTATCTGTCAGAAATTTGAAAACACTAGATCTATGTTTGTCACACCAAAGTATTTTAAAGTTGTTCTACCTTAAAAATTTTTTTTAATTCTGCATTTTTAAAATAATTATCCATAACCATTTTATGGATACATGCAGCAATATACCCCAGTCCCATTCTCTTTGATTCTCAGATGCATTTGATATTGTTGATAACTTCTTTCCAAAACTCTCTCTCCCTTCTAGTGGTTTCTCTCACACTCTTTTATCCTGACTCCTGCCTTTCCTAATATTCTCTTTCCACACCTTCACACTCACTCCTCCCCCATAAACGATGTGGGAGTGGCTCAAAATGTCCAACCTCCCATTTTTTCTCCTCTGTCTTTATTATGATCTTCTTCAGTGCTTGAACCATCCCAACTGCAATCTGACCTCTATATTCATTTCTGTTTCCCCCAAATTTTAGTCCCTTTGTTTATATTGTCTAAATGGATCTTGCTCATTGAATATTCAATGAATAGTTTACCTTCACCTCAAACTTAACCCAACATTGAAACCTTCAACAACCCTTCCAAATCACTCTTCCCAACTTTCCTGTTTCTCTCTTTACTGTCCTTTCCTTCACTCAAAGGCAAACCTTGTATTCATCTTTGAATCAGTTTTTCCTTGCTTTCATTTCCCAGATCAAGTCATTTACTAAATTACATAGAAGTTCCTTCCATTTATTCTTCATGTCCATCCATTGCCACTTTGTTCATCTGATCACCATTCTTTCAGGTTAACTATTGCAACAATTTTTCATTTATATTCCTCATGACCACTTTCCACTCTCATTCTAATCCATTTGCTGTCAGTTTAGCTTATTTAACTCTATTTTTTTCTATGTTCCTCTCCTGCATAAGTGGCTAAATAAATAAATCTTTCATCTCGCCCTGTTTTCTATCATGTTAAGCCAAATTGTAACGTTTGCTTTTCAAAGCTAACTTTTATTCAACTCTCATACCTGGGACAGTGCCTGCTACCTAATAGTTGCTCAATAAATTTGTGTTGAACGAATGAATGACTGGCCATGTATGTATACAACGTTTTTCCATACAGGAGCCTGCTTGCTGCTCTAGTCAGATAGGCTTCCCCACAGACATGCATGATAATTTCAATATTTTTCTCTTTCTAACTAGATGTACTCCTTCCTCTTTATTCATATTTGTGCCAGTTTACTTCCACCAATGTCCAAAGGTCATTTGAAACTGTTTAGAAAAAGAGGCACAACTACATTAAGATCATTTATGATTATAGGTAAAATTTACTGTATTAAGTTCTTTTTTACATATTCTTTTTCTTTACAGATATTGAATCGTCCCAACAAATTGTAGAGTTAGGCATTATCATACCTATTTATGGATGAGAAAGAGGTTCTGAAACTTTAATTTGTCTAGCTTAAGGACACACAGCATGTGTTAAAGGAAAGATTGCATCTCAGGTTGATCTTCCAATCCTTAAATTCCACCCATCTCTCAAGGATTTGATCAGATGCCACATCCTTCATGGAACCTTTCTCTATTTCTGTGGCTCTCTTTCTGTTTCCTTTGACCTCTTAAGCATTTATAATCTGGATCATTGATTCATCAGGTAATCACACACTGTTATGTATTTATGGTTGTTTTACATGTGTCTGTCTGTAATAAGCTCTTTAAGGGCAGAGACCCCCAGAGATTGCACATTTCTCAACTCCCCACAATCCCTGGTAGACTAACAGGCACATAAACAAAGAAAAGTGTTTACTGAAATAATTTATGAAAACTAAGTTCTACCTCTTAGACATGAAATAATTTCAGGTGAAAACATATTTCTGTAGGAATTAAAGTCCTCTCACCACAGATTTTAACATTACATGTGCTTATGGTAAGTTTTGACTAGCTATATCTGGCCACCTGGACGTTAGGACCAGGCCACTTTCTGTTTGCTTTATTTTAATCATACGCTGTTTTGATGTATTCACTTGTTGCTTCACTCATGCAGTAGTGTCAGCTGCTAACGTATGAAGGGGCTTGGTTAAAGCCCCATTTCTTCTGAATTATTTGGATGATTGCCATGTAATTGTGTCAAACAGAGCCCACGTATGTATCTTTTCCCGTCTCCTGTGTTCTCTCTGCTTACAAGCCAAGTCACCTCTCTCCTACCAAGAAAATATGTATCTCATTTATGCACCACATACTTGTTGCTCTATCCACATTCGTATGTTTAGTGATGTGCTTGATTAGTTAAACTTTAAGGTCATCATTCTTATCTTACACTTCTAAGCCATTTACTTTCTAATTTGCCTTATCTAAGTAAAGGCATTAATTATTTTGCTGGACTAATGCTATTCATTTCTATAGAACTATGGCTGAATTTGTCTAGCCTAAAAAAATGCAAGAGTCTCGTTCAATGTGGTGAATCTTTCCCCAAGTTACCAAAGTTAAACACTTTCAAACAGTTTGGTTTTGTAGCAGAATATAACTCACTGGAAGTAATCTGTAGGAGTCCATCAAGACAACAAGTATGAAACTGATGGCCATTTTGATAAAGCTGATGAGATTAGGAGGCTGTAGGGCTTTAGGCCAGGTGTAAAAGGGTAGGTGGTTGAGCTTAGAACAGTTTATCTAGGGATAGCTCTGTTTACCTCTCACTGAGCCACTGGGTCTTCTGGGGACCATACAGTAGGCACTAACACTTACTGAATACTTGCCAAGAACTTTACCCAGAGTATCTCATTTCATTTTCTCAACAACCCCGTAAAGTAGTTATTTCTATTTTACAGATAAAGAAATTAGAACTCAAAGAGATTAAATAACTTTGCCAAGGCACAAAGATAGAAAACCTAGGATTATAGCACAGGCTTCTAATTCCTATGTCAATACTTTGTTCACTAATGGACATATGTACTAATCAAACATGTGGTCTCATGGTCTTATGTCACCAGTGACTTTGTTGAAGTCCCAAAGTCTGCACAGCAATAATACGTACTGCCAGCCAGCAAACAGAGCTGAGCATTTGCCTGACCTTCTATCTATTATACTTGACACATATTAAGTGCACCCTGTGCTTTATATTATGGTCCTCCATTCTCTTTTAATTTCTAGATTTATAATGGAGAAATAAAACTTGTATTTTCCTCCCAAAGATTTTAGTACAATAGGCATTGACAGTGTTATTATTTAGGATTTTTAAAAATTTTTTAGTTTTTAATTTTCTATTTTTTTTCCAGAGGTGCCTTTTGGCATAGGCAAAAGCAATCTGGTGACTCTGTATGAAAGCTGTTCACACTTGGTAATAAATAAATTTTGTTGGCTCTTTTGGAGGAGTCAGAAAGGAGTCATTGGTTTAGTAGAGTTGTGGCCTGAACACACCAAGCCAGCTCATCAGTGCTGCTGATCTCGTGCCCTTCCTCTGGCAAACCATGTGTCGGATGTGGTAGGGAAAAAAAATCTCCCTTTCAGCAGCAGAATGTGTGCAAGTTACACCCTGAATTATATCCCATGATGACCTTGCAAATGTAACACATGCCCTTGTGACCACAAGACCCAACAACTGTAATTTCCTCTGCTTTTCATCATAGCTCTTCTGCTGCCTGCAAAAGGCACAGCATGCTAGGTTACAGCTGCTCCCAGAAGCCCAAGACACCTGCCCTTCATCCTTTGCTGCCTATATGTACAAGATTGTTCAATAGGACAATCTTTAGAACCCCACTATGTATGCAAACTTTGAGTTCATCTTCCTGGTTGAATTGTGAGGCCTGGCTAATGTTTACTATGCAGCCAGCCAACAATTTGGGGGATATTACCTAATGCACTTGCTGAAGTCATTCCAAAGATAGTTATTAGGCAATTTCTTAGAGCAATCCATGTGTTGAAGAGGCATTTTCCCAAGTGACATCATTGATGGGTATTTCATTTACTCAACGCATATATATTTAGCACTTACTAGATGCCAGGTACTGCTCTAAGTGCTAGGGATAAAGTTATGACCAGGGTAGAAAAGGCCTCCACTTTCCCTGAACTTACTATCTAGTGGGGGAGACACAACAAACAAGTTAACAAATGAGAGTTCAAATGGTGATAAATGCTTTAATGATAATAAAAGAAGGTGCAGTGTTCCAGAGTGACCAAGAGTGGGGGCTTGGTGTGAATAACTGTGGAGGAAAACATCATATTGTATAGTCAAGGAAGTTCTCTGAGAAGGTGATGTTCTGCTGAGATTGGATCATGACAAACCTTATAAAGATTAGTGAGAAGCTCCTTCTAGGCACAGGAAACAATACCTGCAGAGGCCCTGAGGTGAGGAAGGAATTTAAAGAAGGTTAGTGTGGGTGGTTTGTCCTGAGGGAGGTGAAATCATGGCAAAGGTTCCAGCTGGAGTGAGAGGCTAGGCAGAAAGAACGAGTATGCAGTGAAAACTTTCAATGTGAATCAGGAAAGACCCAAAAATGTCTGTAGTGCAGATGAGAGTCACTAACAACCACACGATCTACCGCTGGATCGGGAATACGTGGGACCTTGGGTTTATGGTCAGAAACCTCAGTGGTTTTCCCTCACGCAAGATGCATCTGGAGATGAGAATTTCCAGTCATTGCAAATGTTGACACCAAGTTCTACAACTTGATCCCTACCACCACCTTTGCTTTGTCACTGGTGTTTAAAATTTCTAGCATTTCCTAAAAAATTCAAATGACAGGGTCCTTTGAATAACATTATACTGGCTTATCATTTCATTTGCATTTCACTCAGAGTCATAAATGAAAATGCAGGACTAGATATTACCCATAAATTCAAAGTGGCTTGACATTTAAAATAAATATCTTCAAACCCCATTAAATATTTGCTGACCACATGTTTTCTAAACCACATTCATTAAACGTCCAGGATGCCATCGGCTCTTATTCTGACTCTCCAAATGGCTCTCTGGAAGCCTCCCTGTGTGCCTTCATCTTCCCAGAGCTTATGGGTATCCCCTCTAAGGGACGCTGTGTGGCCTCATCAGCAAAAAGGCAGCATACCTGTGGTTTGGTACAGAGTGAACTGGGCCAGGAATCTGGGGAGCAAGCCTTTACTCCCATCATTGCCAGTCACTCTGGGATCTTGAGCTAATCAAATCCTCTCTGTACTTTAATTTATACCCGTGCAAAATGGAAAACAATACTGTAACGGTGCTCTGAACGCGTGCAGCCAAATCTGATGAGAACAAAGCGCTTAGCATATTTCATTTACTTTGAGTTCAAAGACATGACCTGGAAACCTTCAGTAGGAACTCTGAAGGGAGTCTAACACCAAATAAGATGGGTAGAATTTTAGCCTATTTTGGATATGGGCATTTTGATCTGGCCATTGTCTCTTCCTGTGGAGGACTGTGAGGAACAGAATGTTGGGAAAAAGATAACCAAAGGCTAGATTGTGTGAATATCCCATGCACAAAGGCTTAACATTCACCCATTTTGCCCATAATATCACATTAAAATATAGCTCATCAGTTCGATGTTGCTTTAACGCTCTATTATTAGCTTGACCACAGAATGAAAGGTTCCATTTCAACTCCAGTTTAAGGAAGTTCATCAAATCCTGACTTTGAGTAAGCCATTGCATTCCTGTTGAAGGGCAATTACAATGTTACTGCTCACAATGGAATAGGAAGATAAGTACAGTTAGGTGGGGCAAGACAAGTGCCATCAAGGAAAACCAAATAAAGACTTGTGGGAAGTCTAGGGAAATGAGACTGTTCTGGTTAAAGAAATAAGTAGCAGGTGGTATTTGAGATGGGCCTGGAAAGATTCCAATGGGCAGAGGGCATGAATTCCAGGGGAAGGAAAATGAATGTGCAAAGAAACAATGTGCATAAAGAAGAAATATTTGGGATGAGCTAGAGGCAAATGATACATAGTAAGAGTAGTTGCAAACCTGGCTGCACAACTAAATTAACTGGAGAACTTTTAATAAAAACAGATTTCTGAGCTCCTTCCCAGGCCACATGAATGAGCATTTTTGAAGGTAGAGATCTAGATTGTGTGTTTTTTTTTGTTTGTTTTTTGTTTTAATTATTTCAATTCGCCAAGTGATTCTAATGTGCAACCAGGTTTGGGAATCACTGGAATAAGTTTTACCAAACTCTAAAGAATCTTGTCACAGTTGACCCTGCTGTAAAACCTAAAGACGTTAGGTTTGAAAATCAATTTTGTAAGTCTCATTAAAATTTTTTTCAAAATATAAAAATGCATCATATGCAGTAAAAATAGGAACTTTTTGTGAAAGATTTGTTTCTGTTGTTTTGTGCTTGCTAATGTATATGTTTGTGTTTGGGTTCAGGGACTTTATTTCTTTGGGTTGGCAATAGGGAGCTATAGAAGCTTTTGAGCTAGAGAGTGACATGATCAGATTTACACTGTTGAAAATTATTCAGGCAGCAATTTATAGGTGAATTGAAATGAGGAAAAATGGGGATAAAAGGTTAATTAGAATCTATATCTATAACCAATTTTTAAGAATCAGACTGATTAAAGTACACATAAATTCTAAAATTATTCATATCTGTGATTAACATAATTAACATCTTTCTTTCTTAGGTCAAAAGGCACATCAGGATTGATCAGAACTTCCAGTTATTACAAACAGCAAATATTACTGAGCCTCTATTTGCCCAAAGGTAGTGATTAAATGATACACTTCCTTGTATGAATTTTAGAGGGGCAAAAAGAAGAGGAAATACCTAGAGAGTGTTGCAGGCAATCCAAAAAGTGGGTTTCAGTCTAGAATATTGTTTAAATTATGGACAGTGAAAGGATTTGAATAGATATTTCCCCAGAAAAAAAAAATGTACCAATAACCAATAAGTACCTGAACATCATTAGTCATCAGGGAAAAATAAATAAAATCCAGATTGAACACACGCTACAACATGGATGAAACTTGAAGTCATTATGGTAAGTGAATTAAGCCAATCACTAAAGGACAAACATTATATGAGTCCACTTATATAAGGTACCTAGGGTAGTTAAACTCAAGAGACAGAAAGTAGCATGATGGTTGCCAGGGGCTGAGAGTAGAAGAGAATTTGGAGTTATTGTTTAATATTAATAGGTAAAGAGTTTCAGTTTTGGAAGATGAAGAGTTACTTGGATGGATAGTGGTGATGGTAGCACAACACTGTGAATGTACTTTATGCTACTGACCTGCACACTTAAAAATGGTTGTGATGGTACATTTTGCATTATGTGTATTTACCACCATTAAAAATTTTATAAATCACATTGAGATACCACTTCATACCCACTAGGCTGGCTATAACAAAAAAGAAAAATAATAACAAATGTTGGTAGGGATATGGAGAAATCAGAACCTTCATATACTGTTGGTGAAAATGTAAAATGGTACAGCCCTTTTGGAAAACAGTTTGGCAGTTCTTCAAAAAGTTAAACATACAGTCTATTCCTAGGTATATTATATCCAAGAGAATTGAAAACATGAATCCACCCAAAAACTTGTGTAGGAGTGTTCATAACAGCATTATTCATAATAGCCAGGAAGTGGAAACAACCCAAATGTGTATCAAATGATGAATGGATAAATAAAAGGTTGTATATCCATACAATGGAATGTTATCCAGCCATTAAAAAAATAATTAACTACTATACATGATACAAAATGGATGAATCTTAAAAACATCATGCTATGTGAAAGAAACCAGACACAAAAGACTACGTATTGTATGATTCCATTTGCAGTAGTCCCCCCTTATATGCAGTTTCACTTTCTACTGCTTTAGTTACCCATGATCAATCGTGGTGTGAAATATTTAATGGAAAATTCCAGAAATAAACAAGTCAGAAGTTTTAAATTGCATGCTGTTCTGAGTATTGTGATGAAATCTCATGCCGTCCCACTTCATCCCACCTGGGATATGAATCATCTCTTGTACAGCATCTTCATGCTGTATATGCTTCCCTCCCACTAGTCACTTACTAGAAGCCATCTCACTTACCAGGTTGACTGTCCTGGTATCACAGTGCTTGTGTTCCAGTAACCCTTATTTTGCTTAATAATGGCCCCCCAAATGCAAGGATAGTGACTATGGCAATACAAATATGCTGAAGAGAAGCCATAAAATGCTTCTTTTAAATGAAAAGGTGAAAATTTGGTACTCTCTGTGGTTCAGTGACATTGTACAAAATAATGTTATTCAAAGAACTGTTGGACTATTATTTTATTACATTGCCACATATGGGGGGGGGCTCTTAAAAATGCTATATAGTTAATTCTCAGAACAATATAAGTGTCCAATTAAATAAGTAAGGTACAGCTATTCCATGGAATATTATGTAGCTCTAAAAGATTAATATCTCTTTAAATGCTGAAATGGAGTAAAGACATAATAAGGGGAAACAGCAAGGTAAAGAACAACATATATACTATACTACTGTTTGTATAAAAAATGGGGAAAAGTAATATCTCTATGTATTGGCATGTATATGAATGACATTCCTCTAGAAGAACACACACAAAAAAGTGATGGCACTAATTGCCCGGAGAAGTGAATGAAAGGGAGAATTTCAACTGGATACATCACTTGGCAACTTTTACGTTAGGAATCATGTGAATGAATAACCTATTCTGAGAACAATTTAAATGATAAATTACATGGTCAGCTTCATTCAAAAAGACTTATTTCCAGATCTATGAATCAAATCTGGTGTTTTAATCTACAAACAATGTTCAATAACAGAAAATAATATGAGTAATTTTATTCTAAATATAGAACACATCTAAATTTCTGTACATTAATACATTATTTTTCTAGAATAGTACCGTATTACTTTAAACCCATTGTTTTTAGTAGAAGATATCATTTAAAAGTTTAAAGAAGACAGTGCCTTCTGGATCAAAAAATTAAAAGTAACTGAAAGTAAATGTATTTTAACATTGAGAAGCACAGAGTTTACTTCTTCTGTTTCTAGAGCTCTATGATTAAATCCCTCTATCAATTTTTAAAGCATAAATAGAAGTCCACTGTTTTTAGAACACTAGTCATAAACAGAAGTTTTGTCAACAAAATCATGTATACAAGTTCTTCAACACTTAAAAAAACTGGGTTTCGATCCAATATTGGTCATCCACAGCAACAGAATAGGAATTTTGAAATGCCAAGACAACCCTTGTGAAGGACTCATTTTTACATGGCAAATATGGTACATTGTAAAATACGGCATGGATACCACCCGTCTTGGCATGTATACACTTTTATAACGTGTCTTTGCCACTTTTTTCATCAAGCCTGTTTTTCTACCCCTGTGAACCTGCACCAGCCTTGAGTCTTGCTTTGATTAGTGCTAGAAATGATGTTATGTGATTTCCAAGGCTAGACCTCAAGAAGCCTTGCAGTTTCCTCTTTCACTGTCATGGAGCACTGCCCTGACAACACATAAGGGAGCTGGTCTGTCCTACTGGAGGATGACAGGCCACCTGGAGGAGAAGCAAGGTGTCCAGCCCATAGCCAGCACCAACTACCATTCCTGTGAAAGAGTCTATCCCTTCCAACCTAGCTAACGCTTCAGCAGGATGCTCCTGTAGCACGAATGAGCCCAGGTGAAACCAGCCGAGGAACAGCCCAGCCAAGCAACAGAGTTGTGAGCAATAATAAATTGTTGTTTTATGCCATTAAGTTTCAGGGTTATTTGTTTCCAGAAAAGACTAAGTCAATCAGTAAGGTACTTTCATTTTTATCCAGCACAAACTGCATGCTGTGCCAGACACACTCCTTGTTTTACATCTTTCTGGTATCCCTACACTGTGCCTATTGTAGTCCCATACAGACTGTAGGCACTCGCTAAATATGTGTGAACTAGCCCCAACACACGTATTAGCCTTTGGGTATATTTATATTTCTAAATGTACCAATTTACTAATTTGCAAATGGCTGAAAAATCAGCATAATTATCATCAACCATTTGTATTGCTCTCCTATCACAAGTGAAACCATGTAACATATAATTGGGATATTGCTCCCTGGCTGCAGTGGATTATAACAACTGTCATAATAATGCTGGTAAAGATTATACAGTGAGTTAGCCCTCAACTGTGGGTTAATAAATGACCAGTGGACTTCTGTAAGTGAAACCTTAAGACCATTTTTTAAATTGCCACTAAAATTGTACTGGGTAGAGTCATAATAAACAGATCAATGAATCTTGGCAATGGACCAGACATCCTGCTACTGATAAACCAATAATCCTTTGCAACTTGTTTACATAGCTGTCTCACTTAATACCAACATCACAAAAAGTGATCCAAAATAACAACAATAAATATGCAGCTCAGGAAGAAAAGCAAAAACCAATGAGGAAACTGAAAAATTTCAATGTAAAATCAGTTATCTCAGTGATAAGAAACGTCACAGATGCTAGTTTACTCTTTCACGTTGGCTATCGTTCCCACTTTGACGTCACTTCAGAAGACAGTTGGCATGCCACCAAATTTTATTCTAATAATGGAACACTAATGTGCTTGACCAACAGAGGCTAGCTACACTGTTATGAAGTGCTAAAAAACATCAATCTAAACTGCAAATTATCTATACATCTATTTATTCCAAGAGGCTTTAAGATGTATTGTTGCTCTTTTTATCCTCAGAATCTCAGGGAAAAGACACACAAGATTTTGGACAGGCCTGTGTGATCAAAGGAGTCAGTATTGGAGCAGAGACGAAGATGGAAGCCTCCCCATTCGGAATAGACACAGCAAGATGCTCCTAGTCACAGGATTCCCAGAGAAGCAGAGAAAGAGGTCAACTATCCCTGGTGGTTTTCCCACATCTTAGGGGTTTGGCTCCAGCCAGCCCACTCCTGCTGGAAAACACTCAATTTCCGCGTGTGGTATCCGGGTGTAGCATGTGGAGAATAGGGAATGTTTACAAGAAATTGAATTCATTATCCATAAACTGGTTACCTGAAGGGTACAGCTCTCTAAGGACCCACTGAAGTGCTCATCTGGTAGGTAGAGTTTGTCCTCAGAAAGCCTGTAACCGGTTGTCGTTCACGAATGGCTTTAAGGTCCAAGACTGGAAGACTTGAATCATAAAACCCCTTGTAGGGGAAAAAAAACTAAGTTCTGGATCTGGTGCTCCTATCTACAAATGGACACGGGCCAAAACTGCACCCCTTGGAGATGGATTTCTAAAGATACTGTTTAACTAGTCCTCCCCCCACCCTCTTCAATTAAAGAACTTACACCCACATAGAGCCTCTCCCTCACCTCCACAAGGAAAACATGTGGCAGGACACACCTGTTGAATGAATGTGGAAAGAAAGAGCCACTTTAGTAAAGAAAAGCTGGGAGTGGGTGAATGCAGAAATTTTGAATTATAAAAGCTCTCCCTCTCCCTGGGTCCTTTCACATTGCTTACATTTTTAAGTGTTAAGACTCGGGATGCACTTTTGAGAGCTGGGAGCTGCTTTTGACTCTGGAGGATGTGCTTTTATAACTTTTTAATTTTGAAACTATTTTTTTGTAAACAGCAAATACATTCTGGGTTATAAAAATGAAAATATAAAATTGTACAATATTGAACATAAGTCACTTTCATCCACACTCCACTCTGGCCCCTCTTAATATTTTGTTGCCTTTTCCTGAATCTGGTGAAAGACCAGACAGGAATCTAAGACCTAAAGGATTGGAGCTGGCTAGAAGTTTTGAGGAAGTGGGTGCAGAGTCCCCATGGTCATTTAAATGCAGTTTTAAGGTAAGGAAGCTGGGGTTCTGGATAAAAATTCTATTCAGTAATAAATGCCTGGCATTGGTGGCTGGCAAGTCCCCTGAGGAAAGGAAATATTCATCCAGTTAAGTGGGTATCATCTTCATTAATCCTGATGCAAGTGCCAGTAACTGGAAAATATGTCTTCCTTCCTCTTTAGCCTAAATCCCAGCTCAAGCCCCTACCTTTTCCATTAAGTTTTTGCACCTACTTACTGGTCCTACCACTCTCTCTGGGAAACTAACAGGTTGCCTTGTATTTATCAGATGAATGAATGACAAAAGCCCTTCATTGGGATCAGCAAACGGAGCCAAAACATCAGGCTTGGGGTTAAAAATTTTCAACAGTGCACTGAGTGCATTAAATAGCAAGAGAGACATACTTAAAGTAGAGGTTACTTGATGCTTAGAAAAATTCGTTTCTGCTTATTTTACTATCACAGGAAAATAAAACTATTCATTAAATGTCTGCCGAGAGATTGTTGAATGTAGGGAATGTATCTTTTCAGCCTTGTGTCCCTTGGCACCGAGCACAGTGCCTAGCATGTAATTGGCACTCAATAAATATGAGATGAATTATTGGGTGACCAAAGAGAGACTGCATTGAAATGAATATCTGGGATCAACTGAGAAATTTTTCAAATATTTTGTGGAATAAAGAATATTTCACTCCTTCATACCTAAAATATTTTTTGTAATCGTATAAATTAATTTGGAAGTACGGTCAGTGTCTCAGCAGGAAAACAATTAAAAATAATTGTCATTTTATTTTTATTCTGTTTGGTAAAATGCGTTCTTTAGAAAAACAGTAAATTATCATTTTATGATTGTGATAGAATTTGTAGAGGAATAAAGAGTGATAAAAATAAGCTATATATATATATTTTTTTTTTTTTTGCTAAGTTGGCTATTTAAAAATTAAGTCAGTGTTTCAATAGAATGCTATTTAAATATTTAGAAAATCTCCATCGTCTGCCTTTTTTTTTTTCAGTGGAGGAATAACTTAACTGAGATTTTAGCAAGATTTGGTGTCATCATTACCATAAGAACACTTTTTGGAGAAACCTCTGCAAAATTAAATTAGGTATTCTCTGGCTCTTAACTCTTAAGCTATGGAGAAATAAAATTTAGAGGCTAGCATATATTTTTTTTTTCAGAAAATGTAATTTTATTATTTTCTTTGTACTTTTACAATATATATGAACTGTAGCACCATGGTATCAGTGAAACATTTTTGTATGAGAACAATTTAAACATTTCCTTATATTAATAAATCATTATTCAGAATTAAAGTATCTGTATAGTATCTGTTTTCAATTTTCAAATTATAAAGCATTGGAGGCCCACTAAATGCTATTTCTGTGATGAACACAGGGATGCTTGAGCCAAGATTCATTTCTACCAGAGCGTTTGTTTCACGGGAAAAAAAAAATCAAAACACACAAAGGTTGTCATTAAAACCTCCCAGTATAAGTCAGCTATGTATGTTAGTAAATAGAGGCTCCCTGCTATCTTGGAAAGAAAGGTCGCCCAGACTCAGTTTGGGTTCAAATTCAGATTGTTCTACTAACCAGCGATATAATGCTGAGAAAGTTTATATAACCTCTGTAAAGCTCTCAAAAAATGGCTTTAAGAACACTGGCTTCCTAAGGGCAAAGTTATTAAATTACCTAACAAAGGAAAAGGATCTAATAAAACCTCATTGAGTGCCTATTCCAAGTGCCACGCTATTGATATTTCACATACTATTATAATATCCATTTTCAGAGGAAGAAATTGAGGCTTAGAGAGGTTGACATAGTTATTAAGTGGCCCAGGTGCGGCTCCAGATCTGACTCCAGAGTATGTCTTTAACCACTACCTTTTACTGCCAACAGTTTCCCAAGTCAGAGAAGTTTCTCAAGTAAGAGAAATAAGGAACACACAAATAATGATCGACCACAAAATACAGTAAATGCCATAAAGTAGGTCAATAAGAGGAAGTGGGAGGATGAGATACTATTTCCAGCTAGTGGATCTCCATGATAAGTTTCCTGATAAGACCTGAGTTCAACGAAGGAAAACCAAGAGATGTCTTAGATTTTAGAGTCTGCAAAAGTACTTTACGTCCTTGGCAATCTGGGGAAAAGCCTGCACATTGCCCTTCTCAGTGGACCTTCATGCCAATTTTCCATCCCTAATGGTATAAAAAAAACCCTGTTCAATTCAATTACTCAACTTCAAAATCCTGAAGAAAGATTCACAATTGATTCGTAAGGTATTCAAAATTTATTTTTCCCTGACCTGCCTGGGGGTAGAATGCATCCTCATGAGTAGCAGTGTCTGACAATAATAGGCACTCTTACAAGTAGTAATATTTCCTCTCTCCTGACTCAGGATTACTTCTGACTCCTACTGGCAGGGCCAGCCCAGGACAACTCTTCACCCCACCCCCGTTTCCCTATTTTAATTTTTGATCATCTCATCCATCCCCTTAGCCCTTCTTTCTGCTACAAGTTTGACTAATACTACTAAGAGTAATAATGCCCAATACTGGCCCATGAGTTAACTTACCAATAAGTTGTGGCCTTCGGTTAAGCTAGAAATGGGAAATGATTTGCTATCAAGGAGCATGCGTACCTTCTCAGAGTACATCATGTAGGCAGCTCTCTGCCCTTCAATAACATGAACAACCCTGATAATCGGACACACATTCTACCCCCAAGCAATACAGTTAATCGACACAACATATGTTAAGGCTTTTCTTCTTCAAATAGACCATAGCCGATTCTGACATCGAGCCCTCTATGCTCAAAGGATAAACTCGGCAGTGTCTTATCTCAAAAATGGAACTATTTGACATGCACTCCATACTCCATTACCCATTACCGAGAGCAGGGACCCTGCTTATAGTTCTAATGAGTCTAGTGCTTGTTTCTAGACACGATGACTGAGACATAGTGGACACTCGATGTATGTTGAATGAATAAATCTGCTTAGCAAGTATTCTTAGACCTCAATGCCTTTGTGCTTTACCCTCTATGCAATAACAAACATGAGAAGGCTCTCAGATACCCCTTAGGTTTACTTTATTTCCACAAGGTGTACTTACCTATAAGCAGTTAAGAAAAAATTATATACTGTCATCTCTCAATTATCTGTATTTAGCTACAGTAGATTGAGAAACCAGTTACATACTGTTAGGTAAACTGTTATATACTCGTATACAGAGGAAGGAACACTATAAATATATAAAATACTCAGAGATCCTCAAATCACTTTGTTTTCCATTCCTTTTCTACATGAGACTTTTATTCACAATTATTTGGTCTACATGAAGAAAGATGTCTTAACAGTTTTACATATTAAGTTAATCTTGAGGTGGACGCTGTGTTGTTCGCTGAGATAATGAAGGATTCCCATCCATGGCACAGACAGCGCAACGTTCACGTCCGTGGTGTAGAGTTGTCACTGGGTGGTCGCTGCCAGATCAGGAACCACATACATTTCCCAGCCCCTCGCATCTAGAGAAAAATGTGACTCCACCAGAGAATTTGAAGAAGTGGGTGTGTGTTGCGTTCTCTACCCTCTCTTTCTCCATTTGTGGAATGAATGCATGTGAATCCGGAGCCCTACATGATGGTGGCACCACAAGATGGAAGGACCCTTGTCTCAGAGTTACCATGGAGAGAAAAAGCCAGCTGTCAACCCATTCTGTTATGTGAGCAAGATGTATTTTTTATTAGATGCAGCCATTGAAGTTTGTGAGTTTGTCTGTCAGAGCAGCGAGCATGAATCATGTGTGATTTTTTTCTTCTACTCACTCTTTGGTGGAGGTGCAGGGGAGTGATTCTGACATTTTGTCTAAGACATATCATTCTTAGGTCCAAAAATGAAAATGAAATATGGAATTAAGGGAATATCAGATTTTCTGTGTTCAGATTCCAGGAGATAAGTTAGAGGACACGACTAAATGGTGACAATGTATGCTGGCAGCTAAGGTCGAGGGAAGGAGACATGAGCCTCAAGAGAAGATTGCTGGAGTATGGGACGAAACGGGAGCAGAAGAGGTTGTCTCAGACAGAAGCTGAAAAACTGCACTGTGGTTAACCTAATATGTTTAGATTCCAGATTTTAGGGGAGGGTTCCAAACGGAAGGGAACAGAGTAAAAGGCAAGCCTTCAGAATTGCATCTGGGAGAGTGAGCATTCTGAGTATGGACAAGAGGTGTACCCAAGGCTCTCCAGATGAGTCCAGCTGGAGAAGAGCAGGAGACTGGGCTGGTGAGATATTCTATCCAACAGGTATCTGGGATCTAGAGCCTCAGAGATGCAGAAGGTCCTGGTCAAAAAAGGCCAAGCAGAGAGAGCTGATCTTTCTGTGGTGGTATTAGGGATCTGCCATCTGATAATGCCATGGAAAGACCAGGCTCTGGCTTCAGCCCTTAGGAACAATCAATAGAAAAAGATTTATACATATACCCTGGAATGAAAGTCACAGGCATGAAGTTTGACGGAACTTCATTGACTTCTAGGAAGGGAAGGATAGCCTTCTTCTGGGTTCTTATTGCAAATATGTGGGATGGCCCTAAGACGCTGAGCAAGAACTGACACAACCCCCTGCCATTTGGGTGGAGAGCTAGCTTAGCTCCAGAAGACCAAGCATTCTCTAACTGTAGCTGTACACCAGGAGCGAAGTAGAACTAAATTGAAAACTGCTTGGTTTAGTTTACCTCACTTATATCCACAGTAAAGCAATATGGCTGGAACCACAGAAAACGTGTTAATGCCCTAAAGACTGACATGATCATGACTGTATAGAACATTCCCTATTCTTCTGTTCATGTACACATAAATGTGTATTTGTGGCAGACTTGGCCAGAGATTGAGGAAGATGAAGGAGAAGAGTTATCACAGAAGTATAAACAACTAAAACTGAACGTTTCTGCCTGGGCTCCAGATTCCCACGACCTTGCCCAACTTCTTTTCCTTTGACTTCTGCAGTGCTAGCCCCCAAACGTATTATGCATAGCAGTCAGTGCCTACGTCCCATTCTCTGCCTTCACTGCATAGTGGTGCATACTCAAAGCCTCATCCTCCATGTGGCAGCCTGCTATACTTTGGCTGTCTGTCCTGAATCTCATTCTCCCAGCTCCAACCAGCTTCTGCAAAGGCAAAGCAGCAATGTAGCCAGTGCTTGCCCGCCATGGTGGCAAGATTTAGCAAACAAAAATACAGGACACCCAGTTAAATATGAATTTTAGTTAAACAGCACATATTTTTTTCAGTATAAGTACATCCCAAAAATTGCATGGGACATACTTATACTAAAATTTTATTTGTTATTTATCTGACATTCAGTTTAACTGGGTATCCTGTATTTTATCTGTCAACCCTATTTCCCCACTGACATGAATTGAGCCAGCTTCCTTCAAAGGTGAAGGAACGAATAAATATTTGCAAATAAATGACTGAATAACTCTCGCTTGACATTTGAGGCGGTTTAGAATGGTTAAGTAATTTGTTGTTTCAGTGCTAGGCACTGGGGCAGTGGGGTAGGGGGCAGGGTGATACAAAACTACCTCTCTCCCAATCTGTTTTCTAAAATTCATAGTTTAGAATTAAGCCATTGTCATATTATGAATGATGTTATTATTTGATGGAAAAAATTGTTGGCATGAAGCGGAACTGGTTGAAGAGAAGACTTGGAATGAATTTACAATTTGACTACTTTGCATTTTTGGTAACATTTTAAAATACCTTTTCTTGTTAAGATACACACATTGGATAAGTCTTTGTCTTAATCTAGAACACAGTTTATAGCTTTGTCAAGACTATTAAATTCTAAATTTTGATCCAGATTTTCTTATTCCTTTTTGTGTCTTTTAACTGCCTGCCAGACAACAGATACTTAATTAATGTTGAAAGGAGGAAGGAAGGAAAGAAGAAAGGAGGAAGGAAGGAAAGAAGGGAGGGAAGAGTTGTAGTAATTAACAGAGAAAAACAAAGAGAAGAATTAAATACTTCATATTAAATGCTTTAAAAAATGATTTCTGAATAAATAAGACCCAAAGAACCATCAAAAGTGAATTCTCTCATTCCAATAAACATAAAAAGTTCAGCAATTCAGTTTCAGGAAAATTCACTCTAACTCATCAAACATTTTTTTGAGCCCTGCTATGCAAAGTCACTGTAATAAGCAGTTTTACATGGGTGGAAAGAAAGTATTTTCCCTCAAGAAATGTACAACCTAGTGTTTGTGGGGGTGAGGGAAGGGGAATAAAGCAGAGGAAGGTTGTAGTTAATAAGCTTAATTAAGGTAAAGTAAAATGTGTCATAAGAAAGGGACAAAAACACAATGGAGGAGATTATATCCAGTTGCAGATATCAGGAGTGGGTGTACCATTTGAATGAGCTTTGAGTGGAGTCCAAAGGGAAGGTGTTATACCCTAAGAGCACAGCCTGAGCAAAGACGCAGAGGTAGGAAAGTCTAAGGTCTATTTGGGGACAAGTAAATGCAGAGATCTAAGATGGATATTACAGTGATAATCCTACAAACTTCTACACCCCAAAGACTGATATTAGCCATTGGAGAATAAAGCCAGATTAAAAGACAAATATAATAAGTTCTGGCATCTCAGAGTCCTTTCATGAATAAAGAAGGCTAGGATTACGTACAACCATACGTATAATATATATGTATGTTATATATACATACATATATATGTATATATAATCTTTTTTGGATATTTTATAAAGAACTTTACAATTTTCATTTCTTTTCATTTTTTTTAAAGTTTTTTATTAGTTTCAGGTGTACAAAGCAACGTCATAGTTAGACATTTAAACCCCTCATAAAGTGATAACACTCCCTCCACCAAGCTACTACCATTCTGACAACTTTATATAATCTTTTAAAAATGTTTTTCCTGATTGTCAAAACTGCCTGGCACAACAGCACTTTAATATCTTTATGCCAGTTTTATCTGTGAGCTCCGTCATAACAGTAAAAATTTGATTCATATATGAACTCTGCAGTTGGGTTCTGGGAACATCTTCCATGTGCTTTTTGTTAAATAATATGTCAGAATATCAAGAGAACTGAGTTATAATGCTCAGCACTGGAATGCTGAATCTTTAGCTACATATGCCTCCCAGCTACAATTTCATGTTTTTTTGAAAGACTAATCCAGGCATTACATTATTGTCAGTGCCTCCCAAAATATTCCTTGCCAATTATTTTGCTTGTTTTCAAAGGTTCTCTTAGTACAGGTATTTCCTGTTTTATTTCAAAATTAATGATAAATGATAGGCTTTTGAAGGTTTAGAGGGTGAATTGTGGTCCAAGAAACATTTTTTTATTATTGGATAGGCATTGCCTAAACTGTTCCAACAGTTTTCCTTCTCTCAAGTTGAAAAGGTAATTATTTTTTTCCATAGTCATACATTCTTGAGGACTTAAAGAATATATTTTGAGAAGTTCATTTGCAGAATATATTTTCAAAATGAAAACATCACGATACTCTTTCACAATGAGTACAAGTTTCACTTTTACATTTATTCAGTTCTGAAGCATTGTCTCTATAATAGCAAACATCCTTGAACTTAATCATTTTAATATGGGTTATTGCTTTTTTCTTTTTAATTGCTCAAAAACTTAAAAGAGGAGACATGTTTCTGAATGAACAAGTACCCCTTTTAGGAAGGATCAGTCAATTTTTTCCAACATCAACGTTGCTAGTGATGGGATGGTCTGCAGAACGTCAGTTTCCTTTTATTTCTTTTTTTCTTTAAGGAAATGATAGTATTTTAAGATGTCATAAAATCAATTAAACAGTCCAGTTTCCTGTGTTAAAGGCTACCAGTGCAAAAACCGAAGGGCCAAGAATATGCTTGGGATTTATCATTATGAAAGGCACACATGCAATTCAAGCGCAAAAATTACAGTTTTATTTTTTGCCTGGGTTAATCATAAAGAAGACTTTTTCCTTTGGATCCTAAGGATATCCTTCCTTATCCCTAAAATAGTGCCTGGAACTCTGTCTTCCAAAGTTCTCTGCCTGGCTGGGGCCTCCCCTGACTCAGTACAATATTCTCGCGCTCAGGATACTCTCTCTGGCTGTGACTGAATGTGACTGGCACCACTTGCCATCCCTATAAACCTGGGCAGAGAACCAAAGAATCACACCTGGCACTCTGATCCTGTCCAAGGAGAATGGAAACAGGGCATGCTGAACTTCGACTGCCAACGTGACTAAGGCTGCCTGGCCCTTCGAACGCCTTTGTTCTGGTCCTGGAAGATCAGAGACTCCAGGTCTTAAAGAACCTGACGACAGTCGCACCAGACACTGTCACTGCCTCTGAGGTTTGGAAGCTCACCTTAGGTTCGTGGCACTCGTTTAGAACACCAGTTCTATATTAGACCTGAGAAAAAAGTTGGCTACACACACACACACACACACACACACACACACATTTATACACACATATGCATATTCTAAAAATAAACTTAAAAAATGAAGATAGTATTACTGTCAGAATTTCATTGTGATACTGTGCTCCTTTTGGAAACAGTTATATATTTTAATACTTTGGTGATATTGATGTCCTTACATTTATTGAAGTTATTGAATTGCTTGCCACAACCACCTAGTGGGTTGGCAGTTAGGTTTACATGCTGAGAAGTAGGAGGAAAGTAGTAATGATTAAAAAGACATTTGAGTGTTACTTTGCCTCTGGCTGGTTTACTTTGGACATCATAAACTCTTTTTTCAGGATCTAATATTTGGGAGTATGCTTGAAAAAACAGAGCTTCAGGAAAAGCTAAGAATGACCTCTCTTTTGGCTGACTCATTCTGACTTTAAAGTAATATGTCTTTATAGAACATAGTGAGAGTTCAAAGTCTGCTTTTGTTTTTCCCATATTTCCTATTATAGAAGAAAAACAATACCGTAACCCATGCATTTGTTTAATTCTTACTTTAGTTTCAATGGGAAAAGCACTGTATCCTTTTGTCATAAAAGAAAACAGGATAGATAGCTTCTTTCCTGTCTCACAGGCATCTTGGTGTTCCTGCAATCCTACCAGCTGCAGAAGTGGAATTACGGTTGTTGTCAGGCCATCACTGGCCTGGTTTTAAGGAACATAGACAGGAACACAAGAATATTCTGTGGTGGCAGGACCGCATCACAGAAAGAACGCAGGCTTGGATTAGAAACCTGGACAAGATATTGAACTTTTTGGAGTTTAAATTTCTCCTTATAAAATAATGATAATGCTTGCCTTATGGTATCTTCATTATGATTAAATAAAATTCTGACTGTCAAACTACTCACGGTACTTAGCACAGAGTAGGCACTCTGACACTTTCCATAGGTACATTGCTATAATTAGCAAACTGGTCCTATCTATTCTCAAGCCATTTTTGAAGTGCAGTTTCAAAGAACAAATTTTGTTTTGCCCAATTTTCTCCTCCAGATCCTACAGCTCAATTACCTCAGGATGGCCAGGGCTTCCTTGCTCTCTTTCCAGATCCCCAGTCTTTGAACTTGATAAATTTTCAAAAATTCTGCTTTCCATTTTATAACATGCAACTCATAACCTTGCTTCCACAAGGACCCATGGTTCTACTGTCCTGTTTTCCTCCAGTGCTTCTCTGTGGCTGCAGCAGGAAGATGAAACAGCACCCTGAATCAAGGTACCAGATCAGTACCCTCTGTTTCAGTTCTCCAGACTGGCTGAACATTGGGAACACAGGGAAGCTGTTTACACAATAGGTGTGTTGTGTAAATATATCTACTGAAACATGTTGTGCTCATTCTGAGTCATGGGAATTCATGGTGATCTGTCACACATTTAAATGGACCAAATCACCTCCAACTCAAAAATATAAAGGAATGCTTATTTTTCCTTTGTTCCACTTTGTACATCTTCTAAGAACCCCATTTTCTTCCAGTTTATTCTTAGTCACCATGCATAATCTCAGTCCTCTTGTTCTGATGACTAAACCGCTTGACTTTTCCCTAGGGTCTCCAGTTTGCCAAATCATACTGTTCTCAGAAACGTTCCCCAGGTCTTATGCTCCTCTGTTCCACTTCTTCTCTAAGCTTGAAGGAACTATCCATTCTCACCTCCCCTGAATGCCTTCCAGGCTTCTCTCCTTGCCGAAGGCCCCTATAGGTTCTTATCTGTGAACGATCCTCAGTGCCATCACATTCTCCCCTTGCCTGGACATCCCTGCTGGCCTTGGTCATTAGAGGATTATCTTCTCCTGGTTCTCCTCCCACTGCATTTAAAATCTAGTGGGAGATGGTTGTCTGTGTGGGCTCCAGCACTAGCCTGATCCTTCCCCTTCCTGGTAGGACTGGCCCCCAGGGTGTGGTGACAGAGGGCTTTGCTGTTGTCATCTCCACTGTTGCCAGCTGGGACCTGCCAGGGTTGCCATAGAATTGGATTGTTAAGTTCCAGGCCCTGAGGAGGCTGTGGAAGCAGCCTCTGGACCCAGGCTGGAGCCAGCTGGCCCACATGGGTGGTTCTGTGTGACCAGTCAGCCCAGGACGTGGGGCTGGGGGGAAAAGGCATTCACCTGTAACCTGCCAAAGCTGTCAGTGTTCACAGGAGATCCATAGGGGGTCAGGGAGGAAAGGCTGGCATGGGAGCGATTGCTGCTTTTCTCATGACTAGATTGTCATCTCCGTAAGAATGCCTCCACACTGCCAACCCGATTCTTTTCACCAAACTAAATTGGGCATCTTTAGTGCTTGCCGGACACCTCCATTCCATCCCCAATGTCTTGTTTTAAAACAAAACTCATAATTTCTTCTCTAAAATCTATCTTCTACTCTACACTTCCTTATGTAAGTGATTCTATCTTTCTCTTTCACACCCAGGCTTGGAAACATGGACTCACAGTGGCTTTCTCTTCTCCTCCCTATACACCAGTCTATGACCAGTTCCTTTTAATGCCTCCTTTGAAGTGTTCTCTTCCTTTGCATTGATTTTATGTGCTGTCAGCCACAAGAAATTAATAATGTAATATAATACCATTATACAGATATAATAAAAAATGTTACTTACTCAAATGTGTACTCTAACCAAAAACTTCAATGAATTTCCATTGCTTAAAAATTAAAATCAAACCTCTTGATTTCACTTTCAAAACTCCCCCTAATTCAGTCCATTCTTGTTCACATTTACTATCCTCACTGTTCATTGGAAGAAATTGCTGACTTCCACCATTAATTTCCTCATTGTTCATTTATTCAATGACGTTGACTCATTCAATGATGGTGCATTCTATGGACACCATTTACTAGACACGCTGTAAATATTTCTGCTTCCTCACTGTTCAAATCTACCCCCTTACCTGACCTGCCTTCCCCACCTGGTTTTCATCTCAGACTGAGGTCAAGCCTCATCTCCTTTTCCCAAGTCTTTGTGGGCGCCTCCAGGGCTTTCCCCATCCTCTTGACTTTATTTTCCCCAGTATCTGTGTTACTCCTTGGTACGTACCTTCTATTTACATTGTCCATACATTTAAGTAGATCTTATATCAATTCCTTCTTTACTTATATAGCTCTCTAATAAGATGAGCAGGTCAACAGTTCTCAAATTTTGGTCCCTAGTCAGCAGTATCAGTGTCACCTGGGAACTTGTCAGACATGCAAATATCCAGACCACATCCCAGATCTGCTGAGTCAAAAGTCTGGGTGTGGGGCCCAGCAGTCTGGTTTTAACAAGCCTTCCTGGGGAATCTGATGCTCTCTGGAGTTTGAGAACCACAACTCCAGGTCATGGATTTGAGGATGAGGAAAGCTTGATCTGCCCATTGATTCCATAAGTACACCTGCAAAATATTCGGGACTCTTCTCTTTTTTATGGTGTATTTGAAAGTCTTTGTAGAACTCTAAGCTTTCATTACATAACATATATTAATGATTTATTTTTACCCTTCTCTTTTCAAAAATTACTTGAACCAACTTAAAAATATGATAAAATCAAAACAAAGAAAAGGAAAAGGAGGCAAATATGTTAACCATAAGAGTTGCTACGGTTCTCATAGCTTTTCTGAATTTGTTGGCAACAAGGAAAAAAAGGAAAGTATAAGATCTTTCTTGCTTTGTTTCTATCAGAGGAGGTCAAAATTCTATTTCTGTAACTAAATTTAAAACAAATTCCCATGTGGAAACTTCTAGAAGGGCCACTCAGTTAAAAGATAAAATCCAAAGCTTTTATAACACATGTAGCAATGGCTTTCACATGACTGCTTTATGTTTATTATTACCATTATAAAAATTGTACCAACGCTTAGCATGCAAAAACGAGAAGCTATACCTAAATCTGTGACAAGAACTCTGCCATTTCTCATAACATAGTGGCTGGAAGGGAGGAGTTAATTTAGCCCAGCAAGCCAATGACCAAGAAAATAATGTAAAGTGTTGTGTTGGAGTGTGAGCCATTCCACGTCAGCCCTGTTTGAGGCAGGAAGGGTGTGAGATGAGTGGGCCATTATCCACAGGAAGGAGTAAACATTTAAAGGATGGCAGCTCTGTGAGAGGTCCCAGGCCCTGTCTAACTTGCCCCAAGGTCACTAAACCTAAACAAGGTGAATTTGGACTGGAGCACAGGGTTTTACATCAAGCAGAGGACTGAGGCCAAAAGCAGTGAGACTGGAACTAGAAGACAGAGCATCTAAGAGATTATACAAATCTCTCCCAAGTGCTGTCTACAATGAAGAACTACTTTATTGTGGTGATAGGATACTTTTATTTGGTGCTTGATAAGGACATATTAAAGCTTTTCTGAAATTAGGAATTTAAACAAACACTACTATGTAAATCCAGGGTTGATTTTAGATAGGACAAGGATGCAGGTGAAGTTATCTTCAGTAAGTCCCCATAGATTTTGGGCACGGCCCTTTGTATCCCCAATATGGATCCTGTTCTTTACAATTAGATAGTCTTATGACACGTGGGTGTCAGCTAGGAGAAGAGGGGAGCTTAGACCGTAAGCGCTGAACAGGTCTTGACTATAGAGTGCTTTTATTGATTTGTTATAAGTAAACTTTTTTTAATTAAACTTATTGGTGTGATATTGGTTAATAAAATAATATGGGTTTCAAGTGATAATTCTACAACACATTGTCTGTATATTGCATTGTGTGTTCATCACCCCAAATCAAATCTCCTTCTGTCACCATATATTTTCTACCTCCCACCCTCCTCTCTTTCCCTCTGGTAACCACTATACTGTTGTCTGTGTCTATGAGTTTTTGCTTGTTTGTTTGTCTTGTTTGTTTGTTATTTTCAGCTTTATATCCCACATATGAGTGAAACCATATGGTTCTCGACTTTTTCTGTCTGACTTATTTCGCTTAGCATGATATTCTGAAAACCATCTATGTTGTTGCAAATGGCAGTAGCTCATCTTTTCTTATGGCTGAGTAATATTCCATTGGACATATGTACCACATCTTCTTTATCCAATCATTTATTGAAGGACACATTGGTTGTCTCCATGTCTTGGCCACCATGAATAATGCTGCAATGAACATAGGGGTACATATATTACAAATAAATGTTTTCAAAATTTTCAGGTAGCTACCCGAAAGGAATTGCTGGTAATATGGTAATTCCATTCTATTCTAAGTAATCTTGCAAGTAATTTTCCTGCAGACAGTACTCCAGTGAGTTTCTAAATATCTGATAGAATAAATAGGTGATAAAGAAGAAAGATCACAAAATTCAGAGCAGGATTCCAGACTGTCATCGCCAGCTGCATGACCTCATCTGAAGATACAGTGCATAAAAGTTCTTTAAGAACTGAAAGGACTATATGGTTTGGTTGTTATTTCTTATACATGGTCAGGGAAATTAATCTTTTTAAAAAAAATTTCAAATATGATTCACACTAAATTAAGAGATGAGAACTATTTCAGGGGACTTGCCTATACATTTCCTGGTGTGTGCCACATTCACAAAGTCTTATTTAACGCTGAACCCCAGTTTACACGGCATTGCTTACTGATTGCCTGTTACCTACCAAGTGCTATGCTAGGTTAACAGCCATTTTATTGATGAGGATATTATAGCACCAAGATGTTTATTCAATACTTTATTCAAACTCACAGAAAGATTAGGTCTTTTTAGACAGGGCTTCTATTAGAACAGAAGAAGAAAGAGGAATAATAATTATAAAAATTGCAATAGCAACTGACTGAAATCCCGGCACTTTGCCTGATATTTTACATGCATATCTTCTTTAATCATCACAACTGTGAGATGACTATCAATCACCCAGTTTTAAAGTTGAGGAAACTGAGGTTCAGAGTATTGAAGGGATGTGCCCAAGGAAATCCAGCTGGGATCGAAATCCATCTTTACTCAAGACCTTGATTTTCATACTATGTTCTACTGCCTCCCAGAGTAGAGCAGGAATAAAACCATCATGTTTCCCAGTTCCAAATCAATGAATTCATCAATATCAAATTTCTGAGAAAAGTCCCCTTAAAATTTGTGTTTACTAAAATTTAAGAACTGAAAAGACAGCAACTTATGCGGTTGTTCCTCGAAGTTTCTATAGTGACTTAGGTTTATATTGTATTTAAATGGAATCTGAAAGGTCTGATGATTTGTAGTTAAAAAAAATAAAAAATCACTGACTGAATTATTCCCTCTAAACTAGTATTATTTTCTCTACTATAAAAAAATAATGTCAACTGATCTTTCCTTTTTCTGATGCTTCTCTTCCTTTCTATCGGACACTATATCTACCTTCATATAAAATGATCCAGGTGAGGCATGTAATCAATGTAAGGAAAAGGAATCCTTTTGCTTTCTGGAGCGTAGTTAGCCAGATTCTGTCAAAAGACTGTATCGAGGATTACGTATGTTTTCCATAAATTGGTTGTGTTAGTATCTACCTCCCAGCGAGTGTGGCTATATAGTTTGTGGAGTCCAGGGCAAAATGAAGACTAGGGCGTCTTGTTCAAAAACTACTAAGAATTTCAAGACAGCAAGAGCAGAGCATACATGTGGAGACTATGAGCCGGCTCAGGTCACAAGCTCATGATCCGGTTCTGCCTTCCAGTACAATTGTATTATATCCCCAGGAACACATCAGTAACAAACTTGGCTTGGTGGAACCAATGGATCAATATCCTTGGTGAGCACAGAATTGACCCTCTTAGGGATGCCTGGCTAAGAAGCCCATGGAAGGATATCTGAAGCTTTAGCTATCAGATTCACTTAAGGCATTTTGTCTCTGGAACAAGAGCTTGCATAGGTACGTAATTGCTGTAAGTTACTTCCTTATAAAAAGCCATTCAAGTGTTTAATTTAAGTCAATGGTTATGTGAAATATTTTCCAATGTAAATGTGATAAGGTAAAATAACAATATTGGTCTTTGTTTTGTTTTGCCAAAGAAAGAATATATTTGGCATATGATCTTGGTAATTATCATTGCTTAGTGGACTAAGCTGGAATTGAACCCAGAAGGAGACTGGAAAGCCTGGGTAGGGCACAGAATAAAGCACTTGTTTAGGGGGAAGGGGTTGTCTCTTCTTCTGTGCACACTCTATGTACCCATAAACTAGAGAAGTAAGGAGAGAAATGAGGGAATAGAGAAAACCCAAGAATAGTACATGTCTTCTATGTAGAACTATAGATATTTTTTTAAAAGATGAAAAGTTTGCAGTCTTCTCAAGGAGATGTTTTCTTTACAAATAGTAGTTTAAGTACTTAGAATAATTATATTTTAGAGGAAAATTAAAAAGATCCCCTTATCTGCTAAGATTTTAATTATTGACAAGTAAAGAACAAAAATATTGGAAATCCTTGAATTATTGGAAATTCTTCTTCCTCCTCAGCTTCCATATAGATTTTTCACTCAGGGCACTTAAAATAGATAAAGGACAATTAAAAAGTAAATAAATAACAAAAAAGTCATAGCTTGAAAATGCAAAAAAGATAGACACTTGATGGGACCCTGTAAAATAAATAATCTATGTGGCTTAAAGCTTTTAAATGAAGTGATCAGTTTCCCTTGGGTGGGTTCTAGAGTGGAAGAAGTGGGGAGAAAGAATGCCATAAAACTGTCACCGAGAGAATGATGCCTTCCTTTGCAATGAGTTTTGTATGAGGACTGATGGTCAAGTTTGCTTGTTAAATGTCATCTTAGAAAGCAAAAGTTGCCTTTGAAAGTGTGGAATATAGTCAATAAGATAAACAGTGGATCAAGGACTGTGAGTTTTCAAATTTATTGAAAGAGAAGAAATAAAGGTGCAACCTTTAGAAATAGGAAACAGAAAACTGAGGGAAGGATTAGCTAATACAAAAGCATTCTTCTCAAGAAAGACCTAAGCGATCACCTACAGAAAACACAATTTAAGGGAAAGGATTAGAAGGAAAATATTAAATATATGAATGGGTAGATTTTATGTCTCTATAGGTACTCATTTTAGAAACACTGGCTTGAAGTACTTGACAAAAATTGAGGTGGGGCCTTTAAGTACAAACTGAATGAGATGATTCAGAAAGACAGTTTCCGGGAATTGCCATAAAATTCAGTTAGAAGTTGGATCTGGACTTACACTGTAAAAAATATATGCCTTAGTTAGTGACTTTACTTTCTGTGGTTGGATAGAAAATTTATTATATATAAATATATATTTATATATACATATGTGAATATTATAACATATAATCACATTATATGGATATATATTCATATAATATTCATATAATATTAATATTATAATATATGAATATATATCCATATAATGTGATTATATGTTATAATATTCACATATGTATATATAAATGTGAATATATATTCACTTACAATAATATGATAATATAATATTTTATATATATATGTAAATATATATATATATATATATATATATATATATATATATAATGCATATATTTCCATTCTTTCATTTGGCATAGGTACTGGGTACTGGGCTCGGTTCGAGAATGTAAAGGTGAAAAGGTGTATAGGGGAGGAAAAATTCTTCCTCTACCTATCATAAGTTCTCAGCTAGGGCTCTGTAACAAAATATAGATTAACAAGAGAAAAGCATATAAATTTATTCAATAACAGTTTTGTTTGACAGGGGAGCTCTATGAAGAAAATGAAGACCCAAAGAAGTGGCAAAACCTAAGTGCCTATATATTAGGTTGAACAAACAGAGGCAATTGTGGAAAAGTAACTAAAATACATGGGGAGACTAAAGGGAGATAAGAGTTATTTTAATAAGGTCTGCATGCAGAATTCTCTCTGCCTCAACTCCTATCTCTGGTGATTAGAATATTTCTTTCCTCCTGGAATAAGGGGGGCATGTTTCACATGGGAATTTTTTTCAACTTCCGGTATCAATTATTTTTCCTAGGATCTGGCTATAATTAACTATAGCAAGACAGTGCTCAATACTATTTAAGCCTCATTTTAGATTCTTTAAACTACTTCAGTATCAGTAAATGTGAGAATTCACATTCCTATAACTGGAAAACTAAAATTTGACATAAAAATTTACTCAATATTGAGGTAACTGCATAAAATTTTATATGAAACACATGGACTTCAATATTACAGAATTTGGCCTTTATAAACTAGTTTACACGTAAAGAAAGTTATTCTTTGCTTCCCTGTCCTAACTTATGAAGCGTTGCATCAACAGACCCCATCCCATAGTTTTTTACTGTGGGAACAAATGATTCCTCCACTTAAGACAAGATGAAAAAACCCAAAGTTCCCACCCAGAAAAAAACCATTGACCCAGAATGATCAAATTCTAAAGTTTCAGCAGATGTAACACCAGAAATGGGCAGCTCTTACTTAAGTCTTTTACCTATAACTATAGGAAGTTATAGTGTTGACCAAAAGAACATACACATTTCTCACTAAACTTTGTTTTAATGGGACTCAAAATTCTGTGACAGATTTTTGGTCAAATTGTTTCCATGAAAAAGTACCGATTTTAAAAACCAATAACTTAAAAATGTCCCCCACAAAAAAACCCAAAATGGTCCACAAAATGGTCCTCCTTTCCTTCTGCAGGTCTTATGATGCATTGTAATCATTAACCAGTCTTTTACTATTAAACTTAAATGGCACAGTTCTGAGACACAGTTCTGAGACAGTTCTTCCACCAGGGATTAAGACTGGTGGAAGGTATTGGAGACAATATTCATTTAGTCTTCTGAGCTTTTTCGGCAGATTTGGTGACTTTGCCAGCTCCAGCTACTTCTTGTCCACTACTTTTATGACACTCACAGCAACTGTCTGTCTCATGTCAAAAATAGCAAAACGGCCCAGAGGATAGTCAGAGAAGCTCTCAACACACAGAGTCTTGCCAGGAAGCACATCAATGATGGCAGCAGCACCAGATTTCAAAAACTTTGGGCCATCTTCCAGCCATTTTCCAGAATGATGATCAATCTTCTCCTTCAGCACAGCAAATTTGCAAGCAATGTCATCTGTGATCCAGGCCAGGTGTATATCCGGCACTAATTTGGCATGGATGGTTCAGGATAATCAACTGAGCCGTGAAGCCAGCTGCTTCCATTGCTGGGTCATTTTTGCTGTCACCAGCCACATTGCCACATTGAACATCTTTGATAGATACATTCTTGACCATTGAGACCCACATTGTCCCCAGGAAGAACTTCATTCAAAGCTTCATGGTGCATTTCAGCAAACCTTACTTCAGTTGTAACGTTGACTGGAGCAAAGGTAACCACCATGCCAGGTTTGAGAACACCAGTCTCCTTTCCAAGGACAGGACCAATACCACCACTTTTGTAGACATCCGGGAGGGACAGACGCAAGGACTTGTCAGTTGGATGAGTCGGAGGCAGGATACAGTCTGGAGTTCCAAGCAGTGTTCCACTGGCATTGCCATTTTTATGGGTGAATTTCCATCTCTTGAACCAAGGCATGTTAGCACTTGGCTCTAGCATGTTGTCACCATTCCAACCAGAAATTGGCACAAATGCTACTGTGTCAGGGTTACAGCCAATTTTCTTAATGTAGGTGCTAATGATGTCCTCATCTCTCTTCTGGCTACAGGGCGACTCAGTAGAATCTATTTTATTAACACCAACAATTAGTTGTTTCACACCCAGTGTATAAGCCAGAAGCATGCTCACTGGTTTGCCCATCCTTGGAGACAACTGCTTCAAATTCACCAACACCAGCAACAACAATCAGGATGGCACAGTCAGCACGACATGTGCCTGTAAGCGTGTTTTTGATAAAGTCTGTGTCCTGGGGCATCCATGGTGGTCACATAATACTTGCTGGTCTCGAATCTCCACAGGGAGGTATCAGTGGTGATCCCACGCTCACGTCCAGCTTTCAGTTTATCCACGACCCAGGCATTTTTGAAGAAGCCCTTACCCATCTCAGCAGCCTCCTTCTCAAATTTTTCGATGGTCCTTTTGTTGATCCCATCACGTTTGTAGACAAGATGTCCAGTAGTGTTAGACTTGCCCAAATCTACGTGTCCACTGATGATGACGTTGATATGAGTCTTTTCCTTTTTTACCAGTTTCCTTGCCTCTAGTCTTATACTCTCATCCAACTTCTTTACTATACATGTACCAGAGAGATTGTATCAGGTCACAAAGATCATGAATGCTGGAAATTATTTGTCTGTCCAGCAAACATTTATTGGGCTGACTTGTACATTGCTGTTTATTCATGACATTCATTTCCTTCTTTCCCCTATTATTTCCGCTTTGAAATCCATGTAATTCTACAGAGGAAGTATGTGACCTAGACTACTCCATCTTCTTTGACACAAAAGTTGGTTCCTCCATGACATTTGACTTAAGCCTGCAAATTAGAGTGAATCTTAAGTTCAGCTTAGAATGTTAGGATAAGATTGTTCTCTCTCCCTCTGGATGTTGTGGTATGCATGTACAAGACCTAGAGTTATAATAACTATATTTGCTCCATGAGGAAAGTATTCCTAGTTTCAAGTGAGCACAGAGAGAAGGGCAGAGCCAAGAGTATCACAAAGAAATAATGCCAGAGCCCTAATGATAAGAAACTGGTTCAGGCCATGCCTAGAATTTCTATTGAGGAATTTTGTTACATGAACCAATAAGTTACCTTTATTTATTTAAACCAGATTATATCACATTCTCTATTACTTGCAACCAAAAACATCTACTCCAAAGCTTGCCATCTGTCAGTATTTGTGCTAGAATATTGAGGTCATTTTACAATTTAAAACTCTTAAACGATTCTCCTTGCTTATAGTGATGTTGATAATTAGTATATTCACATACAGGACAAAATCTCAGCTCCTTTTTAAGGTGTTTCAAGGTCAACAATGCCCTCCATAATACGGCCTTAGCTACTTGTTCAGCTGCATCCCCCTGTGGCATTTTACCCTCTGATGTTATTTGCAATTCTCCAAACATGTTCTCTAGGTTTGAAAATATGGCCACAAGCTATTTGACACTACTCTGATTGCGATGTGATATATGGAATCTGACTAGTTTTTGACTACATTGGCCAACAGATTATAGCTGAAATGCTGCTTGAGTGGTTTCCAAAACTGGATCATAAGAGTTGTGTGGCTTATTACAGGTTTCCCTGGAATGCTCACTCTCTAGATGCGTCCTCATTGGGCTTTCCCTCTGGGAACCCTACTACCCTACGATGGGAATCTCAATCCACATTAAATAGGTCCACACTAGATGTGGATAGGTTCTCCTATGCACAGTTTCTGTTGAGCCCAGCCTTGGGTCACCTGGACACAGGCACCAGAATGTGAGTGAAGGAGCTTTCAGATGATCCAGTCCTCTGGCCTTTGAGTCACTTATAGGCATTTCTAGATTTCTACAGTCTTTCTAGATAAGGTCCAAGCTGTTATGAAGCAGAGATAAGCTTCAGAATTCTGCTCTGCCTTCTCAGAATTCTTATTTTACAAGTCAGTGAATATAATAAAATGGTTAGTTTACACTACTAAGTTTGGGATACTTTGTTACACACCAACAGATAATTAGGACAGAATTTGGACTTCTATTAATTAGAATTTGTTCTGAGTAGAACAATAAAGGTGGAGGGAGGGAGGATTACCTCTCTCTGTCTGCCTGTTGAGCTGGGATATCAATGTTCTCCTGCACTCATAGCTCCTGGTCCTTGGGCCTTCAGACTCTGACTGGAGTCATCCCAGGCGCTCTGGCTCTCAGGCATTTGGACTGTACCGCTTGTTTTCCTGGATCTCCAGCCTGCAGACAGAAGATTATGGGACTTCTCAACCTCTTTAGCTGTGTGATCCAGTTCCTTATAATAAATGTCATTAGAGAGAGAGAGAGAGAGAGAGAGAGAGAGAGAGAGAGAGAGAGAGAATCCTATTGGTTCTTTCTCTGGAGAACTATGACTAATACAATAGGCTATATTATTGTCACATCTAGGTTTAGTTTAGATCCCTCTATTTACCCCTTGTGACCTTGAACACACACTCCCAGTCAGACTAGGAGTTTCTTCCTTTATATTCCCATGAGTACTTGACTCAAACATCCATTAATGCCACTTTTAATACTAGTTGACACATATAATTATCAGACGCTGTTTGCATCTCCATTATTAAGTTGATAACCCAAGGAAAGGTACTTCCCTTATTCATCTTTTTATCCCCAGTGTCTAAAATGATCAAGAAATTCAGTGAATGCTTATAAACTGACGCATAAATAACACTTGCTATGCTTGTAAACTGACCCATAAATAACAGTTGTTTTGAGGATTATGTTAGATTGTGTATGTGATTGGGTGTCATCAACTAAAAAGTGCTTCTCAAATGTTCATTATAATTATTATGGGCTAAATTCACTTTGGTGGAGTGGCCAAACTAATAACATGACTTCCATTTATATCAATGATTCTATGACAAAGTAATTATAGTAATAATCATTGTTGTACATTGAATGCTTACATAGCACAATGGCTGACACAATAGGCTATATTATTGTCACAACCTTTTGGCCAAGGTTGCCTGATGTGCACAATCGCTCTTTCTTATAGCAGATCTCTGGCCCTCGATTTTTGTATTTCTTGGTTCTGATTTCTGCCCAGATTTATAAGCTCCCTTCTCCCTCTAGGGACTGAAGCCTGCTTTTGTTCTTCCAGATGCTGCTGAGGGACTGTTCTACCCAAAACTGACCACCTAGAACATGAGGCTGCAACTTGCTGCCTCCAATGACCACTCCTTCTTGGGGAAATCTTCAGTTATGTCTGTCCGCTGGGCCAGATACTATTGTCTGTGGGTGTAAATAAAAATTAAGTCAAGGCTATTTTGCAGAAATTGACAAGCTGATCCTAAAATTCATATGGAATTGTAAGGGGCCCAGAATGGCCAAACCAATTTTGAAAACAAATAAAATCAGAAGAATCACACTTCTTGATTTCAAAATTTACTGCAAAGCTACAGTAATGAAGACAGTGTGGTACTGGCATAAAGATAAACATATAGATCAATAAAATGGAAATAAGAATCCAGAAAAAATTCTTGCATTTACGGAGAATTGATTTTTCATGAAGGTGCCAAGGCAATTCAATGTGGGAAAGAATAGACTTTTCAACAAATGGTACTGGGACAGCTGGATAACCATATACAAAAGCATGAAGTTAAACCCCTACCTTGCACATATACAAAAATTAATTCAAAGTGGATCAAAGACATAAATATAAGAGCTCAAACTATAAAACTGTTAAAAGAAAACATAGGCATAAACCTTTGTGGTTTTTGATTTAGGCAGTGGTTTCTTAGATATGACACTAAAAGCACAAGTGACAGGAGAAAAAAGTTTAAAAATTAGATTTCATCTAAATAAAAACCTAGTGTGCTTCAAAGGACACCATCAAAAAGATGAAAAGACAAATTACAGAATGGGAGAAAATATTTGTAAAGTATATATCCGATAAAGGACTTATATCCAGGATATATATAAAGAACTCTTACAATTTACAACTCAACAATTAAAACACAAACAACCCAATCGAAAAATGGACAAAGGATGTGAATAGACATTAATTCAAAGAAAATATACAAATGGCCAATAAGCATATGAAATGATACTCAACATCATTAGCCATTAGAGAAATGCAAATCAAAACACAATAAGGTACCACTTCACACACAATAGGATAAGTAATAAAAAAGACAGACAATGACAAATGTTGATGAGGATGTGGAGAAAAATGGAACCACATACATTACTGGACTTTGGAACACATTTGGGCAGTTCCTCAAAATGTTAAATAAAGATTTACAATAAGACATGACCATTCTACTCCTAGGTATATACCCAAGAGAACTGAAAAGTTAGTCCACACAAAAACTTGTACATTGATGTGCATGGTAGCCTTATTCATAATAGCTCAAAAATGGAAACAACCCAAATGTCCATCAACTACTAATAAACGGATGAACCAAATATAAGTCCATAAAATGAGATATTATTTAGCAATAAAAAAGAATGAAGTACCGATACATGCTACAACACGAATGAGCCTTGAGAACATCATGCTAAGCAAAAGAAGCCAGTCACAAAAGGCCACGTACGGTATGATAGCATTTAGGTGAATCATCCAGAAGAGGCAAATACATAGAAAAACAAATTAGACTAGTGGTTGCCAAGGGCTGGGGAAAGCGTAAATGGGGTGTGACTTCTAATGGATATGAGATTTGTTTTTGAGGTGTGAAAAATATTCCAGAATTAGATATTGGTGATGTTTATACAGTTCAGTGATATACTGATACCACTGAATTGTATAGTTTAAAAGTCTGGATTTTATTATATGTGAATTATATCTCAGTTAAGCTGTAGTAAAAAAAAATATTAAACTGAGATTTCCTTTCATTCCTTGGGACACTCAAATTTGTACTTCCTTATGAACTAGCTCTGAAGTGGTGTTGATTCATTAGATTTTGCCTCACTCCCCTACCGTCCCAAACTGATTCTAAGGTCCCTGTATACCTTATTGATAATCCTGAATCAGAATAGGTTAAGGAAATATTATTTTTTTCAGTAAGCAACAGTATTTTCAGACTCCTGAATGAAATACACACTGTTAAGCTGCAGCAGTATATTTTGACCTGTGTCCAAATATTTTGATATATTGATTATACTGGAATTTTTTTTAAACAATCAAGGTCTCTAGGTCAAGTATCTGACTCTGGAATAATTAAGATATTTACATGTAATAGTGTTTGCGTAAAATTATAACCTATTTTTAAAGATTTTGTTTCGATCATTAAAAGTCTCAGCCCATTGTTACTTCACTACCATTCCCCAAAAAAAGTTTCTCTTTCAAGAAGCAAACATAATACGAAATGGTGAAAATAAACTTATCTCTGTTTGAAAGTCCTTCAAGTTAATTTTAAAAATGACATCTTAAATTTGCCCTATTTCTCCAAACTCTGTACCCACTAGGAGACTTGGGGGCAAAGTATAATTATGTGGAATTCATTCTTGACAGGTTCCTGGGACCTCTACCCCACTATTCAGCAACCTTTATTTCAACAAAAGAGAATATAATATCACATTTTTTCTGCTGAACAAATACCATCTGAGTCTGAAATGAACGACACTGCATATCATCAGGCGTATCTGAAAGGCTGTAACCTAAATAGTGAACCTGTTTATAACGTACACTAGACTCCTAATTTCTCTTCTAGTCTTCTGAGGCCTGTTGCTAAATCCCTTTCTCCATTAAAAACACGAAGCACACTCTCCACTTACCTGACAGACTGCAAAACAGCAGCGAATACAAATTGTGCTTGGCTATCATGTCTTCACTGTACGTGCGGCAGCCACACACAATGGTGGTCAGTAATGACTGAAATATGGGCACTAAATACAATCCCCTCCATGTGAATTAAATTAATTGATTTATTAGGTGCAAAATAGCCAGGTGGATTTGAGCTAATTAAGAATTTGATTGCTAATTGCCAACAAGGGGGGATTTAAAAAAATAAGTTGAATAAGGGATATACTTGTAGCACATACTAGCAGCAGGCTGTCTCCAGCAAGGAAACGACGATAGGAATGTAGCAATACTAACTATGGTCTCTCAGTAGAAATAGAACAGCATATTCTCTTTACGATCCATGAATGTTTCTGGCAGGATCACCTCCTCTTGGGAGACACCAATAGGAAAACCAGGCAAGATGAACACACACACACACACACACACACACAAACACACATTCAAAGAAACCATATAAAGTTAAGAGGGATCCTCAGAAAAGACAGCCAAACATATGAAGAGTGAAATAGTAATAAACCAGGATGGCTTGCCCTACTAGAGGAATGACATGGAGGAATATAATGTTCCATTATATACGTCAGTATTCATCCATTTATCCATCCTATACATTTATCTATCCACCCATCTATCTAAATATTTATCAAAGATTGTTGAATATTTATGTACATTTTTATATCCTCCTTCTTTACTTGATACTATATCTTACAGATACCAACATGTTAATAAAAGCACACCATAATTTTTTCAAATATTTATTTAACATTCGTTATGTGCCTTGCTTTGTGCTAAGCACTTCCCATGTATAATCTCCGTTAATCCCAGCAAAATGTTAAAAAACAACAAAAACCAACAAACAAACAAACAAAAAAACTACAAATGAAGAAATTGAAGCTTAGACATGTTGAATAATTTGTCCAAGAACATGAATCTGGTCAGTTGTAGAGTTGGGATTCAAACACAAGCAGTTTGTCTGTAGTGTTCTAGTGCTTAATTACTTCCCTACACTGCCTTTCCATACATCTTTTTAATGGCTGTGTCGTATTTCAGTGTTTTGATGGGCTATAATTCATGTCATTCCCCTATTTTTGGACATCTAGGTTGCTTCCTTTTTGCTATTAATAAGTATTGCTGTAGTGAGCATACTTGTGTATCAATTTACTCACACCTATGATTGTTCTTTGCCCATTTGTACATCCCTTTTGGAGAAATTTAGATGCTTGGCCCATTTCTAAATGGGATTTTTTTTTTTTTTAATCATTGAGTTCTTTATCCATTTTAGTTACAAGTTCCTTGTCAGATATATGTTTTACAAATATTTTCTCCCATTCTATGAGTTGTCTTTTCACTTTCTTGATAGTGTCTTTTGAAGTGCTTCTAAGAGTTTTGGTACTTACCTTTAGTTCTTCGATCCATTTTGAGTTAATTTTTGTACATGGTGTGAAGTAGGGGTCCAACTTCATTTTTTAACATGTATATAGCCAGTTCTTCCAGGACCGTTTTTTGAAAAGACTCTTCTTTCCCTATTGAATGGTGTTGGCATCCTGTCCAAAATCAGTTGATCATAGATATGTAAATTTATTTCTGGACTTTCCATGTTGTTGGAATTTGTCAAATGCTTTTTCTATGTTTAATGAGATGTTCAATGTGGGTTTGTTATTTATTCTGTTGATAGGATGTTTTACATTAATTTATTTTCAAATGTTAAAACAACCTTGCTGTCCTGAAATAAGTCCCACTTGGTTATGGTGTATAATTCTTTTGATATGTTGCTGAATTTGATTTGCTAGTATTTTATTGAGGATTTTTGTGTTTATATTCATAAGGGATACTGGTCTTGATTTTTTAAAAATGTAATGCCTTTATTTGGTTTTGGTATTAGAGCCTCATAGAATAAGATGGAAAGTATTCCATCCTCTTCTAATTCTTGGAAGAGTTTGTAAAGACTTGGTAGTACTTCTTTAAATATTCACCTGTGAAGCCATCCAAATATTTCTTTAGATAAGACATCTGGAAGTGGAATTACTGTGTCAAAGATATAAACATATGTGAAACTCTTTATATACATATTGCGTAATTGTTTTCTGGGTAGGGAGTACCAATTCCTATTTCCACTGGCAGTACACAGTTAGTACATAGTTTTGCTCTTAGTAGTCTCTCACTAAATTTATGTTGAATTTTATCAATAACTGATTCTTCCCAACCCTAAAAACAACATTCACTAGCATATCAATCAAACAATTTTCCTTAATACTAGTACTTTTTAAAAAGGATTGCATCTTTTGTTTACAGTAATTAAAATTTTATGGGTTTGCTATATTGATTTCAGGCCAATCTCAACCAAAATGAACTTACATTCTCTACATCCTGCATATTCTAGAGTTCAATGAGTAATAAAGGCCTATATCTACCTAATATTTTTAGCGTAGAGAGAGTTTTCACCTATAATATAGCTTTCTGAAAGTTCAGGAAGCATCTATGCTTAATATGAATTTGATCACAAGCTAGCTCAGTTTGTTTTGCTATTGTCAACAAAATATGATAAAGAATATGTGACTTTAATAATTATGAATATTAATAAGAAATACTTTGTAGATTCTTGTATCATGGTTGTCATATATAAGAGATTTCATATTTTCATCATAGCTTTTCATGGATATTCTGGACTCATTTCCAATATGAATGAATTTAAGCACCTACTGAGATTTATTTTTTTCCCCTTTATTGAGATATAATTAACATAGGACATTGTGAAAGTGTAAGGTGTACACTGTAATACTTTCATACCTACTTACATTTTATCTTGATTGTATTTGAAGAATTTTCTGACAACTGAGACACTTTAAATAAATATAAAATGTGGACCTTCATGGTGGAATGTACCAAATCTGGGTGTGTGTCTTGTCCACTAACCATAGAGCTCATTCTCCTTTGGATGCATTCTCTTGACTGAGAGATACTCCTCCTCTTCATGAAAGGTCCTGGAGCTTGTCAACCACCGTCCAATTAAGCACAAGGTCCATTTTAAACCTGCCAGATCCAGGTGGGTGTTTTCCTACTATGGTCCTTGTTTCTTACAATACTAAGAAAAACAACTCATAATCATATAACACATATTCCATACAAGTTGGTCCTAGTGAAGATTTAGACAAACAGTTAAATACATTCTTTAATCACTCTGGTTGCAGAAGTTTGTATTACTTAAAATGGCATACCAGGCACTAGTCATTTAAGTCTTGCTTCATTAAATTTGAGTATCTTATTTTCTTTCTTCTCTTTTATTGCCTTTCACTTTGGTGGTTGTTTATAGCCCTGCTGGACTCACTTGTTTCTTTATTTAAGAGTTCACTGGGTTTGTATCTGATCTTATCTTCAGTGTCACCGCCTTCCCACCTCATGCTGGTTGATTTAATATTCACAGTGACATTATTTTCAACTCCCTTGTGAATGAATTCACTTCCAACTTAGAGAAAGATACTGCATGAATTATACACAAAAAATTACCAGTTTAAGTGGAAGAAAAGGTTACATTCTGGATTAAATTTTTTTCTCATGCCTGGTTCCTTACTGGTCCCATCCCATTTCCGTGTATGTGCATGTGTGTATTTTAAAGTCGCCTACGTTTTATAGAATTTACTAAACATACACAATTTTCTCTCCTAAACTTTATTGCTCTTTAAGTTAAGATACTGAAGATAAAATTATTTCATATTTACTTTCAAACATAAGTATTTCTCTCACATTACTAAAGAGCTCATGGGCCTACACCTTTACATCACATGAAGTTTCCAAGCATACAGTACAGTGTGTGTACTTCCCATTTCTTAGCTAAATTGTTTTGGTTGGAAGTAAAAGAAACTAACTGCTTAAGTAGTAAAGGGAATTTATTAGAAGGATGTGGGAGTATCTTAAAGAACCCAAAGAGAGCTGGCCTGCCCAGGGACTAAACACAGAACCTAGAGAGCCACCAGGCACTCGTGCAAGCATCACTGCTCTACATTTCTTAGCTCTGCTTCTCCCTGGGCATCTGTGCATCTCCAGGTCAGTTGTTTTTGGCTCCTGGGGTACATGATAGAAAAGGTTCACCCCAAAGTTCCTGCATTTAGTCTTAGTTCCAAATGTGAAAATAATTAGATTGGCCTAGTTTGGACCAAGTGTGTATCTCTGTTCCTGAGATCTGTGATCAGTACCCATAGCAGCCTGCGGTAAGGGACAGATGGAGTGGTTCTCATTAAAAAGGTGTCAATAAGCTAGACAAACATCTTTGGAGTTTGTTTAGTGTACTCTTTAGGTGCTAGTTCATGAGTTACAAAAAGTAACTAACGGTTTCCCCGAAAATAAGACCTAGCCGGACAATCAGCTCTAATGCGTCTTTTGAATCAAAAATTAATATAAGACCCGGTATTATATTATTATATTATATTATATATTATATTATATTATAAATTATATTATATTATATTATAGACTCAGTCTTATAGTATAGTAAAATAAGACACAGTATATCATATCATATCATATCATATCATATCATATCATATCAGACATGGTCTTATAGTAAAACAAGACCGGATTTTATATTCATTTTTGCTCCAAAAGACTCATTAGAGCTGATTGTCTGGCGGTCTTATTTTTGGGGAAACGGGGTATTTAACAGCAAATAAACCATATCTGGGCTCCTTCAGAAATGCGTAGAAGTTTGAGATTCATCAGTACGATGGTGTTTGTTCTCTTAATGACACTCATCTGCCATGTGCACACTTATCTACGTAGCCTCTTGGTCTCATCCTTTTATCCATGTGTATTCCTTGGATGTGTATAAGGGAAATCATAAATCATGTGCAGCATTTTCTGATTCCTTCATTCCTGGATACAGATAAGGACAAGAAATGGCGCTGACCTAGTGAGGTTCAGCTTCATGCTCCTCGTAGTTGATGTGGGTGTTGTTTCCCCGAGAAGCATTCTTGATGTTCTCAATAGTAGCAGCTGTCGTGATTTTCTTACTAACGTGGGCTTTCGTGACTGGTACTCTCTGGCTTGTTACAGCACATCTGCGTGACAATGAAAAATTTTCCATAACTGTGAAATCGGGTTTGAATTTTGAGATTGTATTTCTGAAGATGCATCTAGTTAATATCTGGTGACAGCAAGGTCTATGTCCCTATGTAATATGTTGCTAGAACAATGTTTTATATTCACTTACTCATTAACCCTTTGCTTATTGCTATCATAAAATAAATAGCACTGTCTGGGCTACAAAGAAGTGGAATACTCTTCCACGGGCTGTTTACAAATTTTTAAAAAAAGAGACTTTAAGATAAGAGTTTAGGAGAAAAAAGACATCATGTAAACTATGTCATGGAGGTCAAAATAGGAGCTTTCGTAGATGGGGTGTCCAATGTCATCAAGGAAAGGGTCATGGTATTTGGTAAAGTGAACCTATCAGAGTGCATTTAGAATAGCTAACGTTTAATTATTTCAACAGATGGATTTTTGTTATCCACTTTTTCTGTTTTGGCCGTTGATCGTATTTAACAGTCTTATTAACTCTTTTGAAATATTAATTATTTTCTCATCAGTTATCTCATTAATATGTATGTGTTCATGGGAGTAGAGGGAAGAAATAGGCTTACCCCTGTTATATGCAGAATTTGGGGCAAGAGTACAGCAGGAGATCTACATGTCATATGTCTAAGCATTTCATTTCAAATTACAAATTAAACATAAAATGCTTTAAGTTAATTTTTTTATGGATTTCAAATGTGTTTTACAGGTAAAATTAAAACTTAGTTAAATCTTATTAGAATTCTTACAGACTATAAAACTGTCCTCAATTTATCTTTCATTGCTTTCACTGTCCATTGCATTGACAATGTAGTCAGTTATCACACTTCACACTATCTGGGTTTATTAGTATACAAATATAAAAGTAATAGAAATTATTTAATTCTACAGAACATTATTTAACTGCTGTGTAGAACAGTTGTAAATAAAGTTAAGAATTTATTTAACTTCCACATGAAACTGTTTTGGTTATCTCCAGAACTCTTGATGCTATGAAATTTAATCCAAAGGGAAGCCAGGGTTCAGATGTTTGGCTAATGGGAAAGGATACTTCCTATGCAACAGTCTACTGAATTCATGCTCTCTCAGAAGTGCTTGACAATTCAATTAATTCAATGAATTCAAGCCTTGTCTCTTAAGCTCGTTCACCTCTCAAGTCCTGCTATGTTCTGAAGCAGAGTCCCTCTCTGAAGTTGGCAATGGCCCAATCCTCAAATCTTCATGGCATTTGGATACAGTCACCTTTTCCTCATAGAGACAGGGAAAGACGTGTGGAGAAGCCTATCCATAAGCTTGAGTGGTGTTAGTCCTCCCAAGGGGTTGGGACGGGAGGCGATATTTATGGTTTCAGGCTAGGTCAGTATTGAAGCCAGATCCCCAGTGATAAAAGCACCCTGGGTTCTTGATAGATGTGTGTGTGTGTGTGTGTGTGTGTGTGTGTGTGAAATATATGGGATGCAGGACAGGGATTCCTCTTGCCTAAGTCTAAGGTCAGTCTGGCAAGAGGGGAAGCAGCAGAACAGTTAGGAGATAAGGGTAGCTAGCTCGGACATTTTCCACTAGAACATAAGCTCAATAAGGGCTCCAATGTCTCTATGTACTTCTCTCTGTATCCCAAGCCTAGAATAGTGTCAGACACATAGTAGATATCCAAGGAAACTTTGTTGAATAAATGACTAGTGTACTGGTAGTGAATGATGCTTGATAATTGCAAGTGCTAACTGCAAGCTCGGAGATAGCCATTCAGCTGGCAATATCTTTTGATGCTGTGAGTCTTACTTCATCTTTTCAGTTTTATTTAATTAATTAATTAATTTATTTATTTATTTATTTAAGGAGGGCGCAACTCACAGTGACCCATGTGGGGATCAAACCAAGGTTGCTGAACCCTGGTGTTATTAGCACCACCAACTGAACTAACCAATTGAACTAACCGGCCACCCCTTACTTCACCTTTTTAAAGTAGTAATGAATTCCTCCTAGGAATTCTTTTGAGCATAGTAAGACTACAAAAATGAATAGTTTGCACACTTCAGTGTAACTCATTTCTTAAGTGTGAAATTTTCTTACTAGACATAGGCTTTCTCAGTTATCACAGAACATGGAAACCTTAGTCCATGTGTTATTTTGACTTAAGCTAATACACGTATTTAGTGATGCTGGTAGCGTGCTGCCAGAGCCTCAGAAGGGCCTGTCTGAAAGGTGCCACATTAAGTGCACCGTGCTCTGCATATGTAAGTGAAGAGCTGCTCAGTTGTTTCCCTGCAGGGACAACTGTATTGTTTTTAATTGTCTATTTTAATAGGCCTGAATAAAATACTCTTCTGTTTTATTTGATTTGCATCCCCTAGTGGGATTTCTCCCTGCCTTCTTTTACCACTGTGACAGTTTCCTGTTTAGACATTTATTTCTTTTGACAGGGGCTCTTGATCTTCAATGGCATGACTGCTTCTCCATCTACTGATGCTCAATCCTAGTGTTTCCTGACCTATGGGATCATTTGCAAAAAAAGGATTGAGTTTTGGGAGTCTGGGATAAATGAAAGAAATTCCATGAAGTAGTAAACAACAACAACATCAAGCACAGGTTTGATTTAAGCTGCTAAATGAATCTGGATTGATTTTTGTTCAAATGTTCCCAGCAGTGATCCTAGGCCTCTGGGATTAACCCTAGTTTAACAACACCCAGATAGATGCTTTACCAAATATAGGACCATATTCGAATGAGCTGGTTGGACAGTTTTCTCCTATGAGAAGTGTTTGGCTGGCGTAGGATGATGTAATAAAACACGATCAGGTCCAGGAGGCAGGAGATGTGAATTTTAGTAACGAGCTCTGCTGCTACATGACTATATGGCTTTTGTCAAATTATGTAGTTCCTTGCCTAAACACATAAGCAAGTTGGACTGAGTCCTCCCTGCTTCTATTTCCATGAGTGCTGACAAAGCATTCTTGGCTTGATATGTCTGCTATACTTTATTTTCGTAACAGATCTTGACTTCTGCTTTGTATCACCGTATATATTTGAAAAGATTTACACTCCTTTATTTGAAGTTTGGGGCGACTCACTGAAGAATGAGCGTGTACAACTGAATGCACACGGCCCCTGTGACTTATTTCATCACTGAACCCTGACTAAGAAATGGGTAAAGATGAACAGGTAAGCTTTGCAAAACCTCTTGGTGGATTACTTCTGTATATTTATTGGCTGTACCACACTTTACTGTTCACCCAGCAGATTACCTCTTGGAATAACAAAGCCAGGAAGCCCTAAAAAAGTTGTAAAGTCAATGAAGTTGCCTTAGGGACTGGTCCTTTTCTCTCTACTTTCCCTTTCATAAACCTTCTCCTCCAATGCCCAAGGCCTTCAAGCTGCTTTCCCTCACAGACAACTGCTCCTACCCCACCATCCATGCCTAAAATCCTCAAATTGTGCTGTGCTCTGATCCCCAAAATACATTTAATAACAGAAAATAAGAATGTTGAAAATCCATTCTGCACTCTATATGGTTTTGGCAGGTCCAGGCACATGACGGGGCCTAGCCAGTCAGAGCACCCAAACCCTCCCAGATAGAATGATCGGTTTAGGAATGGGCATGTGTGCCGAGGAGGGAAAGTCAGACTCCTCCTGGGCACTTTTGTTTGAAATCTCAGGAAGAAGACATGCTGCCTTCTCACTCTTATACCAGTTATAAGAGCAGTAAGCCTAGAGCAGCCCTTAGCCATCCCTGCTGTCATGTGGGAAATTGGCTTGAGAATGAAATCAACACAAAGGGAAGCAGAGCTGAGATGGAGAGTGATGACTAATTCCTGATGATATTGTTTGACCTTTAGAGCAGCTTTGACTGAAACTTGATTGATTCCTTACAATTCCAGTTACGTGAGATTATAAATGGTCATGTGATCTAATTCGAGTTGAGTATTTTTCACTTGCATAAAAGCCTTCCTAATACAATTTCTTAAATTCACTTTATTCCTATGATTAACAAATTTTTAATTACCTTCTTTACATTCAAAAGGAAATCCTACTAGAGGTTCATGTTTTCCTCCACTGTTATCCACCTTCTTCTCTCCCTATTATAGGCATATTCATCCCTTTGGTTATCCAGGATAGTACCTTAATCTATGTCCTGCTGTTTCTGTCCACAATCAGTTGTTGTCAAACTCTATCAACTCTGCTACTATTGAGACATCTTATGGATCCATCCCCATAACTAATCCTTTCCTTTTGGATGCAGTTTCTATATTTCGGTCAGTCCTGAAGGAGGAGGAGACATTCAGCATCCATTCTTTACTCTGCTTCAGGCCAAAGAAAGGGGGCTATATCTAATCCTCTTTCCTAGCTCTTCCCCAATGGAGAAGAAATGGCTGGTCCAATGAGTCAGAGGGTACTGACTCTTTGGGGTGTATTTTACTTACGGACAAGTGACTGTGCCTAAACCTCACCCACCCTCTTCCTTATCCTGAGCCTTTGAACCATGGGTCCTCTTTTGGGTTTCCCTTGCTCCATTAGTCAGCTCTTGGGCAGTGTCTGCATCTTTTCCTGTTCCTATGTCTCCACCTATATCTAACTGGGTAAGTCAGCTGGGTCTACTCTGTGGATTCCACCATCATGGAATCAGTGGGTGGGAACCAAAAGTCTCACATAGACTTTGATGTTTAAAAATGGGATTTCTAGTCAATGGATTGGCAGAAAAATCCCAACATGAGGATAAGGACATATTGAATACTTTTTAGAAGCTATTAAAAATTAATATTAGGGGTGTGTGTGTGTGTGTGTCTCCTTCAGTTAGAATTGCAAAAATAAGAAGACTGAGTTATAATAGGATTCAGGTACACAAATCTACAATAACGCCCATCCTCAAAGTCTTTAGTGGTTTCCATTACTCATAGAATAAACTCTAAGCTTATTGGTATGTCATTAAGTATCATCACAATCTATTTCTCTGGTCATATTTCTCACATATCTCCCTGTGTGCAATCTACCCCATTGGAGTAATTTCCATTCCTCATCATGCCAAATACTTCTATATTTCTGTATTTTTCCTACTTGTCTTCCCTCTACCTGGACTTCTCTTCTCACCATCTTATCTTTCCCCATCCTTCAAGGATGAGCTTTAAATGTTACCTTCTTCATAAAGTCTCCCCCAAGTCTTAACATTAAGAATATACAGTCCACTAATATTTCACAAGAAAGCCAAGGATACTCCACGGGGAAAAGATAGTCTTTTCAACAAATGGTGTGGGAAAGTTGGATATTCACAGGCAAAAGAATAAAACTCGTCCCATATCTTGCACCACCCATAAAAATTAACTCGAAATGGATTAGTCACTTAAATGTAAGATCTGAAATGGTAAAACTCCTAAAAGAAAATGGGACCAAGCTCCTTGATGTTGTTCTTGGCAATGACTTTGGATCCCAACTGCCCTCTTCAAAATTCGAGACATGCATTTTGCTGGGTATTATACTTAGAGACTTCTCTCAAGCCAATAAGAACATAAGGTATTTAAAGACTAGAAATGTGTCTAATTCATATTTTTACTACTTTTCTTCTACTCTATAAGTGCTTGCAGAATGAAGAAATAAATAACAATTCCCAGGCCCAGATCAGGTGAGCCTGGGACTAAAAGAAACAGACCCATTCATGCAAACAAGCCACAGGATTTACCTGGTATTGGCCTGGCTTCTTTCCTTCAAGGAAAAAACTAATTTTGATTCTATCTATTCTCCTGTGTTCCTTCCAACAATCCTCCCTATATACTCTTTCAAGTTGGCAAAGAGAAATACTTAAAAAGTCACCCAGGATGGTGGAGTGGATGGGAAGATTACACCTTTATTCCTGGACTTTTTTACAATTGCTTCTGATTCATTTCACTACTTCAGAGCCTTCTCTTTCTGCCCTCCTGAACTCCTACTTTAGCTTCCACAGCATGACTCCTATGTTCAGCCTGGTCCTCTGATTTATGCCTTGGTTCCAGCCACCACTCTGCCACCTGATATTTTATGCCCTTCAGCTTCACAATACATGGCCACGTGTAAGAGAAAGCCCCTTTCCTCAGGCCCCACAGTGGTCCCTTGGGGTCCATTCAGGTCCTGCTTAGCCCTTGCCTGACTCCCACCCAAAAGAGAAAAAGGATACATCAGACCCTAAACTCCCATTGTGAGGCCTTGGTTAAAATTCCTACTTGGTTAGTCACCTGGATTGGATTTTATGAATAGGGTGGAGGCATTGGTTTTATCTTGCTCTGCTGGTTTAAGATAGGTTAACTTTATTAAACATTATTGGTGTGTTGTAAATATGTAAGACTCCTTAGAAATCATCAGTTTGCCAAGTCATATTGAATCATTCATCTGGAGGACAGCTGAAGGGGTTAATTAAAAACAGCTGCATCTAATTGTGCTGGTGTACACTCCCTTCTTAGAGGACATAGGGAGAGAGAAGTTATCCAGAAGCCAATATGAGTGTGGGTGGAGTCTGGATGCTCTGTAATCAGATATACTAATGACAGTGGATTGTAGTGAGGTATGTAAGTCATCCTAATGTGGCATTAAACAATCCACATACATTTTCTACTTAAAATATTTCTCTTTTGTTCTTCCTATAACTTGGTGCTCCTTATCTTGCCTATATCTTAAAGTTACTTTGGAAAAAATATGAATTAACTGATATTAAATTGTTTCCTCTTATGCTTTTCAGCCTAAAATAAACAAAGAGCATCAATTGTTTCTGTAAGTAGAAAACAGTGAATTTACTAACTGCAGTAATTATATGCAATCATATCAAAGTATAAATCTGTATTGTCTTGATATTTCTCAGTTTTTCATCCACAAAACGTTCAGTTCCTATGCTTTGCTATAATATCCAAACAAAGAAACTATATACGGTTTTCTGTATGGCTTCCCATGTAGCTTACGCTGCAATACCCACTGCTCCTTGCTCAGGGAAACCAAGTCAGGATGCTCATGTTGAGGTGGCTACTGATTAAATCAAAGTTTATTGCATTTACAAGCTGCCCTGATTCATGGCACTGTGTGTGTGTGTGGGGGGGGTGGGGGTGTCCCAATTTAACTGAAGCAAATAATGTTTCTGTCAGATTGTGAAGTAGAGAAAAAGTAGAGAATCATCCAGTTTGGTCCAAGAGAAGAATGACATATGCACACAAGGATAAACACTCTATGGTCAAAAGAGAGTTGAGATACCTAGAGTTGCTTTGATTCTTCACAACTTTCCTGACAGTTAATGATTCTTTAAGGCGGTCTGAAGAAACCCCTATTTCTTGCAGTCAACAGAGCCTTCTAGTTCTTTGCTGCTCAGTGTGGTCCACGGACCCACAGCATTTGCACCAAACATTGGAAGTTCCTTAGAAAATGCAGTGGCTCAGGTTCCACCCCAGAGCCACCGAATCAGAATCTGCAGCACATTAACGTTTGAGACGCTTCATTCTAGTAAGCTAGTGTAGATGCCTTCTGTTATCTCTCAACGTATATTGTCTCCCTCTTCCATAACAACAGAATCTTAGCTGGAGTGACATCGGTGAGTTCTCAGCTCCACATTTACTCACCTGCCTTCCAGCTGGGTGAGACTATATTTTGGATAATGGGATGACAGGAAGAGTGATGGGAGCTACTTGCAAGTCTCACCTTTGAAATGGCAAGATCTTCCTTCTGACTGTGAAATGGGAAGAACTGTGGGAACCGCTTTGGACCCGTAAGTGGGAATCACAAGTTGAACCTATGAGAATCACCTACCAGCACAGAGCTGCCATACCTACTTCTGGACTGTTACTTCAGAAAGAAACATCTTTCTTGTTTCAATCATTGTGAATGGGAGTATGTTTAGCTCAGCAGCTTAGCATGTAAATTAACTAATAGACTAGTGTTAACAGAGCCATATGAGCAAGTGGACAGTCTCTTTATAATTAAATGTTTAACTCATTAGTAATGCTAGAAACAGCACTTGAATCTGTCTGCTTGCATTGTCTACATTGAAGTGGGCATGAAATAATTACAAAGCAAACACCTAGTGGGGGTAGAAATGTATCTGAGTAATTAACCACAGAAAAATAGTTTTTTGATTAATGGACAAATTTATCTGATATTGGTACTTATGCCAATAAGATATGCCAATAGGTTGTACCTTTTCTGCAAAAAGTTGGGATCATCAACAAACTCCAACCAAGCTAAAATTAGTTGAGTTTTCAGGCCATTGTAGGAGCTTGGTTTTGCAGAACATACATTACATAAAATGTCCACCTCCTGGATTTACATAAATCCCCAACTTTGCAAATCAAAAGAGAAACAAAACCACTTTCAATTGATGGAGTTCATTTTTAAAAATATGAATTTTAGTAATGTTAATCACAGACTTTTCAGTAATTCATGGTTCTACTATGTTGCAAGGAAATAACCAAATCCATCTGGGATTTGGAAAATTTGGTGACGTAGAATTACTGAATTATTTGGAATCTGGATGACAAAACAAAAATTCATACTAAATCATTCATGGAGACATTTTGTTAGTCATTCTTGGCTAAAAGTTTTATAAAGCCTTAGTGTAGAAGTGGAAGAGGTGAAATACCAGATACAAACTCGATTATTATATATCATGATTGTACTTTCTGGTGTTTGTATGTTTATGTTTAAGACACTGTGGAAAATAGGCAGACTCATTAAATAATACCCCTTACTGAATAGGACTAAGCAAATCCCAGCCCTGTTTGCTTGGGACACATAACTCACTGTCTCCACTGTAAGTGCCCACCAAAGACGGAGACAGAGAATGCTAAAAATGAAATGATAACTGTAGTTTACCCCCTTTCTTGGATCCTTTCTGAACCTAAATTCTCCATCGAACACCTCATGAAACACCTTACCACCCCTCCAAAAAAATCTAGCCTTCATTTATGTAATCTATTCTCTACTGTATCACCTTCCAATTTAAAGATTTCTCATTCTTTTCCATTGTCAAGGTTTCTTTAATAGTGCACTGAAGCTGTGGGTGAAAAAATAACTCATCTTTCCCATTCTAAATGTGATTTTCTTGCCTTTTTTTCAGGTCCCAGGTATGAAAATGAGATATGTTTACAGCTAAAACAGATTGAAAGTTATTTTTAATTCTTATTACTCAATACCCTTGTCTATAATCAAACTCAGTCATTTTTTATTGCTTTTATCTCTAATTTGAGGGCAATTTTTATCCTGTCTTTGGAGCTGACGGCTAAGATATTACAATGATCACGGCTAACCTCTGTATCATACTTCACAGTCTGTAAAATGCTTTTCACATACCTTCACTTTGGTTCCTCACAACTACCCTGTGTGAGAAGTATTGGTATCAGCTCCTTTTTACAGATTTGTAAATTGAGCCCTCTGTTGGGTAGTTTGCCTAAGAGACAAAGCAAGAAACTCAAACTGAGGTGGTTTTATCTCAGTCCCAAGCCCTTTCCATTATCCTGCTGAACACGATCATGCTTATTATGATTGTCGTGGTGGTCACGATTGCTGAGACTTTTCTAGTTCCTAACTAAGAAGGTCCGATTATACTATCTCTTTTAACAGCCCTTATGGTCCGTTAGCAATTAGGATACCTTTCAGCTTTCAGCAGCACAGAACTCAACTAACAGTGATTTAAACAAACAGAGGATTTTCTCATATGGAAGTCCAGAAACAGGAGAGTTCTAGCATTATTTTAATAAGTAATTGGTGTCAAGGCTCTAGATCAAGTCTCTTGGTCTCCCATTCATGATCATATAACGACCAGAAGAGCCTAGATCATTGTGCTGTCACATGATCACATTCAAAATTAGGAACCAGAACAAAACTTTTCTCCTCCTGGGCCTTTCTCTTATCAAGGAAGCTCTCCAGCTGACCTTTTTCATCTCATTGGTCAACCATGTTTGTCCCTAGGCTTACTTTCCCTGAGCTCAAGGAATCTCTGCCCAGGAACTAAACAAAACCTGAGTTCCATTCAGGGTCTTCCTGCACAAAGGTGCCCAGCAGAGGCTGCAATCCAGCCCAAACTCTGTACAGCCCACATACGAAGCTGTGTGACCCTTTTGTGTCGGTCCAGAGGAGGCATACCACTTTGTAGTTCATCTGCCTATTGGTGACCGTGGGGACAGAGCCCCAGAAAGCAGTTTCCAGGATCTCGGCCTCACATAGAAAGGTGCTGGCTTGGGTAGTAAATGGCCATCGACTGTGATCAAATGGCCATCAGCTGTGGCTAGTTGGCTGTCAGCTGTAACCAGTGAGCCATTGGGCACTAATATAACTGCCGTGGCTTTGCTAGCAATAAAATGGGGGCTAGCAAGAAGATGGTGGCTGAGCTGGCAAGCGCGGATTGCAGTTAGGATGGTGGGTTGCGGACAGTGTGGATCCAGCCTCCAGTGAGAGTATAGTGCCGCCAGCGAGAATATACTAGTATGACTCCCCTATCTATGGCTCCATAGGTGTTCCTTTTTGGCCTCACCACATTCTGCATTCTTATGTGGGGAGCGGGAGCTGAGACCCTTCCTGTCACCCCGCATGACCGTGACCTTTTCCTAAATCATAGGAAGGCCCAGTGCCAGATAGGAGTGGCTCTGGAATGTTAATGAAGAAGACAGTAGTGAGGTTTGACATTTAGTAGGCATGCCATGAAGTCGGCCACTGAAAGTCATTAATAATCCCATTTTAAAGATGAGGAAACCAAGGCACGGGGAAATCAAATTATTTGCCAAGGTTACACAGCTGCTAACTCACAACGTAGAACTTGAAAATTAGTTTTTTTCTGATTCTGAGGCCCAGATTCTCATCCCTGGTCTAATTGCTTTTCTTCCAGAAAGCCTAATATTAGCCCTGCAAATTGACACAGGCTCACAATACTTACAAGCTGCATGAAATTGATTCCTGAAGGAACTAAACTCCAATTAATAAAAAATGGAAAAACTGATCAAACTCCTGAAATGATTCCTTCTAGGGGCTTCCAAGATGTCATTAGTTATAAACAGAGCAAAAGATACTGAACATTATGCATATTGGTAAAAATTCTTAAGGGCTTTGCCTTTTCCTGAATTGCAAGGAGGGAGAATCATCCTGTCAGAAGAATTAGAGATTCTAACTCTAGTTGCCAAATCTACCAAAGATTTCCTCTGTGACAATCCACATTCACTTACCTCCATTTTTTCCTCAGGCTAATAATTTATGTCAGTTGGAGCTCAGTGTTTTATGAACCAAGAGTGAAATTATTAAATTTTATTGTTTGTGATTCCTTCCTTAAGTTATATTCCTATAATTGCAAACTTACTGCATTCCCCAACCTCTATTTTGAATTTATTACTAGCCTTCTTACTGCCTTTTTAGATCTCAGAAGTAAACTTCAAATATTTACAAATCTCAATTTCATGTTTTCCCTTTCATAAATCTGTGGGCAAATTCAGTGCTGGAGACAGAGAGTAATAAATCTGGATATTTATGTATTGTGCCAGCAGGCACTGCACAAACTTTCCTGCGTAGCTTGGTCAATGAGCTTCAGTCTTGACCTGTAACACTGGTTCTAGTCTAATCCTGAGGCTCATATTAACAGGATCATTATAAAACATCTGGTGACTTGTATATACAAAAACCCTTCCCAGATTCCTTCAGTCATAATTTGTAATCAGACAAGTTTAGGAGGCACATATGTTCTCCATGCTAGCAGAAGAAAGGGAATCCATGGTGTTTACAACATTTATTGCACTTATCTTTTAAGATAGGGATATTGTAATGGTTATGACCAGACCTGCGAGTGATATCGTTTTTCAAGATCTCTTATTCTAAGCATATTTAATGTGCTTAAAAAATAAAGCATAAAAGTTCTAGAAGAAAACACAGTAGAATTAACAAAAAATTTTACAGTGAAGGCTTTACTAAACATGACACAGAATCCAGAAGCCATCAATGAAAGGCTGCTAAAATTGACTAAAAATTTAATGTTTATATGACAAAAACACCCAAAACAAAGTCAAAGACAAAAGACATACTGAGGAAAAATATATGCATTCCATATAGCAAAGGGCTATTTTTTTCAATATGCAAAAATATCTTAATGAATATGAAAAAATATAAATGAATATGAAAAAGATACATAACTCAATTAGAAAAGCAGACAATGAAAATGAATGCAAACTTTACCGAAAAACAAATACAAAGAGAAGAGAAAAAAATGAAAGAAAATAGGTTTAACATCACTTATAATTCAAAAAATGTGAATAAAAACAATATTTGTTTCAACATCAGATTGGAAAAAATTAAAAATTGTGATAATACCCAGTGTTGGCAAGGGTATGATCGATCAATAGGCCCTTTCATGCGATATCGGTGGGAGGATACATTAGTGAAGCCATGTAAAGGGCGGTTTGGTAGAACCTATTAAAATAATGTACACTAGTACCCTTCGAGTTGGCAATTCTACTTCTAAAAATCCATTTTTCTTGCCCAGTACACAAATATGTACACGTATGTGTATGAATCCTCCTTTCAGCACTGTTTGTACTTTCAAAGAGCTGTAAATATTTTTCCTTTTCATCAACAAAGCATTGGTTAAACAAATGATTGAGCACCCCTATAGTGGAAAGTAGGAAATTTATGAAGCCCATTAAAAAAATTGTTAGCTCTCTATGTCCAAGACTAGGGGCAATTCTCTTTAATTATTAACCACATATCTGTCATTTGGGTCCTTATAGTACACAAGATTATGAAGCAAAGTAAAAGCCATTATAACATGAAAATATTCACTAAATAATTTGCCACTCAAATATCCTTTCCTTGCTCTCTCTCCCCCTCAGATAATGAAAACGGCTCACATTATATCCATACCAAATGTTGATCTGATAGTCTTAGACTAATCAACAATTAAAGAAAATAATAACAATAACAAGATAAGCACTTTGAATGAAAATAATTTGAATGTCAAAGGATTTTTAACAGAGATCCCTAGGAAAACTAATAAAGACCAGAAATAGTTTTGTACAAATAACTGTTCTTAAGATAATTCTGTGAAATTTCAATGTGAGTGGAAAGATATTGAATTATCATAAAATTTGCAGGGATGAAGGACGCAACTTTTCACTCCCAGCAAAGTTTGATTTCTTTTCTCCAAGAAATACCACAATATTGCAATTACAATCCAAATTTCACTGAAAGTGAGAAACATATTTTCTCATTTTTAGTTCTTTTAAATATAAAGTCCAATAAAATAATTTTCTCACTATTACTATTGTATTTTAGACTCAGTTTTAAGAAGCCTTTTTTCAACTCCAGTTATGTTGATAGTACCTCCTATATATTAACTAGAGTCAATTGCCAAAGTATTTCCTCCTGCTTGAATAATATTATTATAATTATATACTTATATATGGATGCTTGCATATACAAAGAATGTTCCTGGTAAGATAAACAAGAAACTAACGATAGTACCTCTGGGGCAAGAAACATGGGGAATTGAAAGATAAAGAAAGAGACATTTACATTTTATTATTAGTTTAGTATAATTTTTGAATCTCTTAGTGTGAGCATGTATTAATTTCATAATATTTAAAATCTAGCTAACAAAGTTAATTAAAAACACAGAATTAAAATGAAAGAACCAATTCTTTCAAAAGTTTTCAATGATTGTTGAAGATTATCTTATTATTGAATAAGAATTCATACAGGTTGAATAAGAAATCAAATACTTCACCAAAATAATTCTGTAGCTTTAATAAGAACTCCCCTAATTGTGAGGATGGGGACAATCATCCACACAAAAGTCTCCCATAACCACTGTTAAATTTGTAAGGGAATCTATACCCCTATAATTTTTTCTTTAGTATTTCATTTCCTGCATCTCATAAATTAGTCATCCAAAACTTCCCAGTTTGGCAATGTCTCCCTCCCAGAGTAAATCAGGTATGTTGTCGAGTTTCCCCAGATCTTTCTGGGTGTATAAACAGAACTCTTGAAGTCAGAAACAGATGCTTGTTCTTTGGAGGACCCTTTGCTTTTCTCGGAAATCATGTCTTCCACAGACTGTCTTTTTTCTTTCTCTTTCCCTTTCCCCTGTCACTCCTGCATCCTCCACTGCAGATGCCTGGTTTGTCATTTCCAGCCTTGCCTGCTCACAGCTTCCTGAGCCAGTACTGAATCTCGGCTGCCTTTATAACCTGCTCCAGGTTGTGGGCTTAGAGAGCTGCAGTTGTCCCTATTCGATGAGCTTTGCTAATTGCTAGGAATAGATAATATGTATTGAATGCTTACTATGCACTAGGCATGATGCTGAGGACATTTGTCAAGATGGCTTCTTAAAAATCATTCCCATTGTACAGGTGAGGAAACTACAAACATAACATGATTCTGACCCAGGAGGATAGGCAAGACTGCAGAAACTCCAAATGCATCCTCCTATATCTAATCAATCTGTATGCAAATTTTGTCCAGAATCCAACCATTTCTCACTGTTGCCCCTGCTACCACCCTGGTCCAGACCACCACCATCTCTTGGATTATTACAAGGGAAGGGCCTCCAACTGGTCTTCCTTCTTGTTTGCTTGTCTCCTTTAAAATCTTTAAATGTGAGTCAAGGTATATCATCCCTCAGCTTCCCATTGTACTCTAAGGAGAAACAAAAGTGTCTAAAATGACCTACAAGGCGCCGCCCAATCTGACTCTCTCTACCTCTATGAAATCACCTACTACTATTTGTCCCCTAGTTCACTCTGCTCTGCCCACACTACTTTCATAACTCCTAATTTCTGAATTTTAGAGAACAGACTAATTCCATTTCTGTGAGGTACTCAAATAACTTCTGTTTTCAAATAGATAGGTACTAATGTTGCACTATGAATTTGTTGATTGTCTCTCTACCCCCACTAGAATGTAAGCTTTTCAAAGTCAGGAACTATCTGTTTTATTCATGATTGTTTCTGGTATCTAGAACAGTGCCTGGCATGTAGTTTGTGTTGAAAAATATTTGTTGGATTTGTGAGTGAATTAGTGGGAAACAAACAAAAAACACATTCTCTGGGATCAGAACTGGGTTCAAATCCCAGCTTTATCAATTATTATATGTGAGTCCTTGCATAATGTATTCCCTTTTATGAATATCAGTTTCACCTTCTGCAAAACTGGAGTAGAGATACTGATCTCATAGGTTTTAGGGAATATTTAGTGATAGCACAGATGTCACATGCCTGAGATAAAGCACGGTTTCAATTCATTCGATCTATTTCTAATCCTTTCTCTCCTCTTCCAATTTCTCCTCAAAGGAGGAGATTGGGAGAAAGGAATATTTAAGGGCAAATTGGTATTCACTGAAATTATTCAATAAATGTTTCTTAAGCATCTACTATGTTGAGAAACTGGAGGTACCAAGGTGAATGAGTTATTATTCATGTCCTCAAGGAAATCATCTCAGCATATTAAACCAAGAATACTAAGATCTATGAAAAGTTCTCCTCATAGAGTATGAAAATGTTAATACTGCACAGAGAAGACCACCATTCTTCTCTTTTATGTTTTTCAAACATCCAGTAAACACAACAATCTATATCCATGCAGGTTCAATTAGTATTATTAAATTTTCAAGGTTTCTTTTTTATATAAAGACAGTAGGAAACAAGTTTATTTTTAGGACTCTTGAATGATTTTTTAGTGAACAAATGATAAAGGGTGTTTTTAAGTGGGATGAATTCAAATCAAATTTTATTTGTTTGAAAAAACTTTTATTTTAAATTTACCACTGTGTGTTCATTTGATAGAGAACGTTGGTGGAGCTGCACAGTTCAGAAAAGTGAATATACATGAAATATAGCATGTACAACAGTTGAATGGTCCCTAAATTGTTATTACTATCATTTCAATTATTTATGCAGTAAACTGTATAATATAACAATAACATTAAAAGATAAATACAGACCTTAGCTCCCTGATGTGCTACTTCTTCCTCCAGATCGTATTTACAATTAAGCAGAAGTCGGAATTCCAAGTCTTATTGAGAAATATTTCACTTGCTTTTGAATTGAACCAGCTCCTTCTCTGAGTCTCCCTACTGTACGCTACATCTGATGAAACATTTATTTGAACAAACACAATACATATGTACAAATAAATACAAATGTCAGGAGCTGACACACAAATGCAAACACGTCTTTACCCATACCCACCATTTGACAGCATGACAAGCTAAAGAGCATTTTGAATGAAAACTACGCATGCAGCCCTGAAATGAATGACCAGACAAACGCTCTGTAATCAATTTAATGTCTTTAGGAAATACACTTTTCTCTAAGTGTGATTCTTTGATGACTCATAGTTTCAGGACAGGTAACAAAGGAATGGATGCCTGGAATGGCAGGATAGCAACTGAAAACGGCTGCCCTACAGCCCCGTCATCTGACCCCACCACTTGATTGTGGAAGAATTAAAGGCAAGTTTCTGAATCTCCCTGCACCTGGATGCCAGGAAACCAATCATCGCCCAACCACTTTGTTGGGCCATTAACAGAGTCGTGAACTCTATCTTTGTCCAAATGAAAGCACAAAGAAAATAATTTTTCATCTGAAGAATCATCTTAAGATCCCCAAATGGAAAGTAAGGGGAGCAGTAAACCTCTTAGACTCCAGTTTGGCAGCTCTAACACAGGGCATTAAGGTAAGAAGGTTATTTATGGCAGAAGAAGGGAGAAAGAAGAATTCTAAAGTGAGAAGTGAAAGGACAAAGAGAGGATCAGCGTCCAACTTGCATCATCTCCCGTGCCATCCAAACGTGGAAGGAAACAATTTTTTTTTAATTTAAATTTTAATTTCTTTCAATTATAGTTGACATTCAATATTATTAGTTTTTGGTGCACAGCATAGTGGTTATACATTTATATAACTTACCTAGAGATCGCCTGGATAAGTCAGGAATCAGGTACCACAAATATTCAAAGGCAAAATCTTCCCTTTTAACTCAGAGTGTACAATTCCCCACCTCAAACTAAAGATGATTACCTCAGAATGCCCCTTAACTTTGCCTGCAAGACAATAGCTGCAGAATATTTTCTCCAGGAATACCTGAAGACTTCCGGCTTCCGTTTGCCCTGCCCTCGGCGCCTCATCACTGGCCAGCCTTTTCTCAACCACTTGGGACCACGGTGCTCTGGGGCTTTAGATAGTGAGAATTTGACTTCCTGCCTGCCTGCCTTCCTTCCTGGAATGTGGGGTTCACTTTGCAGACCAATGCCCCCTGCCCTTCTATTTTATCTTTATTTTGTTTCCCTCAGATTTCAAGTGGAGAGTAGTGTAAGGAAAAAGTTCCGTCTTTTCTTTTAGGACACTATGCTTCCTGGTTCCCTCCAGAAGGGGGTAACAGGAAAGTCTTGATGGGATGACTTGGAGTTTCCATTAATCCCTGTGGAATTAAGCCTCTCACAGACATGGAAGGGGGACTGATGGCCTCTCTGTGCCTGCGCCCCAGTCGGGAAGCCCGGTGTTACGAGTCTTCAGTCAGGACAACTCTTTCTGCTGAACGGAGATCTTCTGGACCCTAAGTGGGGGAGCCCGGGCTGCTTCTGAGGCAAATGATACCCGTAATCATTTTCAAGGGTAATGTTTTCACCTGGGAAAAGACCTGAGGAGGCAACAAGCACTGCATGAATATTTATGAGCAAGCCAAAGAAGCTCTTTCCTGCATGTGGAGGAAAGGGGAGCTGAAAGCAGAACAACAGCGAGGTAACCAAGTCACCCCTGCCCCAGAGGAAGGAAGGGCGGGGTTGCAAAGGGAGGGATAAAGAGAGGGGAGGCAGCATGTCCTAGCCAGTCTGGATCTCTTAGGAGAGGTGACAGCGATATCCACTCCCTCAGGCTCTGCCTCATAGGCAGTTGGAGCCAGAGTTGGGTCCTTTGTCACTAAGTGTTGGTGTTGGGGAAGTTTGGTGAGGGGATCTGCGAGCACCCTCACGGACCCTTGGCTACTGATGCTGCCCAACTTCGACCTCGCTTATCTTTAAATACATCTTTCTTGTAATCCAGGGTCAGATATCTAGAGGTGGGAAACTGCCATAACCCGAGGCTCCCCAGCATAATGAAGACAACCCCTCCACTGCATCCCTTTACTTGGCAAGGTAAGAGTCCTTATAAAACACAGGAGAGAAAAGGGCTTTCTGTACTATAGCTGCATACCCGTGTGGTATATGACTAGTCCAATTGCTCCAGAGGAGTGGAGGTGTGGTGGGAAAACCGTGGGGCTGAGAAGCTGGAACTCTTGGGACCTTGAGACTATTCCCTTATCCAACCCCAATAGTTCCCAAACTTTATATATTTTTTAAGTACAGAATCCCTTTTTTTTCAAAAGCAATCTTATAAGAAACTTTAATATATAAAACAGATCAAAGCAGAGCTTCCCCATTTGAAGAGGTTAGGGAACTTGGAGTCCTGGGGACCCGCCCATTTCTCTCTTTGTGGGGTGTGTGGGTGGGTAGCCCTAGGTGTATTGGGGAGATCCGGGGGTTCTTCTGAACGATTTATAAACCAATATGAGTAGACTAGATGATCTCTAAGGTAACTTTCAATGTTTCAAATCTCAGGATCTAAAATGTCTTTCTTCTGAAGTGCTGGTATGGATAACTGGCATAGTTGGGAGTAGAAGGAGAATGGAGGAGAAAGGGAGGAAGAAAGCCACCTTTGTAAATTTGGGTCTCAGGGCAGGCGTCCCAGACTGGAAGAATGTCTCAGCAGTGTTCAGCATGCTGTGTCACTGTTTGTTTTGGCCTTTCTCATCTGTATGCAGCAGCAGGGTAAATGAAGGTGCTTCATTTCCTCAGCAAGAAGACTGTCCCCAGGTCCGCACCCCGGGTGAGCGACCAGAGGAGTGAGTGGGGTGTCACAGTGTTGCCAGGAACAGGCTGACAGTAGTACCAAATTAGGAAAGAGACTGACTTAGGATTCCTGGCCAAACTGCATCACCGAAGCTCAGCCAGCAAAATCAGTGGAAGTGTGTGTAATCCTGTATAGACTGAGATGGTATGTGTTCTGCCAGCAATGCAGGAAAAAGGATAATCAAGCGGGACATGGTTCTTTAATAAGTGTAAAACTAAACATCATCAAAATGCTGCAATACAATACCAGGGGCTGGAAGTGGTTAGTGTTGTGATTACAGAAAGGGCATCAGTATAGGATGTCATTTCTTGGAAAGATCCAAGAAAACGTCTAGCATTCATTTGTATAAACAAAGCCATAGCACACTGAAGTTATTTCTATTTCAAACATATAGTCATACCACCTTTATTTAGAACATGGGTGAGGGGATTGGAATGGTATATAAATCTGGGACAAGACTCCGTATTGTATGTTACTCCTCAAAAAGAGCAAAATGCTAGGTCCATTCTAAACAAATGCAGAGTTATTCAGCTCCAAAGCATTGTTAATCTTTTCATTAAAAGGCACAGTCATTATGTTCCAAATCCTTCTTCCAAAGATCAGATCCAGATTTTCCAGCGAATGAAACAATGGAGTCATTTCTACAAAAACCAGAAGAGACACTAGACAAATATTGGAGACCAGATCATTACAGGCATGGAGACCAATCGATTTGAGTGGGACACACACACACACACACACACACACACACTCACAAACACACACACAGGAATACAGAATGCACTCTACAAAGGAAAATATATTAGAAGCAAAGTAATATACTACTAGCCTATGAATAAAAGACAACATGAATAACGAACCACTCCTGTTGCTGCTGCGACACAGTAGAGCTGTGTGTGTGTGTGTGTGTGTGTGTGTGTGTGTGTGTGTGTGTGTGTTTCCTCTCAATTCCTGGCATCAGTTTAAGAACCACAGTTGTGGCTTGTGACTGTGCCTCAGCATGCCAATCGAGGGTGTTGCTGTTTAGAGTAGTTAGCCTATTGGGAACAAAAGGTATTTGATCTTCTCTCGTCTCTTGAAGCTCAAGCTACCTAAATGTAACTTTGGCTTGGCTTTGTGATGAGAAACATGCTGAACAGTTGGAAACGTCGGCAGAACTTAAAATATATGGTTGCCAGCTCATTGTTGGCGACCACACTTTCCCTCGGGTAAAAAACTTACAGACAAAAATGAGTCTACATTTCCAGATGCATGTTCCCTTTGAATGAGTTCCCTGAGGGTGTAAGGTGGGGGAAAGAATATGAAGGGAAGGCTTGTGTTATAAAAACTCGTGGCTTGCTCTTTTTCTGCATTTTCTCTGCTGAGTGTATGAACCTACGAGCAGTGGCAGGAGGAATGAGACATTTCTACTCACAGGGACGAGTGAGGTGGTCAGAGAGAAGGAGAGCACGTTACCAGGGTATACTTTTTTGGCACCAGCAAATGCATTTTGACGAAGTTCTAAGCACTCGGTATAAAAATCCCCTGGTTGTTTTGAATTGTTTTGGAGCCATTTGCACATGTGCGGATGAAAACTATATCGTTCCAAAAAACCTGGAGCATTTCATGTGACTTTGGGGTGCAGTCTATGCGTGGAAGGAATGTGGGGATTAAAGGGGGAAAGTCACTTCACCAGTGACCTCTTAGAGAACCAGATGGAACATGAATAAAGTGTTTCATCGATATAGCACCTATCTCAAGAGAACAGTGGGACTTTATAGACTATTCACCATCAATCATCATGCAATAAAGTATAATTTCCGTGAGGTACATTGGCTTTAGGTGACATAAGTAGGGAAAGGTGAGTTGTCCTAGGTGCAATGGCAAACTCATCACAAGAAATAAGTGTATATTTCCTTTGTTAACGTTATAATAATGCTATAATGCTGATCTTAAACATTAAGGCCTTGCCGATAAGTGTGGAGAATCAGATATGGAACCAAGTGGAGTAAATGGGTGGACCAATTTGCCATCCGACCATCATAGCCAATAGTGACACTAAGCCCCCAAAAGCATCCATCAAGTCAGCATTCAGTTCAAGGAAAAACAGTGCTTTCTCTGCAGATGCCGTTTCAAAATAATTCCCTTAACCCTCTTTCTGTCCAACCAGCTTTCTGCTTTTCTCTATATAAATATTCTAGCACCAAAACTGATCTTGCTCTTATTGGGCAAAAATGATGCTTTCGCATCAAACTACAGTGGAAAAGAGATTGATTTTTGTTATTATTGTAGAAGTGTGGGTTGTGACTGGAAACAGATGGTATACTCAGTTTGGGTAATATGAGGAAAGTTTAACAAAGGGACTGATTACAAAAGTGTCTACAGGTTGCAAGGAAACTGCAAAAAATAATGCAGAATCTCAGGGATCTCCAGGAGAGTCAGCAAGCTAGAAAGTGGTGTGAATGAATCCATGAGCCTTACTCTCCTCCCTCTTTGTCATCTCCTACTGGTGCTCCTCATTGGCCAAACTCGATGGAAAGCCAGTGGTCAACTTAGACCGCTGATACCGTCTGTATAGGTTAGCCTCCCAAGACTTAGGTAAGGGAGAGAGGGTGGAAAGTGAATCTTCAGGGGCCAATGAATGCTTTCCAGCTTGGTTAGGCCTGAATTCAAATCCGTGTCTACTGATTAGCTGTTTACCATGGGCAGTTTATTTAATTTCTCTTAGTCCTCTGAAGAAATAATCACTTACATATCATTTCTGCCCCATGGCCTCAGTACCCATTCTAACTCCAATGAAAGGCGATTGTTAATGTTATGATTTTTTCATAAACAGGAAGTGTTTTAAACAACATTTATAGGTACATTACTTACCAAAATATTTTAACTCAATAATGTGCATTTTTGTTACACTATAATTCTTAATTATTTCATATTTGTTACTATGCTAAAATAAAAATTTTAGCAGCTTTATTGAGATACAGTTAACATGTAATAAACTGCACATAAAATACACAATATAAGTTTTGACATACGTAGACATCCATGACACCATCACCACATGAAGGTAACAAATCTATCACCCCTCCCAGTTTCCTCATGTGTCATTGTAATCCCTCCCTCCATCCCTTCCCCATTCCCCCTTTACCATCCATGGATAAGCCTTCCATCACTATACATTAGATTGCACTCATTAGGTTTTTATATAAATAGTCATGTGTTCTCTTTTAAAAATCTGGTTTCTTTCACTCAGTATAATTACTTTGTGATTTATACATGTTGTAGCTTGTATTGATATTTTATTCCTTTATAATGCTGAGTAGTATTCCATTCTACATATATACCACAGTGTGTTTATCTGTCCAGATGTTGATGGACATTGGATTCTTTACATGTTTTTGACTGTTACAAATAAACTTATTTTAAATCTTTATAGGGACATATGCTTTCACTTCTTTTGGGTAAGCAGAGTGGCTAGATCATATGTTAACTTTTTAGGAAACTGCCAAGGTGTTTTCCAAAGTGATCATACCATTTTATATTTCCAAAAGCAGTATGTCAGAATTCTAGTTCTACAATGGTGGTTCCTCAAAAAATTAAAAATAGAATTACCATATGATCTAGCAGTTCCACTTCTGGGTATATATCTAAAACAATGGAAAGTAAGAACTCAGAGCTATATTTCCACACCATGTTCAAAGCAGCATTATTTGCAATAGCCAAAAGAAGGTGGAAACAACCCAAGTGTCCATCAACAATCGAATGGATTAACAAAATGTGGTGTATACTTATGTACAACGGGATATTATTCAGCTTTAAAAAAGAAGAAAATTCTGACACATGCTACAATATGGATGAATATTAAACACACTATGCTAAATGAAATAAGCCAGTCACACACACACAAAAATCCGAATACTGTATGATTCCGCTCACGTGAGGTACCTGGAGCAGTCAAACTCATAGAGAGAGAAAGTAGAATGATGGTTCCCAGAGTCTGGGAGGTGGGAGGAATAAGGAGTTGTTTAATGAGTACAGAGTTTCAGTTTTGCAAGATGAAAAGAGCTCTGGAGATGGATGGTGGTGACGCTTAAACATTGTGAATGTACTGATACCACTGAACTGTATACCTGAAAATGGTTAAGATAATACATTTTATGTTATGTATATCTTATCCCAATAAAAATATAAATAGCGGAAATATAAAATTAAAAAATTGCAGAAAGATGGGTAGGTATAAATATAGGAGAAAAACCAAGTGTTGTCAAAGCCAGGGATTTGATCAGTGATATCCACTGATGGCATTTGGGTTGAAACTTCAGATTTCGACGTACTCAGGTTGCTGAACATAGTGTACATACATACGAGGGTTAAGGTTGTACCAAGAAAATTATGGAAAAAAAAACAAAAAATAGTTTATCAGCAAGATTTTGTGGAGTATTCTAAAAAGGAACACCAAATAATAATGTCCAAATGTCCATAAAGATGAACTAACAGAAACAAAACAAAACAAAACAAAACCCTGAATGCTACAACTTTGACTACAACCCTTCCGTGGGTATGATTTACCAGGTCCTGTTCTTCCACTGGTCTCTCTATGTTGTCTGTGTAGATTCTATCAGTTTCCTCTTCTCACTTCACTGCACTTTAGTGACAAAGACCCTGCCTCCCACCGTAGCCCCCAACCCCTACCCACACTTTCTATGCCTGGCAGTTCCCCAAACATGACTAGTAGTTTCATGGTTCCTTTGCAAATACTGTTTCCTTCATTAGAAAAACTCTTCCCCTGTCTGTCTGTCCCCCGGTCTGTCTTGTCGTTCTACAATCAGCTGAAACATCCCCTCTTCTGTGAAAAGTATCTTTTGCTTATATCACTAATGTTGTATGAAAACTGTACTTCTGGAAAATATGTACAGAAGAGTTTTTTAAAAGTACGTATTTTTGAGTCCTTGTTGCATTTGTGGAATTTAAAAAGAAAAGATAAAAAAAAAAGAGCACAATTTTAACATATTCTCTAATACAGTGTATGATTTTAGAAGATTTTTAAAAGATTCTTCTGAGAACAGCTGTCATCTGAAATTATTCCCCCTCAATAATGTAAACAAATCTATGCACAGTGAAAAAGGTCACTTAAAAACCTACTAATAGCTTACACACAACATGAGAATTAATAGAAGAAACCTGTTAATAGATTAGAGCTATTTAAAAGAATAATGTTTGGATACTGAAAAATCAGACATGCATTCATGAACAAATGAAACTCCCATGAAGATAAATGGAAAATCAGAAGAGCAAAGTACCAGTGTAGAAAATATACTAACTTGAATTCATTTTTTTGAACACGTCCTATTCAATATCATTCTCTTGAAGTGTTTCATTTAGCTCATCAATTTTGGTCATAATACTCACCTAGAAATATAAAAAATTCTCAGTGATCATGTTTGGAAAATGAGGTGGGGAGAACGTGGCCAAATAAAGGTACATGAGGTATTTTGTTGCTTTGTACCTAATGTATTCTTGTTCAATAGTTGTTGAATTTTTTCTTCCCATTGTACCTTACCCCAGGTTTAGCTGGTTTATCCCCAGGAAGTGACTAAATTAGAGCACTCTCGTGGGTGTGGTTTTCTTTTTCTGGATGAACTTCAAAAGGAGCAGGAGGTCCGAGCCTGGAGTTGAATCTTTCTATAACAGTGACGCATTGGAACAAAGAGACTTACCACTTGAAGCAGCTACAACATTCAAAAGAGTAAGAAGTAGCAGTTGATGTTATTTAAGGAGTGGTTAGCAAGAGGGTTGATGACAATATTTTTGGAATCCTGACTGAGTGTTTAGGATACTGTTATTTAGAAGACATAAATCATAGGAGCTTTTAAAGCTTTCAGGCCTGGCCCCAATTAAAATTAGTAGGTAGCTCACTATAATCAATTGAACTACCATAATGTGCCTGGCATTGTACATGTCATTTCAGTTAATCCTCTAAATGTCTGCAACGTGTGTATTATTATTCTATTTTTGTAGGAAAGCAAAATAAGGCCCAAGAAACATAGTGAGTTAGCCCAATTAGTGGCAGAGGGTAACTTTAACCAAGGCTGTCTGGGTTTAGTTTTCCTGCTTCACTATGATGCTTCATCTTCCATATAGGTCTGTCCAGGTCCTACTATGAATTTTATTTTTTATTTAAAGCTCTCGTGGTGGTTGTCATGGGTATTGGGATTCAAGGACACTCATGTAAGTAGGGGTGAGGGTTTTAATGTGTTAATCCTACCAGGAATACAGTATAATATTTATATTTCAAAGGCAAACACTGGGAATTGGCAATGCTTAACATAAAGGAATTTATAACTATTAGTGAGTTTCACTCACTGAAGAGATATTCCTGGGGGGACAAGTAAAGGATCTTACAAACAGTTCTCAAATGATACTAGAGTCAGATTTCTGTACGCCTTCCCTTCCTTTCCCTGTTTATTATTTCCATTCTTTAGCTATCTATGGCTTCTCAAACTATTTCTCAATCCACTATCAACTCACTACACTTCAAATAAATACTGCTTTTAAACATAATATTTTAGTTCCTAAAAGTTCCCTTCAGTTTTTAATTTATAAAAATTATTAAAATTGTGGAGGATGTTCTTTTAAAACTACATTTCTGAATGGACATAGTGTAAGTTTTTAGGTAGGAAGCTCTCCTGGCGTTCACTTCATGCTTGGAGTTCAGAAAGTTCAGCAGTTTGTCTAGGAATGTCTTCTAACAAATGTGCAAGTAGGAGCCCAATCTGCCTTGGCAGTTGGAATTATCCATCTTTTCTTCAATTCAAGAATATAATCGTCTACTATTGTTTTTGTATTATTTACTTCCTCCCATTTTCTTATTTTACTCTATCTGTAGCATCTTTTAGATGGATATAGAATCTCTGGCTCTATTGTATATATGTTTTGCCAAAGTCATTGAGATATAATATTGTATTAGTTTAGGTATAAAATATAATGATTTGCTGTATGTATATATTGAAAAATGATTACACATTAAGTTTAGTTAAAATACATCACCTCCCATAGCTACAATTTTCTTCTTGTAATGAGAGCTTTTAAGATCTACTCTCTCAGCGACTTTTAAATACACAATGCAGTTTTTTGTTTTTTTTTTTTTTTTTTTTTTTTTAATGTCAAATCCGAAAAAGAATTGCCAAGCCCAATGTCAAGGAGCTTACCCCTTGTGTTTGCTTCTCGGAATTTTATGGTTTCAGGTTTTATGCTCGTGTCTTTAATCAATTTTGAGTTGACTTTTTTCATAAGGTGTAAGGCAAGGGTACAGCTACATTTTTTTTTGCATGTGGCTGTCCAGGTTTCCCAGTTCCATTTATTAAAGAGACTGTACTTTCCCATTGGATATTCTCAACTTTTTTTGTCACAAATTAATTTATCATGATGTATGGACTTATTTCTGGGCTCTCTATTTTGTTCCATTGATCAATGTGTCTGTTTTATGCTGATACCATACTGTTTGTAATACAATTTGAAATCAGAAAGTGTGATGTCTCCAGATTTGTTCTTCTTTCTCAAGATGGCTTTGGCTCTTTGGGGTCTTTTGTTGTTACCTACAAATTTTAGGATTGTTAGATTTTTGAGAAAAATGCAACTGGAGTTTTGATAGGGATTGCACTGAATTTGCAGATCATTTTGCATGGTATGGACATTTTAGCAATATGAATTCTTCCAATCCATGCGCATAGAATATTCTCTCCATTTATTTGTGTCTTCAATTTCTTTCACCAATATATTATACTTTTCAGTGTAAAAATCTTTCACCTCCTTGGTTAAATTTATTTCTACATATTTTATTCTTTTTGGATGCATTTGTAAATATAATTGTTTTCTTTATTTCGTTTTCAGATAGCTCATTGTTAGTGCATAGATATACAATTTATTTTTTAAATTGATTTTGTATCCTGAAACCTAACTGAATTTATTAGTTCAAATAGTTTTTTGATGGAGCCTTTGGGATTTTTTATATATAATATGATGTCATTTGCAAATAGAAATAATTTTACTTCTTTCTGCTTTGGATGCCTTTTATTTCTTTTTCTTTCCTAATTATTCTGATTAGGACTTTTTTTTAGTAATACGTTGAATAAAAATGGCAAGAGTAGGCATCCTTGTCTTGTTCCTTAGAGGAAATGCTTTCAGCTTTTCACTGTTGCGTCTGATATTAGTGGTAGGCTTGTCATATGCGGCCTTTATTGTGTTGAGGTATGTTTCCTCTATACTGACTTTGTTGAGAGTTTTAAACATGAATAGATGTTGAATTTTTGTCAACTGCCTTTTTTCTGCAACTATTGGGATGATCATATGATTTTTTTTCTTTCATTTTGTTAATGTAGTATATCATATTGATTAATTTTCAAATGTGGAAATGTCCTTGCATCCCTGAAATAAATCTCACTTGATAATGGTGTATGATCCTTTTAATGTATTGTTAAACTTGATTTGCTACTATTTGGTTGAGAACCTTTACATCTATATTCATCAGAGATATTGGCTTATAATTTTCTTTTCTTATGGTGTCTTTTTCTGGTTTTGATATCAGGTTAATGCTCCTTTGTAAAGTGTGATTGAAAATGTTTCTTTTTTATTTTTTTTTTGGAAGTGTTTGAGAAGGATTGGTATTAATTTTTCTTAAAATATTTGGTAGAATTCATCAGTGAAGGCATCTGGTCCTGGACTTTTGTTTCTTGGATGATTTTTGATTACTGATTCAATTATCCTTACTAGTAATTCACTTTTCATATTTTCTATTTCTTCATGATTCAGTCTTGCTTGGTAGGTTGCATGTTTCTAGGACTTTGTCCATTTCTTCTCGGTTGTTCAATTTGTCGGCATGTGATTCTTATGATCCTTCATATTTCTGTGGTGTCAGTTGTAATGTCTCCTCTTTCACTTACAATTTTCTTTACTTGAGTCCTCTGTTTTAAGGTAAGACTACTTAAAGATTTGTCTATTTTGTTTATCTTTTAAAAAACAGCTCTTAGTTTAATGGACCATTCTATTACCTTTTTGTCTCTATTTCATTTACTTCATCTCTGATCTTTGTTACTTATTTCCTTCTACTAACTTTGAGCTTAACTTTTCCTCTTTTTCTAGTTCCTTGAGGTGTAAAGTTAGGTTGTTTATTTCACCTCTATCTTTTCTCTTAATAGTGGAGTTTATAACTCGAACCTCCCTTTTAGAACTGCTTTTGCTCCATCCCATAAGCTTTGGTATGTTTCCATATTCATTGGACTCAAGATTTAAAAAAAAATTCTCTTTAGAGTTCTTCTGTGACTCAATGGTTGTTCAGCAGCATATTTAATCCATACATTTTTGTGAATTTTCAAGTTTTCTTCTTGTAATTGATTTCTAGTTTCATACGATTGTGGTCAGAAAAGACGCTTGACCTATTTAAGTCTCCTAAATGTATTGATTTGTTTTGTGGCCTAAAATATAGTCTATGCTGGACAATGTTCCATATGCACTTGAGAAGAATGTGTATTCTGCTGCTATTGGATGGAATGTTCTGTACACTGTTAGGTTCATCTGGTCTAAAGTGTCATTTACATACGATGTTTCCTTATTGATTTTCATGCCCAGATTCTGGAGATGGTTAATAGTGATGTCAGAATTTTACACCACGTTCTCTCTCTAGAGCCCACAATAAAAAGAATTTTAGATGGCCCTGTGAATTTTGTCCTCTGGTGTTACTAACATAATTATGATGTGTTCCACAGAAAAAGTCATTTTACAGATATAATTAAGGTTTCTACTCAGTTAATCTTAAGAGGAAAGTGATCTGAATGAGACTAATCACATCACACAAACCCTTTAAAAACATAAGTGTTCTCTGGCTGGTGGCAGAAGTCCCAGAGATTCAGACTGTAAGAAGGACTCTGTACGCCTTTGTTGCTTTAAAGATTGAGGGACTCACACGAGAAGGAATGTGGTCCTATGGAGGAGCTCACAGAGACATCTGGCTGGCAGACAGCAAGGAAACGGGAAATCTCAGACCAACAACCATAAGTAGGTAGATTTACTGCCAACAATCCGGATGAACTTGGAGGGGAATTCTTCCCCGAGTTTCCCAGCCACCTTGATTATGGCCTTGGGAGATTCTGAGCGGAGAACCCAGTTGAGCCACATTGGACTTATGACCTACAGAACTATGAGCTAATAAACGGGCACTGTTTAAGACAGCAAGTTTGAGGTAATTTGTTATGCAGCATAGAAAACTGATACAGGGCTTGTATTATTAACCCTGACAATTACAAAGGGCTCTTTCTCTGTAAGATCCCATATGAAGTGCCCCTCCCTTCATCTTCTTCACTCACCTTGGGCTCCTTCTGCCTTTCCTGGTTTCCAACTGAACTGGCCTTTTTCCAGTTTTTGATATACTTCATTCCTTCTTCACTTAGGACCAATGTGTGTGCTTTTCCCTCTGCTGGAAAGTTATCCTAACAACATACTCCCTCCTCCTAGGCAACTCCTATTTATCCTTCAGATTAGATAAAACATCACTTCCCCCTGTCAAGACTCATCTGACGCCTTAGACTAGGCTGAGCCCTCTCACCCTCTATTTTGCTTTCTTAGCCTCTGTACCATTTGCAAATATATTTGTGTGATTTCTGTCGATAAATAATTCAGTTGTTCTCCTTTGTATTCTCAATCATAGCATCCTGTTAACAACCATCAAAACCAGTTTCTCAATTTATTTTTTATATTCAGTCATTTGCTTTTCTCTTTATTAAAGGTCTTTTCTACTTAGACTCTAAGTTTGTTGAGGACTGGCCCGCAGTGCATGTGCTTACTATTGCATTCTCAGAGCTTAGCTCAGTTCTAATCAGAGCTGGCATTTGATAAACCACCTTAACCAATGAATGCGGAAACTGAGTGAAAACTACGCAATTTACACACACACACACACACACACACACACACACACACACACACATGATATGTACTCTTGTCAACTCTGTTATGGAGCCAAGTATGGACTCATCTTTGTATTCACTCTTTGCTTTGAATTATTTTTCTGCCAATTAAAAAGAAAATGTCAAAAAGGTGGCTGTAACTGGTTAAAATAATAAGACAACTTACTGGGTTACTGCATGACCTGTCTGAATCGTGCTCACTATATTTCAACCATTCAGCTGTTTACAAAACTAATAAGTGAGCTTTTAAAACATTTAGAAAAGAGGTGTAAATTGTGACCATGGGGAGAAATCGGTACTAGGCTAGAAACTAGGGAAACTTGAATTGAACTTTGGCTGCGATGGGGCTATTTTAACCTCTGCAGGTCTGTGTGAAACTCGAGTTTGAGACTAGAGGTATATGAGGTTCATTTTTTTAATCCAATTTTCCAAAGTCTTACACCTACGACTACTTCATTTGGCAATACTATTTTGAAGTTATTATTTCCTAGAGGTAACTTGTATATGATTTTAAAAAATCTATAAGACATAATTTTTATGGACATACCTCACTTAATAGTAAGGAATGGATGCGTTCCAGTAATGCTGGCATTAATTTGAGTTTTTATTAGGAACTTTACTTTTCCTAGATCTCTGCTAGCCAATTCTAGATATGACTCACTGCAAACACTATCCCAAATAGTATTAATGGTAATACTAAAATATTAATAAATACTAAGTATGTAGAAATAAAAATTAGACACAATAAAATGAAATATATACAATAATATTTTCTACATAACGTTCATGCTTATAGAATTTTCAATTCCTTAAGCTTGAGAAAGCTGGCCCATTTTTTTCCAGCGGTTTCAAATTACCATACCACATACTACTTTTAAACCAAAGTAATTCTGAACATTTTCCCATAACAAACATTTTTTCCAGTCTCTTTTGCTCAATTGTGTTTAGTAATGCTGACACAATTGTAAAATCTATTTCTTCAGTCATGTATTAGACAGGCATCTACTGATGTTCCACTTTTTGCCAAGCAAGAGAAGATCTGAGCACAACAGAAGGGACTTAACTTAGTTATATTGACCATTTTTGTGAAGTGTATTCTGAGACTTGCCACTGTCTCCCACCAAGCTAATGTCTGAAAGTTATCAAGAAATGTGTAAATTTATAAATATTGTTTTTCTTGCATTAGCTCAACTTACAAAGTTTATGATGGGGACTTCAGGGATTCTGAAAAAGAAACCCACAAAGTCCGTGGAGTAGGTAAGAAAGTCAGAAAGTATCTTCTGTTCGCAATATACACTTTTATAACATGCAGACATTGCCTACAACTTGTGCTGTCATAATCCTGATAGAGCAGGTAGGGACAATTGGCGATAGAAAAGAGTAAAGAGAAGGCATGTTCAGAGCCCTGATGCAGCAGGAGAATTTGGATGACTGAAAGGCAAGAGTCGGATGTGGAGAATAAGAGTGGGAGTGCGTAAAAAGGATACCGTGCATAAACTTTTTAGTGTTTCTCTCTCCTCTACCCATAAATAAATAGTGCCTCTACAGTTGAGCATTTCCATTCTAAGCAGTTATTGGAAAGACTGTTTGGGTGTGTGTGTGTGAATATAAGTATAAAAGTGAATATATACTTCAAGGAATTACAGACTGTGGTCAGACGGCACTGTATTTTAATGTTCTAGATGCCGACTTGCTTGTACTTGCTCATAATTCAATGGTTGTGATTTCCCTGTTGCTCCTGTTCCTCTACTGATTTTAGAGTTGAGGTTATTTACGGGAACATATATTCACTCTTATACTTACAAATGAATTGATGTGAAACATGTTAAGTTTATTGAACCTTTTATTTATATCAGACCCCTTTCCTAGACAGTGTGGAATTTTTTGGAAAGCATTAAATTATGCTTAGCCTGTGAAAATTAACTGTCTCAAGTTTAAATGGAGAAAAAATATATAATTTTAAAGCATTCAGAATGTTTCATGTCTGTTACATATCAGTAGAGGAACTGGAATTCAAGTGCATGATACATAGAAAATATTGTGAAATGGCCTAATTCTGAATTCCGAATTGGAATAGTCATTGGGTCTTCTAGTCTACAAGAAGGACGCCCCTATTGACGTTCACTGTGGCTGACTAAACTGAAAAATTATGGTTAACATTTGTTCTCTCTAAAGAGAGTATATTAATAGTATAAATTTGTTGGTTTGAAATTTTCTCGATCTAGCAATCTCTTCCACATGAAAGTTATAATTGTTATTTGATATACAATCTTAATTCTAATATCACTCTAATTTTTAATTTTTCAGTAGAGGTAATTCCACAATAAAAATAATACATGTACACCATGAAAATTTTTGAGAGTATAGCAAAATAAAGGGCAAGGGGGCGGGCAGGGAGAATTCCCATGGGCTTTTTACATTTGGGTTCAACCTAGCAACCTTGTCACATCTGAAATTTCATAAAGGTGGCAGCCAAAGCCTACGGGGTTTGTGACTTGCATCATCTGTGAAACACTTAGTACATACAAGAAACGCCCCTTCAAGGATTGCAAATTGCAAAGTAGATCAGACTATGTGCTGTTGTCGTTTTCTATTTGACAACAGGTTGTGGCTGCTCTTTTTTTTGGTGGCTGTTATTTTCCTGTTGGTCCTGTCCCTCTATTGATTTTAGAGGAATAGTCCTTTAGCTATTTAAATGAATGCAAAGAAATGTTTGTAAAGTAAAATGCTATAGCATCACCAGATGTGAGGACAATCGGATGGTAAGAAACACTTATGAGTTGCCTTACTTGGGCCAAGATTTGATTCATAGAACTATCTGACCTGCATGCAGAGCTCTGCAAGCTGGTGGAAGAGAAAAGCCCAGTACTTCTGCAGATTCAAAGTTCTTCCCAGTCATGTTCCTCTGTATTTCAGAGGTACAGGGAGTCTCCATGGAAAGCCCCTATGCAAATTTCTCTATATTTGCTTATGTTGTAAATTAGGAGTAAAACTGATACATCAAGCTCAAGTTATTAGTCTTATAGCAATTACAGTGTATTTTTTATATTAGGCTTCTCCTTGGTTTGGTAATAAAACCAAAAATCAGTAATTAAGACACAGCATTAATAAGTCCCATGGCTAATTTTCCTTCAAATTCAAAGACATTCCAAGAAGAAAATGAACTTTGGATTTTGGCATGCCTATACCCTCAAAGTAGCTGAACTACAGATTTTTAAATTGTCTTTTGGAAATAATTGACTCTAAGCTAGAGATTTTGTTGGCTAAATTTTGTCCCAAAGCCATTTTTTAAACTACTGAGTTTTTAACTACTGAAAACAAAGTGTAATAAGGAAAGTGCTGATGACAGTATAATTTACAAGAGTGGTGTTTGGGGGCTTCTTAAACTACAACACTGAACTGGGAATTAGAAATCCTGGGTTCTCTCCTTGGTCTTGCTACAGACTCCCTTTGTAAGCTTAGGTGAGTCACCTGGCCTTTTTTGTGACTTGGCACTTCATGGAAGCCCTCTGAAAGAGACTGTGACTTTAAGCTAAGGGGATGGAAGGTGCTGTGTGCAGGTGCTGAGTATCATGGCTTTTCCACCACTCTCTGATTTTACTTTTCATGAAGATTATTAACATTTGGCAGAGTCGTTACTTGACAAGTTATTATCCGACTCAAATCCAGGAGTTAAAGTTTAAACTTTTTATACCAAAAGTCAAGTCTCTTGCGCTTTATAGAAACCCCAGATACCACATGGTAACAACAACAACAACCAAAAAGATCATGAATTTTATTTGAAAAGCCTCTTTTCTGGCCTCTTTTAGGCTGTGCATGATAATGAAATATTCCATTGAAACGTCTGCTCTGGCTCTGTGAATGGAGAAAACTCATGTGTTTGTGTACTCTGTGAAGTTGAACAACAATTTCTAACATATGTTAGGAGAGGCTGCCCTCTTTGGAGATGGGAAAATGGATAGCTCCAGAGGGAAAAGAAAACCGAGCGCTGAAAAGTTTTTGTTAATCTTTTACTGGTGAAACAGAACTGGGAACAGAGAGCCTCTCGGCTGCGGGGAAGGCTGGAGCCAAAAGGCCCAGCCCACAGGAAATGAGCGCTGTCCTCCTCGGTGAGGCTACTTAAGCAGAGAGAAAACATTTACAGTACTTGTAATTACGATGGTTTTCGGCACCTAAATTATCATAAATCACATTTATAAAAGCCATCTTCACACCAGTCAAAGTTTGAAAGCTGCAAAATATATTCAGCTGGTGGGTAGTTTGAAACGGTGGTACATATGTTTGGAATAAATACATGTTATAATTATGGTTTTTAATACTGGGAGGTTTCTTATGAGGATTTATACTCACATACTGATGATAATGGAGTACATTGTGAACATAATAAAGTGGTGATGGGTGGTATTTGTTCCGGCATTTCTACAAAATACTGCCTCTAAGTCTAAGGGGTATGTTTCTGTGTAAATCCCCATACATCAAGATAAAAATATACTTCTCAGTGTATTTCCTGGAGCAAGCTACCTAGAGAGAAAATACCTGCATTTTCACAACCAATTCATGGATCTTAAAACATAATTATGTCTTATTGCATTGTTGATCCCAGAGCAGTATTTGAATTAAAAAGGAGTGCCAATAGAATTGGTAGAAAGTAAAAGAGCTCTATTTTATAGCGAAGAGCATGGTGGAGTGAAATCTAGTTTTAATAAAAGACTAGTATCATAATAAACAGATGAGTCTAACTGGTAATTAGAGTTTTTATTACCTATGTATTACCTAACACCAAAGCCAGCCCCACCATGTATAAGATGGAGGAGGGAGATTGTGATGAATAGAAGCTTGGCAGGGTCTTGGAGGAATCTGAATGAATTATTTTCATACTTGTGACATTTTGGATAACTATATTTTGGGTTGTGAGGGTCTATAATAACCTTTCATTCAATTATTCACTCATTCAACAAATATTTGCTAAGAACCTCTTATATGCCAGGTGCTAGCCTGGCCTTTGAAGCCAGACATATGAGTAAGTTGGCTTCTTCCTTTGAGGAATTTCTGTTTTGAGAGAAATGAAGCCATAAACAAATAATTACAATGTATTATGTGCACTAATAATAGAGGTGTGAATATAATTTTTGACTTGATGTGCACTTCTATTGTAAACACTGCAATAGATGACATATCCTGTGGATGTGTAGCTGCTGGGGACAGGTCAGTGATTGTGGCAGCCTAGGTAAGGAACTTGTTAAAAACTGAGCTTGGTCAGCAGATTCAGAATGATATCCTGTAGCTCCTGGTCTTGCTTCATTTCCATAAGCATTTAGAAAATGTGGATCTCTTCTTACTGCTAATGCATATATTCCACAGGATCCCTTTCCTATATTGAAACTTTGTGCCTTAGACCAGAAAATGTGATTAGACTGCTGAGTTAACAGCCTACTCTGGGAATGCAGGGCCTCATCACAAACAGGCAGTAATCGTGTATTATATCAGGATTTTGCTCTCTCTCCAAATACATCTACCTCCATGTTTTTACTTCCATAACCTTACCATGTTAGAAAATTCTATTTTATAGGTTTCATTCCATTTTTCATTCCTGCTTACCTATAATTCATTTACCTCTTAGTATGATTAACCTTCAGATCCTTTCTTTAGAGCAGATTTTGACTGGGAATGAAAGTTAAAAGGGTTGTAAGAAGGGAGAAGAAAGAAGGGGATGATGCTCAAAAGGGAGCCTGTGCAGGGACACCAGCCCGCAGGTTCTGAAAATGAGCCCCACCTCCACGGTTGGCGTGAAGGTGGCTTGTGGGTGGGCATGCCCTCCTTTCATGTTGCTAGGCCCAAGGCACACTGTGAAGTTGACAGCAATACCTTCTGTTTCGGAACATCTTCCTTGTTGTTTTTTTTTTGTGTTTTTATTTTCAAGCAACGTTACAACGGTATGTTTCGGAGCAGCACATCTCTTCAACAGCCGTTAGAGAAACATGTAAGAATCAGTATGTGTCAGGTACTGTGCTAAGACCTGGAAATAAAATGGAGAGCAAAACAGCATTGTGCTCTTACGAAGTTTATAATCTGGTGGAGAAGACCACGACTAAGTGCTCAGCAGGAAAGGAACACAATTCCATGATGTGGCAGCCAGGAAAATGCATCATGCAGAACTCTTCTGATGGGATGCATACTTGACTGATGGCCCATTGCTGTACATCTGGATCCATCCCCACCTCAGCACTAAGACTTCACTTCCCAAGCACTGCTCCTCCCAGTGCGTGAGCACAGCAAGCCCGTTCCTGCAACATACACCACGGCTTATTCTCCGAACTTGTAGGAATAATAGAATGGTGGGTGGTTGCCAGAGGCTGAGGAGTGGGAGAAATGGGGAGAAGTTTGTCATAAGGGCATACATTTCCAGGCAGAAGATGAATAATTTCTAGGGAGGTAATGTACAGGGTGATGACTATAGTTGACGATACTGTATGGTATACTTGGCAAATGCTATGAGAATAGAGCTTTAACGGTCTCCCCATAACAACAACAACAACAAAATGGTAATTGTGTGGGGTGCAGGATGTGTTCACTAACCTTATTGTGGTCAGTATTTCACAATATATACACGTATTGAATCATCACATTGAATACCTTAACCTTATACATTGTTATATGTCAATTGTGAAAAAGCTAGAGGAGTCCCAGCAACTTGACGGAAACTTTCTTAGAACTTTGCTGAGGTCTGAGGCTCTGCCTGTCCAATCATCCTTACTTCCCCCCTCTCATTCACAGAAGTCAGACTGTGTACCACGATCTGAGACTCTCCCTGTCTTCTCCAGCTACTTCCCCTTTATCCTTCCCAGGCATCTCTTAAACAGCTAATGCTTTGTGTCTGCTTTTTGGAGGACCTGAACTAATGAGTGGTGTCTTTCTTGAGTCAGCTGGGAAAACAGGCAGCAAGATGGGGATCGGAGACTGCTCACTCACCACCTGGCCAGAGGAAAAAAAAAAAAACAGCCTTCCTTAGTGGCATGTGGGACACAGATAATCCCTAACACATGGTGGGGCTCAGTTGGTAAGGATGTCACTGGCGGTGAGCTGAGGAAATGTCCTGGTGAAGGGAGCACCAATGGAAGTGCAACACTTTAAGTATCTGACAAAAAGTGGTAAGAGAGAGTGGCGACGCCTACCAGGGCAGTGGAGTTGACTAGATACTGCACAATTGTTTTATACCCTGCAGAGGGATAACTAGAGAATGAGGGCCATTGAGGAGGTTAAAGTGTGAGAGCCAGAAGTCCTCTATACGTAGTAGCTTATAGAGAGAACTTGAGCTCCTCAATGGAATAGCCTGCACAGCTGAGTGGCAGATGTGGGATCTGATAGAGTTCCAGGGCTCCTGAGATATATTTGATGTTTGAATGCTCAGCCAAAGCAGTCTCTTATGCTAAAGTCAGGGTCCTGATCAGGAATATGATGTTTTGGCCCCCAAAACATCGGATAGGGATATCTGGATGAATGCCCCCAAGAATGTTGGCTCTGAAGACCTCCCTGAACCTTCAAAGATTACATAGGTACCCCACTCCTTCCTAGTAAGAGCTAGCATGTCTCCCATGTTAGAAGACATAACAAGACCTCATTCCTGAAAGGCAACAGGTGTTCTTCTGAGGAGTTCCTTCCACCTCTTCTTCTTCTTGTCAGGTCAAAAAGCATAATTGCCTAGGAGATATGCTAGGCCTGATGAAAGAGAGAGGAGATTATACACTGAAGAAGTGGTAGGAACTAGAGAACACATACCAGCAGTGGTTATAGAAGCACCATGGGACTGGATTTTGAAGGACTTTGGCCAAGGGGCCAGAATATATGACAGAATAAGGAAAGATTCATTGAAAAGATTCATCGACACTGGATTTAGCATGCCGGCAAGGACCCTGAGGGACAGGACACATTTACTGTTAGCATGGCTCTTATAAGTGTAGAGAAAGTGCTGGTGAATGTTGAGTGGAATGGAAGTGCCTGAGTTGTCCCAGCATATGATACAGGAAGGAATAAAGAGTCTGGTGGAAATAGTCATGCTAGAATAGATATATTACGTCAGGGCAAAATACTTACTAAAGGATTGTGTTCAACGAGAGGGACCAGAGGACGTACCACTTACCCAGCTGATGAGAGGGGTACCAGCTCACTAAATGTTCTGTGGTGACAAACTCCAGGGTGAGAATTGCAGTGCAGGCCCCTGGGATTTGGGAACAGGGCCATGTCTTCTGCAACAGGGGATTATATGTTCTTTGACTAATAGCCCCTGCTTTGTGACTCTGCCCTGGTAAAGACAAAATGCTTGACCATGGGACACCAACTGACTATGCACCTAGAACTGCCCAATAGGCTGTGTTCTGCCAGAACTATTAAGTCATGAATCCGATCGGCTCAGCGGCAGCGACAGTCTATCTTAAGCTGGAAATGGCACAGTCCAGATAAGCTGCTTGGGCAGGGAGCTCAGATTCCCTTGTCACCCAATACAGTCACATCAGGACCGCTCTTTTACTCATATTTATAGCTGTACGCAGAGGGCGTGAGGGTGTATCCCGTCCATCTGAAGGAGGAGGAAAAAAACCTGAGTTTGGTTTACAGGTAAGCTAAGCCAGTATGTGGGTGCCAGCTCAAAATGAGTGGTGGCTGCGTTACAGCAACTTTCAGTGGTGTTCTTGAAAGACAGGAAGAGGGACAATCTTCCCAAAGGTTGGAGCTGCAATCAGTTCATTTGTTCATCTAGGTGCAGCAACTGCCTATTGATGGTACAATATGAATAAATCAGTGACTAACCAGAGCACAGGAGACATTGAACACCATATGATAATGATTTGTATTGGCAAAAAAAAAAAATCAAATTATTGCAGAAGTTGAATATGTAGAACTTCTAGTCTAGTAGACAGAAAACTTGAATAAGACAGAATGGAAAATTTTGCCCAACCTCTATTATGCCAGTTCCACAAAAAGAGGACTCCAAATGGGCTGTCAGATTATTAGTTTACATAAAGTGCCTTCTGTTAGGATAAAGTATTCAATGAGGTTTTTACTCCAATGTAAAAGGTAGACCAAGTTGTGGCAAAACTAAAGTCAGAGTAGAAATGCATTTTGTGGGAATCTACTTTCCCATAACTCAGAGCAAGTATTGAAGGAAACAATTGAAAGGAGATGACAGAAGCTCTTTTGGAATAAAAAAGTCTACCTACCTCAGAATAAATTTACTACCAAGTGAGTAAAGATGTTTAGCATTAATGGCACATTTATCTCAACAACATTTTAAAGGACATTGTTGGTGCCGTTTAAAACCAGTTTGCCCTCAACATTGGTCAAATTCTATCCTCTTCCTTTAAAATAAACTCTGCTATAAGTAGAATATTAACAAACATGATGCTGTCTGACTTATTTGTAAGGCTGTACATGTGATGAAAAGGAGAGCAACATGTCTTTAAATGTACTAAAGCAAGAAAAAATAGGTCAGACTTACATATGCTGCATCATAAATTATAATGTTGATATTTTTAATTTTCATGTACTTTACCCACCTATTAGAATAAGAAATATGCCATAAATGTATACTAAAGAAAAGTAGCATTATAAAACATATACTGTCCTATAATAAAAACTGGTGACATTTCTGGTTTGATTATAGGCATAGGTTTTAAAAAAAAAATCACTGGTTATACTATTCTTGAGCTCTCAGAGCAAAAACATTCTGTAGGAAGCCAAGAAATATAATTTTGGTTGCAGTATAATTTTCCAGCTGTTGCAAATAAGCATATTTTGGCATGTTTCAGAACCAGTGAAATGTAAGAAAATATTAACCAGCTAATGGTTGAATTCATTTTTATTTTTAACGGCTGGGAGACAAGATTTACAAGCCACTGATTCTTATCTTATTTCACAGTACCTTTGTCACAAATAAAGCCAATAAATTGGTGTCATAAAATCCTAATGACTCTCTAAGATCTTTGGGACATGAGCATATAAAAATGACTCTCAGTGACCTGGACACATCTCCTTGTTTTCCACTTCCTTGTGATAAAAAAAAAAAAGATGAAATATAAGAGTTGACTTTCATTCTGCAAGTAAAAATCTCAGCAAATAGTCAACAGCTGAGTATCAAACAATATCAACTGCAAGTACAAACTTACCATTTTTGCAGAAAATAGCCCAAATTAGATCCATCTGAACAATGGTCACATCTATTCACAACCCCAATCAACACAACTTTTGTCCATTTCATGGCCGCTGACTATAACACCACCAGCAAAGGGTAAAGCAAACCCATTTGGCAGTTTGGTGAAGCCTCTAGACTTCTCAGAATATGTTAAATTGTCATCTAAAGCATGTTTTAAAATAATAAAGTAAAATACATGGTATTACAAAGGAAATCAATTACGGACGTGTAACTATCACATATTTAAAGCAATTCTGTGAGGTAGTGACACAAGTGCTTCTTTATTAACGCATTAAATAAAAAGATCCAGCAGTGGGTCTAGTAACTACCATAATTTCAAAATGGGGATGAGTGTAAATAATAATTTTGAAATATCTGAAGTAGCTGTACTGTGTTATGAAAATATCCGTGATTTCTATTAGTGTCAACATCACAGGTACTATATATGCTAATGTTGTTTACATGCATTTTTTAAGAAATGCTACTTCTCAGTTAGAGGTTAGTGAAAGTAATGATGTAATGGTCCAAATACATCAATGTTCTGAATTCTAGCCCTCATGCAGAAAATGGATGGAATACTTCAATTATTTTCTCTGTGTCAGGCATTGTGAAAGATCTGGGAGTGCATTCACTCACCTCATCTCGTAACAATTCTACAAGGTGGGTAACATTGACCCCACATTACGAAAGAGTCTCTGGGATGCAGAGGGCTTCTTACCCAAAGGCTGAGGTTCAAACCCAGGTGTCACTGATCCCAAGGCTGACTGATCTCTTGATCTTTTTGCTTAAAAATCCTGTTTCCCAGTAGAAAATCTGTTCCTGATTAATAATCTTAGGCAAAAAGTTTTCACTCCTCTATAGCAATTACTTGGCTCTTTGTTTCATTAAAATAAAGCATGTGTATGTTTATTTTAAATACATTCAAAACCTTGGTGGGAAGAAGTAGAATTAAACGGTAGACTAGTTATGTGTTTATTAATGTTCTAACTAACCCGAGTTCAAGCTTGTTCCTGAACTACCACATTTTATTTCCCTCTTCGCTAGCTAGTTCTAGTCCCTACATTATCTAAATAGAAATGAAGGTTGGCATTTACTGTTCCCCCAAATGATAAAGTTCATTACATTATAGTGACAAAAAGCTCTTTCATTTCATTCTCCTTTAATAACCAGCTCTCCGTTTGTGAAGTGAGTGGGTAGCTCGATCCCAATAAGACCTCTATCTTCCCCAAGTCAAAAAGGAAGCCAACAGCTGCAGCTTGATCTTCCCGGAGTTTCCAACCTCAGCCTAGCCTGAGAGAGACAGTGCTTCTTCTAATAAGAGGTCATTCTGTCTCCCTGGGCTCATTACGAGCTCCTTCTGATCAGAGGCTGCTGGTTCTAAACAGTGCCAAATTATGTGAGGTGGTTTCTCTTACTATGTAGCACTGTCCACCAGGGATGGAACTGAGACCACTAAAATAATTCTGTGTGGTAGTCTAACTCATATTTAAGAGAAATATTTGGATACTTGGTGTATTTTTCACTTCAGGATAGAACTCCTAGCAATTCCCAGAAGAAATGGTTTATGTAACTTAGAGGAATCCTAAACGTGATAAATGTATCATATACACGTCTTGATGTCAAGCATAGAATTTATCCAATATAAGCTCAGACAAGTTTAATAAACCACTTAAGTGTTATAAGGCATGCTTCATACTAGGATGAATCATGTCCCTATCTGTGGTTCAATGTACATGTTCTATCATTTTGAATATTAAATAAAAAAAAACCCTTATATAAATAATGTGAAAGGTCTGATTTAAAGCAACAAATGCTAATAAAACCAAATTGAAGGCTGACAGAACTTCCGTAACTCATGTCGATTGCTTAGGAAAGGTATAATAGAGAAGATATTAAAGATAGAGTCCTGGAATTTTCTTTAATAAGTCTGTTTAAAATCATATTGAGTAGCCTAAATTTTCAAAGGCAAATTCATTAAGTTTGCAGAGTTATAAACATCAACAATTATAACCTTAGGTTTACATCATCTGTTTTAATGACTAATTTTCCATCCCTGTTTTCCTGTAAATATGTATTTCTAAAAGATTGATTTTTAATTATGCTTTAGTATGCCAGCTGTAGAGATATTCCTCACACTTATAATGAGTTGTATTTCTGCTAGAAGTTCCTATAAAGAAACATTATTTAAACCAAACAAATCAATTTTTTTTCACATTATAACAATGGCAGAGTAGTGTGTTACATTGATTGAAAACTTGAAGCATGATTACTTATAGAAATGACCTTAAATAAAGCTTCTTCATTATACTACCTTTAACAAATCAGGAGTTAAGAAAATACCTAGGTGAGATAAGAATTTTTTTTAAATGTGTTTAAGAAAATTATCACAAGCACCTTTGAGAATATTTTTGAGAGACCAGGATTATTTGATGAATTTTAAATAAATTGATTCAGCGATGTCAGTTTTGTTGTTCTCTTGTTTCTATGACATATGACCCTGTGGCTAGCGTGGGTCTTAGGGCACCAAGTTCTTTACGTGTTCCAGACAGAAAGTCTTTCTGCTCTCTGGAACTGCCACCTCAGCACTTCCCGCCTCATCTTGTACCCTGATGTTATGTAAGGCATAACTACCTTTAAAATGCATGAACCAACCCTGATTTCCATTGAGTTTTTCATCCTTTGATCCTTCATCATAATGTTGTTTCACTATGTCAAAAAGCTTCAAAGCTCTGGCTTGAGTAGTAGCCAAACTCAAAGCTGAATTAGATCCTGACTTCACAAAATCTTAAATCTTTTCCATCTTAGCCTAAACTCTAGCAAGTTTATTTGAATTAATGGACAGCAACCATCACTAAATTGCTTACAGTCATTTTAAGAGCCAGGTCTATAGTCAGAGTACTGGTTTGAGCTAATGAGACCAATGTTTAGGAAACAGAACAGAACGAACACTTATAGAAAGGAGCATTGCTCTATAAAGTAATCCCTTTGGGAAGTCATATACTTAGGCCAATAATGTTGTTATTTCTCAAAACAATTTTGGAGATTTTCCTTTGGCCTTCTGAGAGAGAGGACTGGTGGCAAAGGTAAACAAGTTTTTATTTCTTTACAGCTGAGGAAGTACCAGTCTCAGGCTGCAGAATCCGCTGTGCAAAAAAAAGTGAAGCTTTATTTTCTCTAACTGAATTTAATTTCAATCTTATTCAACTCAGGTTAACGTCAGTCAGTCATTTATTCATCCAGTTCAGTATTTTCTTCCCACCCTTTTCTCCTTGGGTTGCCTCCCAGTTCTGGGGCTTTAAGTCATACCATGGTGTCCATGAGACAGGAGGGGACGATGGTCTTCACAAATGATCCTTTATGCATGGTGGCACGTACTGGTCTCTGGGCATAGTATGCATCCCTGCTGATGTCCTCAAGATGGCCTTGTTCTCCTCTGGACTCATTTCCAGTCCACACTCCTGGGAAGACTGTGAGGTTGCTTGCAGCTCCCCGAAGCCTCTCACCACTCTTGGGGAGGGAGGACAGGGAAGCACGGCAATGTTAGGATGGCCTCCTGTGCCGCTCAGGGTCTCTGGGAGACGTGATGGAGCTGTATCATGCCCATCCTGCCCTGACATGCTCACCAGTCCTTTACTTTCTCTGCTGGTGTGCTGACCAAGGGTCTGGGAGGGAAGCAATGAGAGGCTTGGTACCTCTTCAGGTTCCATGCAGGAAAAGAGGCACAGTGTTCCTTCACTTGGATCCCCACCCTACTTGGGCAATTCAAAATTTCTTTGGGGATATGACATACCTTATACTTCGATCATCATTACATTATCTTTCTAAATTTATCGCTTATAGCATCAACTGTATGCTCAGAGTCTTTCAGAGTTGTGACTTTTAGTTCGCCAAAGCTTTTCTCTCAAACTATGCTCTGCCATGAGTTTCAAGGTGTCACAGTGTAGCGGTTAGGACCATGGACTCCGGAGCTAGACTCACTGGGATTGAATCCTGGCTCTACTGCACACTAATTTTAGGACCCTGGAACCTCTCTGCCTCAATTTCCTCATCTGTAAAAATAGGGATGACAATAGTCGTGCTCACCTCATGGAGTTGTTGTGGGTATTGAGTTAATATTTGTAAAGTATTTAGCATGGTTCCTGCTGATAGTAAACATTATGTATTATTAGTTACATTTCAAAAAACATTTGAAAAACAAAGTTATTAACCACAAAAGCTGAGTATTAGCTCTTTTTACCTTTGGTGCCTGATGCTCTCTGAGTGGGACAGAGGACAGGAGTAGGAGGAATATTTGGAGAGAGATGCTGTGATCGTTAATTTTGTGTGTCAACTTGATTGGGTCATGCTATGCCTTGATATTTGGTTAAACATGATTGAGTGTGTGTTTGTGAGGGTATTTCTGTGTGAGATTAACATTTGAATCTATAAAATGAGTAAAGCTCATTGCCCTCCCCAATGGGGGTGAGTCTCAGCCAATCCATTGGAAGCCTGAGTAGAACATAAAGGTGGAGAGAGGGAGAATTCACTCTCTAATGCCTGAATGTCTTTGAGCTGAGACATTGGCCTTCTCCTACTTTTGGACTTGAACTGGAGCTGATATCATTGGCTCTTTAGGTTCTCAGGCCTTGGAACTCAGACTGCAACTACATCATTGGTCTCCTGGGTCTCCAACTTGCTGACTGCAGATCATAGGACTTCTCAGCCTCTATAACTGTGTGAGCCAATTCCATCTAATAAATCTCTTTTATATACTTGTACAGTTGACCCTTGAACAATACAGGAATTAGAGGCACCAACCCCAGCACAGTTGAAAGTCCACGTATAACTTTTGACTCCCTGAAAACTTTACTCTGGTTGTCCCTTAGTATCTGAAGAGGGTTGATTCCAGGACCCCCATGGATACCAAAATCCATGGATACTCAAGTCCCTTTTATAAAATGGCATAGATCAATGCATACAGCTTGTCCTCCACATCCATGATTCCCATCTGTCTATGGAAAAATACTGTTTTCTATCTGCAGTGGGTTGAATCCGTGGATGCAAACCCCGGTGATATAGAGGGCTGACTCTATATTTGTAGAAAAAAATCCTCATTAAATGGACCCACACATTTCAAACCCGTGTTGTTCAAGTGTCAACTATATTCTTATTGATTCTGATTCTCTGAGGAACCCAGACTAATACAGATGCATAGAATAAAACTGTAAAATCTTACCTAGCCATGATCATCTCAAAACTTTCTCTTCTTTTCTCTCATTCTCTCTCTTTCTTCCTCTCTCTCTCCCCATGGGTTTACTTCCCATCCCCCAATTTTGCTTCATTTCCTTCTCTGCTCAGCTTAGTTTAGCTCATTCAGACTATGCATAGTAATAGACAAAGGAAATACTGTGACGGGAATTTGAGGTCACTCATGATATTGGTACCTGAACATGACCTGACAGTTTCTGATCCCTGAAAGGTGTGGATGTCATGAGTTTATAGCATAGGACACAATAGACTGTGACTATTCAAGCCAACCTTACACATGTTGAGAACTGATTGTGTTAGGAATATATTAATTTCTGATTTTTAAATTATATTTTTACTAGAAGATTTATTTTCAACAGATACATGAGATAAATTACATGATTTATTTAAAATACACATTTATTATTGGCAATATCAAAATTGTTCACATTAGAAGCTTCAGGTTCATGAGATCCCATTTGTCAAAAAAAATGTTATCATATACTTTATCTTGCTTCTGTGATTTATAATAAGAACAGAAAATCAGAATCTTCTGTGTTCTAATCCTCTTTCTAACACTTTGTCTTGTTATAGTCTTCGGCACGTCATTTAATCTCTCCTTGACTCAGATCCCCATTCGTAAAATGAAACCATTAATAATATTTGCCTCCTACAGAATTGTTGTAAAGATCAGTCAGTTAATGTTTGTAAAAATTCTCTAACCATGAAAAAATTTCTCTAACTGTGGACTGTTAGAATGTGTACTGCCCATAGTCCCGTATTTTGCTATAATAGAATGTCCAGTCTTAAAGAGAGGCTTTAAAATGAGTTTTGCAGATCAACAGATTTAGTGTTTGTGTGCTATAAGTGGCAACATTTTAAATTTTTTTGCTCTATTTGAGAATTCAGAGAATTCCTGTATATTGCTATTATTATTAACCTTTTTAAGAATGTTTTTCATAGTGCTATCTAAACACACTTACACTTATGTACATACACAAATCTATTCATTTATTACCTGGGTGAAAGATTTTCTGATAATATGTGTAATGTAGTTTTTTGTAGGTTCATAATTTTAATTATTCACCTTCCCTGTGTGGTGCCAGATTTTTTCCAGAATTTAATAGGGGATTGCTAATCTAAACTTTTTTGCCTTTTTCTTCTTCATGTTTTTTGACAAGGACACACAGGGAGAAAATACATAAGTTTAGGTCTATGACTTAGGACAAAATGGGCACGGTGACAATTTTCTGTTCAACCTTCAATCATTTAAAAGTAATAATATGGATGAAATACTCTAAGACAAGTTTTGTGTTTGGATTATCCAGTTCCATTCAAAGATGTTGCTGGATTTTAGTGGGCAGTATACAAGAGTATCATTTTTTGAGTATCCAGAGCGAAATTGAAATGATAAATAGACCCAATATTTTCTCTAATCCCATTATTTATTACTTTTCTAGTCTACTATATCAAAGCATGCCATATACCGTGTACCCATCTACTAATCACATCAAATTAAATTAAGGAGGCAGCAGACTGCATCATATTTTCCAAGTTATAAATATTGTTGCAATTGTCCAATGGTCACTGGAAGGAACATTTTCAATAAAATGTTAAATCATATTAGCAACTGATCACAATATCTTGAATCTAGAGATAAGGGAATCTGGATAGAAAAAATACTTAGACCCACTTTACTGCCTAGGACATTTTTTTCCCAAGGTAGATAAGAAAGAAATGGAGTTTATAGATGAATGCTAAAAACACTGGGAGATATCCACTGCTATAAACCCCCTGGGTGGATGGGTGTGGAGTAGGGAACAAGGCAAAGGAAGAGTCAGTGGCTTGGAATATGGGTGTAGGGTTTGGAGGAGGTAGTGGTAAGTGACAGTCTATTCTAGATTACCAGCAAAGTAGGAATTACTTATTTGGGCATGGAAGTCTACAGGATTCCAACTTTTGTATGTTTCCAGGAAATGTTAAGAGATAACGATATAATATCCTTTGCTTATCCAACTATAAGCCCTGGCGATCCTGGGAAAGAACATGGAAAGAAAAAGGGGTAACATTAGCAGTCTTTACTTGTTGGGAGACTATGGACATCTTTTGAATGACCTTGCTCCTGTCCTCTCTGGTTTTCCTTTTCCGGGGAAGAGACTTGAGGCGTGGAAAACTATGCATGTTATTAGATGGTCCTTTTTCAGCTGCTTCGCCTACTTTCTCCACAAGTTAATGTATCCCTCTTTTCTTCCTTCTTTCTTTCTTTCCTTCCTTCCTTCTTCTTTTCCTTCTTCTGTCCTTCCTTCCCTCCTTCCTTCCTTCCTTCTTCCCTCCATTCCTTCCTTCTTCTCTTCCTTCTTCCCTCCCTTCTTCCTTCCACCCTCTCTTCCTCCCTCCCTTCCTCCCTCCCTCCCTCCCTCCCTCCCTCCCTCCCTTCCTTCCTTCCTTCCTTCCATCCTTGTCTCTGTTTGTCTCTGTCGCTTTCTCTTCCTTTCTATTAAATCATTAGTAGTAATAGTTTGGGCAGATACACAAAAATATCCTGGGATTGCCAAAATACAACTAAAATGTTACTTGCATTTCCCATCTTGAAAGAAGTTTAGAGAACTAAAATACAATTAGTTGTTACAATGTTTCTAAAAGCTTGACCTTTGAAATTCTGATTTCTATCCTGCTTGCAATAGAGCTTGATACATGTAAAAAAAAAAAGAAAAAATTCCCAAACTTTTGAAAGTCAGAAAAGATATGAGTTTATTTGATTCAACTATTATACAATGTAATAAATGTTTGGCTGAAAAAATACTATAAGGAAGATGTTTCCAGGTTGGTCAGAGCTTTAAATAAGAGGATGTATTTGATGCATCATTATGCACGTACTCATTTCAGATATATACACATACACAGGAGGCTGGTAAGTAAAATCTGTCAGGAGAACTCAGAGGAATAGGGTAGCCACTCATTTCAACATGGTTTCTATCAACTTTGATTGACTTTTTAGAGATTAGCCTACTCTTCTTACCTGAAGTTATAAAACCATAAAATAAACAGAAGACCACACTCCCTGAAAAGAATTACCTGACACTGATTGTTGTTGCTTTTCTGAAACATAAGTCTGTAGGGGGGAAAAAATGCTCTCCTTAAGTCTAAATTCTAAAGAAAAGTCTTCAAGTTGGCTAGGAATTCTGTAAGCTCAGCATCCTCCAGGCCAGATGGAAACATGAGGCTTCAAATGTTTCTAGAGCTAGCTTGGGTCTTAACAGGCAAGTCTCTCAGAAATGGAATAATTAGGAGCAAGTACTTTGGGAGCTCATTCACATCTTTTATCACTTAGAGGTAACGGTTCCTTTACAGAGCCATCCTTTTTCTTCTCCCAAATATGTGTCTGACATTCATTAGGACAAGAAAGCTTAAAATGTGTTCCTGAATGAATAGTGGTTTAGAACTCGGGAAAGGAGACAGGCTTTCACAGAAATGTGCTGATTGTTTAGTTGTAAAATAACGAGGCAAGGGAACAGGGACATACACTGTTCAGTCCAGCTCATAACGTGTGGCTGCCAGCTCACCAAAAGAAATCACATAGTTTGGCTGAGCAAAGGACCAGACCACAGCCAGGGACTGTAGGGGTAGTGAGGAAGGCATGTGGCTGAAACACACCCAGCTTGATCTCTGCCGAGCCCGGCGGCGGGATCTGGTAGACTCTGCAGGACAAAGGGAGTTCATTACCTTCCAGCCAAACCACTCTGTGCTCCTCCGAGCCAGCCGGCTTCTGACCAAGGCTCTTCACACCCCTTCTTACCGAGCGGCCTCTGCTCTCCCTGGAATCTCTTGGCTTAGCACCTCTCTGGCCCCTCCCAGCTGGACCACTCCTGGGACAGCATGTGCTCTGCGTGGAATAACAAGGTTCGCTGGACAAGGTTGAATAGCCCTGTGACGGCAGTGCCTTCAGGGCCGCATGACAGAAACGAAATTGGAGTCATAATGGCCACACTGGAAGAGATTCCGATGCTTCTCAAGAGTTCCAACCCTGGTCTGCTTCTCTGAAATGCCTTGAATTGTCCTTTTTCTCTCTCCTCGTAAAGGTAGACAGATAGACTAGCATCCCTTAAATGTGGGAAGGGAGAAGGGAGGCATGAAGTGTGGGTATAGTCATTTGCAAGATGGTTATCTCTAAATCTGTTCCTGGGCAGAAGTTTTGGAGAAAGAAATCATTCAGCCCAAGGGAAGCCTGAGGGAAGTATAAAGACATCTTGGAAATCCCCTGGGAAAAAAATATCAGGTAGAGTTTGATTCTGTCTTTGTTGTCAGATTTTTGGCTCAGTCGGTTGCAGCCACATTAGTGGTTCCAGGCAGAAAGGAGCAGCAGGTGATTAGGAAGTGGGTTTTTCTGCATGTGGTAAAAGCTGCTATGGAAGGTAGAAAGGGCAGAGCAGGCTGCACGCAGAAAGCACGTGGGCCAGGGAAGTCAGGGTCGAGCCCCAGTGTGGGACAGTAAGGCTGGAATTGTCAGCAAGCAGGAATATGACACCGGGATAGTGGGTAGGGGTACCAAAGTGAGGTGGTGGAACCAGCTTGCAGGCAAGTAGGCAGCCTAAGTACTGGAAAGCAAGACGAGACAGTGGAGCAAGACAGAGTCCAGGGAGTTATGAGGTTGTGAAAAACAAAGTGACCCGCCAAAGACCCTGCAAACTGTGATAAGCCAGGTGGTCTGCAAGAACTACAAACCAGAACCAGGGGTTGGTTCTAGATGCAGGGAGTGGCTGGGAATGAGATCTAAGGCAAGCAATCTAAGCTGCAGACTTTCGCTGGTTCCTGGCAACAGAGAATCTTGATCCTGAGGTAGCATTCACCCCAGCCAGGAAATCTCTTACAAAAAATAAGACTATTACTTTTTTTTTTTTTTTAAATAACAGACGTGCTATACAAATAAGTCTTGGGAAATAACACATTATTCCCTATCACCTTTCACCTGGACTGTTGCACAAGCTTATCTTGTCCCTCTGCATTTGGTCTTCCTTTCTGACAACCCATTCCTCATATAGTTGCCAAAGCAAGTCTAAAACACGTCTGGTCACATCTTCCTTCAGCCTAAATCCTTCCACTCAGTGCCTATTGTTCAAGCAAGATTCCCCAAAGTGTTTTGGTGAATACTAGTTCTGCAAGGTAGTTAGCCAAAGAAGGCTATGTAGTCAAATGACTCAGGAATTCTACAGGCTATAATCCCTTCTATCCATATAGAGAAAGCGTCTATAGAGATTTCCAATGGAGAGAAGAAATGTAAAGGATCTGAGAAGTACTGCAACAACTATTGAATGTTGATTAATCCAATACTTTCCAAATTTTTTTAAATTAAATTTTATTAGGGTGACAATTGTTAGTAATGTTACATAGATTTCAGGTGTACAGTAGATTTCAGATGTACAGTTCTGTAATGCATCATGTATATATCACATTGTGTGTTCACCACCCAGAGTCAGTTCTCTTTCCATCACCATATATTTGATCCCCTTTACCCTCATCTAACACACCCTGCCCCCTTTACCCTGTGGTAACCAGTAAACTATTGTCTGTGTTTATGAGTTTTTTGTTTCTTCATTTGTTTGTCTTCTTCTTTTGTTGTTTTCAGTTTTATATACCACATATCAGTGAAATCATGTGGTTCTCTACTTTTTTTTGTCTGACTTATTTTGCTTAGCATTATAATCTCAAGATCCATCCATGTTGTCGCAAATGGTACTATTTCATCTTTTCTTATGGCAGAATAGTATTCCATTGTGTATATATACCACAAGTTCTTTATCCATTCATCTATTGAATGACACTTCAGTTGTTTCAATGTCTTGACCACCGTAAATGAAGCTGCAATGAACATTGGAGCTCATACATCTTTATGGATAAATATTTGGGATTTTTTGGGTAGATGCCCAGGAGAGGGATTTCTGGGTCATATCGTAATTCTATTCTTAATTTTTTGAAAAACCTACACACTGTTTTCCATAGGGGCTGCACCAGTTTGCATTCCCACCAACAGTGTGTGAGGGTTCCTTTTTCTCCACAGCCTCTCCAACACTTGTTACTATTTGTCTTGTTGATGATGGCCATTCTGACTGGGGTGAGGTGATATCTCGTTGTGGTTTTTATTTGCATTTCTCTGATGATTAGTGATGTTGAGCATTTTTTCATATGCCTATTGGCCATTTGTATGTCCTCTTTGGACAAATGTCTCTTCAGGTCCTCTGCCCATTTTAATTGGGTTGTTTGTTTTTTTGTTTTTGAGTTGTATGAGTTCCTTATATATTTTGGATATTAGTTCCTTATTGGAGGCATTGTTTGCAAAAATCTTCTCCCATTCAGTTGGTAGCCTGGTTTCCTTTGTTGATGGTTTCCTTTGCTGTGCAGAAGCTGTTTAGTTTGATATAGTCCCATTCATTTATTTTAGCTTTTACTTCTGCCTTTGGAGTCAAATTCATAAAATGCTCCTTGATCCCAAGGTCCATATATTTAGTACCTATGTTTTCTTTTATGCAGTTTATTGTTTCAGGTTTTATGTTTAGGTCTTTGACCCATTTTTAGTTAATTTTGGTACATGGTGAAAGAGAGAAGTCTAGTTTCATTCTTTTGCACCTGGCTTTCCAATTCTCCCAGCACCATTTATTGAAGAGGCTTTCTTTTCTCCACGTATGTTTTTGGCTTCTTTGTCAAAAATAATCTGTCCATATTTATGTGGGTTTATTTCTGGGTTCTCAATTCTATTCCATTGGTCTGTGTGTCTGTTTTTCTGCCAATACCCTGCTGTTTTGATTATTGTTGCCCTGTAGTACAAGCTGAAGTCAGGGAGTGTGATACTTCCAGCATTGTTCTTTTTTCTTAGGATTGCTTTGGCTATTTGGGGTCTTTTGTGGTTCCATACAAATCTCATGATTTATTTTTTTTTAATCTATTTCTTTAAAAATATCATTGGGATTTTGATGGGGATTGCATTGAATCTGTATATTGCTTTAGGTAATGTGGCCATTTTAACTATGTTGATTCTTCTAATCCATGAACATGGAATGTCTTTCCATTTCTTTGTGTCTTCTTCAATTTCTTTCGAAAATGTCTTACAGATTTCAGCATTAAGGTCCTTCACATTCTTGGTTAAGTTTATTCTGAGGTATTTTATTCTTTTTGTTGCAATTGAAAAAGGAATTTTTTGTTTGTTTGTTTTTCTGAGATTTCATTGTTAGTATATAGGAATGCGATGGACTTTTTTTTTTTTAAATAGATTTTATTTTATTTTTTTAGATTTTATTGGGGAAGGGGAACAGGACTTTTTTGGGGAGCAGTGTGTACTGTTCCAGGACTTTTTTTTTTTTCCAAGTCAAGTTGTTGTCCTTTCAGTCTTCGTTGTGGAGGGCGCAGCTCAGCTCCAGGTCCAATTGCCGTTGCTAGTTGCAGGGGGCACAGCCCACCATCCCTTGCGGAACTGGAGGAATTGAACTGGCAACCTTGTGGTTGAGAGCCAACTGGCCCATGTGGGAATCGAACCGGCAGCCTTTGGAGTTAGGAGAACGGAGCTCTAACCCCCTGAGACACCGGCCGGCCCCTACAATGGACTTTTGTATGTTGATTTTGTAGCCGGCAACTTTGCTGTATTCATTTATTGTTTCTAGGAGCTTTTTGGTGGAGTCTTTGGAGTTTTCTATATATAGCATCATGTCATCTGCAAAAAGTAACAATTTAACTTCTTCATTCCGAATTTGGATGCCTTTTATTTCTTCCTCTTGCCTGATTGCTCTGGCAAGGACTTCCAACACTATGTTGAAAAGCAGAGGTGATAGGGGACAGCCCTGTCATGTTCCTGAACGTAGAGCAAAGGGCTTCAGTTTTTCACCATTAATTATGAGATTAACTGAGGGTTTGTCATATATGGCCTTTATTATGTTAAGGTATTTTCCTTCTATACCAATTTTATTAAGTGTTATAATCATAAATGGATGTCATATCTTGTCAAATGCTTTTTCTACATCTATTTATATAACCATATGATTTTTGTCCTTCATTTTGTTTATGTGATGTATCACATTGATCGATTTGCATATGTTGAAACATTCTTGTGCCCCTGGGATGAACCCCACTTGGTTATGATGCATAATCTTTTTAATGCATTGTTGCATTCGATTTGCTAGAATTTTGCTTATGATTTTTGCATCTGTATTCAGCAGAGATATTGGTCTGTAATTTTCCTTTTTGTGTTATCCTTACCAGGTTTTGGTATCAGGGTAATGATGGCCTCATAAAATGAGTTAGGGAGTATTGTCTCTTCTTCAATTTTTTGGAAGAGTTTGAGTAGGACAGGTATTAGATTTTCTTTGAATGTTTGGTAGAATTCACTAGTGAAGCCATCTGGTCCCAGACTTTTGGTTTTGGGAATGTTTCAGATGACAGATTCAATTTCTTTACTGGTGATCGGTCTATTTAGGTTTTCCAGTTCTTCATGATTCAGCCTAGGAAGGCTATATGTTTCTAAAATCTTGTCTATTTCTTCTAGGTTATTGAATTTTGTGGCACCTAATCCTTCATAGTATTCTTGGATGATCCTTTGTATTTCTGTGGGATCCGTGATAATTTCCCTCTTTCATTTCTGATTTTTGTTTGTGTCTTTTCTCTTTTTATCTTACTAAGTCTAGCCAAGGGTTTGTCAATTTTATTAATCTTTTTAAATAATCAACTCTTTGTCACGTTATTTTTTTTCTATTGTCTTTTGTTCTCTATTTCGTTTAGTTCTGCTCTGATTTTTATTATTTTCTTCCTTCTGCTGACTTTGTGTGTCATTCGTTCTTCTTTTTCTAGTTCTTTAAGGTGTAATGGGAGATTATTTATCTGGGATTTTTCTTGTTTCGTGAGATAGGCCTGTAATGATAAAAATTTCCCTCTTAAAGCCGCTTTTGCTGAATCCCCAAAATTTTGGTAGGATGTATTTTCATTCTCATTTGTTTCTATGTATCTTTTGATCTCTCCTCTTATTTCCTCTTTGACTCAGTCGTTCTTTAAAAGTATGTTGTTTAATCTCCACATATTTGTGGGTTTTCCTTCTTTCTTTTTGCAGTTGATATCCAATTTCAAAGACTTGTGATCAGAGAATATGCTTGGTATGATTTCAATCTTCTTAAATTTGCTGAAGCTAGTTTTATGTCCCAATATATGGTCTATCCTTGAGAATGTTCCATGTATACTAGGAAAGAATGTATAGTCTGATGTTCTAAGATGAAGTGCTGTATAAATGTCAATTATGTCCATTTCACCTGATGTGTGATTTAGGGTGGATATTTCTTTATTTATTTTCTGTTTGGATGATCTATCCATAGCTGTCAATGATGTATTTACCTCCCCTACTATAATTGTGTTTTGGTCAATTTCTCCCTTTAGTTCTGTTAGTAGTTGCTTGATATATTTTGGTGTTACTTGACTAGAGGCATAAATATTGATGACTATTATGTCTTCTTGTTGTATAGTCCCCTTTATCATTATGAAATGTCCATCTTTGTCTCTTGTTACCATTTTTATCCTGAAGTGTGTTTCATCTAATATCTATGAATACACCTGCTTTTCTCTGGATACCATCTGCTTAGAGTGTCAATTTCCACCCTTTCACTTTGAGTCTATATTTGTCCTTGTAGCTGAGATGGGTCTCTTGGAGGCAGCATGTGGTTGGGTTTAGTTTTTTAATCCAATCTGCTACTCTGTACCTTTTTATTGGTGAGTTCAATCCATTTACATTTAGGGTGATTATTGATATATGAGGATTTCCTATCATTCTATCTTTTGTTTTCCGGTACGACTGTGTCCCCATTGTTTTTTTACCTTTTTGTTGTTGTCTATTATTTCTGTGTGGTGCTTTCTATGATTTTTCCCTCTGTTTCTTCGTTTATTATGTTATACAATTTCAGTTCTGGAGTTTTTGTTTTGTTTTGTTTTGAGTAGTTACCATTAAGTTAATGTAAAAGAAAGTTTCATATTTAAAGTATTCCATTTTCTTCAGCATGCTTATTTTCTCCATTCCCTATGCCAGTTCAGACCTTTACTCTCCCACCCTTTTATGTTTTTGTTTTCACAAATTATCCCTATTTATCCTGTGAGTTGATTTCTGTGCTGCAGGAGCAATTTATCTTTTTCCTCTTTCTTTTCTTTTTTTTGTTTCTTCTTTACCCTGTATGTTATGTTTAAGTCTGTCTTATTTGGTGTAGGGATTGCCATGTCCTGCTTCTATCTGTCTGTTCGTAATACTACTCATGGTTTTGCATTCTTTTGCTTTTTGTTTCAGGACAAATAGCGTCCTTCGGTATTTCTTGTAGTGCAGGTCGTGTGTTAGAAAATTCCCTCAGCTTCTGTATGTCTGGAAAGCTCTTTATTCCTCCTTCATATCTAAAGGATATCTTTGCTGGATATATTATTCTTGGCTCATAATTTCTATCTTTCAGTAGTTTGAATATTTGAGTCCATTCCCTCCTGGCTTGTAGAGTTTCTGATGATAATCTAATGGGCTTTCCCTTGTATATTACCATCTTCTTTTCCCTGGCTGCTGTGAGGATTCTTTCTTTGTCATAAATTTTTGACAGCTTCAATACAATGTGCCTTAGAGAAGGCCTCCTGGGGTTGAGGTAATTAGGTGTTCTATTTGCTTCTTGGATTCAAGGATCCAGTTCTTTCCACAAGATTGGGAAGTTCTCCTCAACTATTTGTTTGAATATACTCTCTTCTCCCTTTTCCCTTTCTTCTCCTTCTGATATGCCCATTATTCTTATATTGCTCTTTCTGATGGAGTCAGAAAGTTCTTGTAGAGTTCTTTCACTTTTTTTTTAAACTCTCAAGTCTCTCTCTTATTCGATCTGTGTCATTTCCAGATTTCTATCTTTGATGCCACTGATTCTTTCATCCATCTGGTCAACTCTACTACCTAAGCTAGCTATTTCATTCTTCATTTCTTTTATTGGGTTCTTAATCTCCAGAAATTCTATTTGATTCTTTTTTAAAATTTAAATCTCTTTGGTAAAATGTTCATTTTGTTCTTTGATTGAGTTTCTGAGTTCCTTAAACTGCCTGTCTTGTTTTCTTGCAGCTCATTGAGTTTTTTAAGAACTGCAATCTTGAATTCTCTGTCATTTAAGTCACATATTTCCATGTCTTTAAGTTCATTTTCTGGAGGCTTCTCATTTTCTTTCTGAGCTGCCTTGTTACCTTGGTTATTCATGCCAATTAGCGAATTATTATTTTTCTTCCTAAGCATCTGCAGGAGTGGGTTCTGCAACAGGTTAGTAGGAAGAATTCTTTCCTTTGCTTTCCAGTATGTGTTGGTAGAATGTTTTATTTTCTTTCGAACTGCAACCTTTATTTTTCTCTAATGCCGTAGTGTTATATTTTCTCTGCACTGTTCTGGCTTCTCACACAATGGGGGTATTCCCTGGAAGCTAGGCTTCTCTGTGAGTAAGTTGCCTGGGTCTCAGGGCACCACCTCTGTGGGGGGATGTGGAGAGTTTCTGAAGTTTTGAAGCTCTTTCTGCACCAGATTCAGGGCCGGTGTGTTTCAGTGGCCCTGTTTACCCCTGTAGGGATCCGCCCAGATAGGTAGGGGCAGGGGCGGGGTGAGTTGTGAGAGGTGGCTGTGAGCAATGACGGTGACCACCAGCACAGCCAGTCTTGCTCCCAGGGCTCCCTGCCCTTCGCTGGAACTAGGTAGTTCCAGCTGTGAGTCCATGGCTGCGGGCGGAAGTTCTCAGAACTGCAAATATTCTGTTATTTTTATCTGACAGGCTACCGTTCCACTTCTAGCACTGGGCAGGTGGGGGTGTGGCAAGCTCTGGGAGGGTAAGAAGAGGTCTGTTAGGCTCTGTGCCTAAGGCTTCCATCCTCTGCTTGGCAATGAGGGTGTAAAGTGCCATTTTTACCCTTCTTCCCTCAGTCTTTGCTCCGAGGTCTCTGCCATGAGTGTTGGGTTCAGCCGTGTTATATGCTGATCCCTCAGGTGGGACTATGGGCCATAAGCTGAGCCCTAGCAGTCCGAGTTCTTCCCTCTCTTGTGGCTGTGGTAGCTCCAGAATGCAGCGAGCTCAGAGCTCCGAGCTCCAGTCTGTTCCTGCTCCCGTGCGGCCCGCAGCTTCTCTGCACTTCCTGTTTCCCGCTTCCCCTGCTCGCCCAACTTGCCCACCTTTAGATGATTTCAGTAGTGCATCTCTTAGTCTTGCCTGTCTGCTGCACAGGGAGTCTTTTGTGGAATTATAATTATTCAATTTGTTGTAAATTCCAGAGGAGATTTCAAGAGGTTCACCTCATGCCACCATTTGTCTGACGTTATCCTCCAAATATTTTTAACCATGGGGCACCTTCTCTCTTATTCTTCCATAAAACCCATCAATATCAATTGGAAATGCTCTGGGAAATACTGACCCTGGCTAGAAAATCTATCTTTCTTAGTCTAATGTTGTTAAGGATCTTTTAAATCTGGCCCCTCCCTGTCTGTCTCGGTTACTCATCTCCCATCTATTCTCTTGGGTTTTATGCTTTGACAAAACAAAGTAGACCATTGTTCTCACACATATCCCTAAGTTTCACCAATCTGTTCTTTTTAACAAAAATAATCTCTCTGCATCTTCCTTAACCCCTATCTATAGAATGGTACTTATTCTTCAAAATCCTGCTCACATATCAACTCCATAGGAAATTCTCTCTTTACTTTTGAGCAAGGGTCAACAAACTTTTTCTGCAAAGGGCCAGATAGTAAATATTTTAAGCTTTGAGGCATACATGGTCTCTGTCACAACCCTTCAATTCTGCCATTGTAATGTGAAAGCAGCCATAGACAATTTATAAATGAATAGACATGGCTGTGTTCCAATAAAAATTTATTTACAAACATAGGAGCAGGGTGGATTTGGCCATGGACTGAAAATTGCTGATCCTTGCTTTAGTGTCACACTTTATATAGTTCTTGCTAAGGCAGAAGTTAAGTCTCTAGATGTGAAAAATCCAGAGTTTCCAGGTGAAAGCAGTATAGACATGTATTCAGTTAGAACAGACCTGAGGGCAGAGATAAGGGCAAATCTAACTAATGAAGCATAAGGCTTTGCTGAGAGGTATTATTTTAGATTCTTCTCATTGCAGTTAACTACAAGAATTTTCTATGGAAGGTAACATAAAATGAGAGACTCTTCTATAATGTTGGTTTAGGAATCTGCCCTTGAAAAATATTATCAAAGATAAAAATGTCTATGAAAAGCTGACTGAGGTACTGTTATAAGGGAACACTTTCTATCTAAAGTGCTAAGCACTCATTAGCTGCTTAAAAAGAACCTCTACTCCCCTCAACTGCTGTCTGAAAAAGAAAGTGAACTAGTACCCTAGAGAAAAAGAAATGTAATGGGCCTGGTGAAGCTTATTGCCCTACACTGCAGGGTTGGCTGCTGGGGATTGTCAGTGTTTGGGGGACCAGAAGGGGTGAATCAGGAAGCTGTAAGTGAGATGACAGCTGCCCTAGAATTGGAATGACCAGAAAAGCATGACCAGGGGCTGTTCCTGGGAAAATGGAATTTCTTATTGTATAGATTCAGGAGATGAAATTCAGGGGCCTCTGAGATTAAAAAGTGACCAAGGAAAAATAGGCCATGGCAAGGTTCGGACAGAGGGGATTGGGAGTAATTTCACAATCTGAATCCCTTTGAATGGCAAGAGCTCCAGCTCTAAAATAGTGTTTCTTCCTGTCTTAGAGTTGCAGCTCTCAGTGTCCAGCTTGGTTACAATGAAAGTTGTAAATGGCTGGCTGTCCATTAAATGTTCAGACTTCCCATCCATGAAATAGCATTATTTCAGGGACATCATTTCCTAACCCCTCTTGCTTGTAGGTGGAGGTGTCAGACTAAGTTCAGGCCAATGAAAAGTGGGTGAGAATGATTTACATCACTTCTGGGCCTGGCCAATAAAATATCCCACTGGGTCCTCCACTTTTTCTCTACCCCATATTCTGACTAGATTTGGGTAATTTTGGATAAAGTGTTTCCCCAAAAATAGGACCTAGCCAGACCATCAGCTCTAATGCATCTTTTGGAGCAAAAATTAATATAAGACACAGCATTATATTATATTATATTATATTATATTATATTATATTATATTATATTATATCTGGTCTTATATTATAGTAAAATAAGACCGGGTCTCATATTAATTTTTGCTCCAAAAGACTCATTAGAGCTAATGGTCCGGCTAGGTCTTATTTTCAGGGAAACACAGTATCATGTATTGAAGACAGCAGAGCTTCTATCGGCTTAAGTCTCTGAGAGATTCTATCAAACAGAAAGTATTTCCTCCTCATTTAAACACAGAATTACCAGCATAAACTTCTATTGTATTAAGCCATTGAGATTTCAGAGTTTAACTACTATGAGAGGGAGCATTTACTTGACAAGTACAAGCAGAAAATAAGCATAGCTTTAGTAATTGAAAGGGTTCCACTATATAAAGCAATTTTAGATAAGAATGTGGTATCCACTGAACCAGAAAACATAGGGTAGACAATGTAGTTTGCAAATATGCCATTATTTTCAATCACAGATAAATGCTACTTCCTTTAACAAATCATGTTTTTGGAAATAAATTTGTATGTGTGTCACCATCTATAATGAAAATCAATTGAAAATCCTACTTTTTAAAGAAGCTTTAGGAAACAAACAAAAACACCCAGAGGAGTAAATGTAAAAATAAAAAAAAAATATGAAAAAATAAACACCAAACAAACATGAGCAATATAAGTAAACAGCCTCATTTCTTTACAACAAATCAAAAAATGAAGTTAAGCCATTTCTAGGGGAAAAATAGCAGAAACAGGCCAACCAAACAACATGAGAACATAATTAGCCATATCAATTATATTGTCTAAGCAGATCATTATCAGCAGGTTGACATGAAAAACTATTCAATTTGGTTATCTAACCACTCCACCCCACCACTGATGGTAGGACCCATTTGAAAAGTCATTTAAATATTTTTATTTTTAATTTTTCCTTTCTGTTTTTTCCTTCATAAAGGGGTCATTGAAACTATGATTCTTTCCTTCCGTTTTATTGAGATATAACTGATACATAACATTGTATTAGTCTAACATAACGATTTGATATATGTGTATGTTATGAAATGATTACCATAATAAGTTTAGTTAATATCCATCATCTCACATAGTTACAATTAGTTTTTGTAATCAGAACTTTTAAAGTCTACTTTGTTAGCAACTTTCAAGTATATAATACAATATTGTTAACTATAGCACCATGCTGTACATTACATCCCCAGGACTTATTTATCTTATAACCAGATTTTTACCACTTTCACCCATTTCCCCCTCCCCTCATTCCCTCTTCTGGCCACTATCAATCTTTCTCTGCATCATTATGATTTTTACGGAAAGATTTTAGTAGATGAGATTATGTTTATATCTTTATGACCAAAAAACCAAAGCACATAATTGTTGATAGATATTCTAGGTGATATAAAGTCTAGTATAATCATTACAGATAGTCTATTCAATTATAAATTTTCAATCATGATTTATTAGGCTACACTGAAGAGACACAACTTTAAAATGTTAATTAAAGAGAAGGTTTCCTAAGAAATCCATTATTATGATGGCATGGAAAATTACTATTCTTTTCTAGGATTGAAGCAGTATAATGTGGTGGTTGAAAACATAAGCATTTCTGCTCAGCAAGATACGATTACAAAAGTGAAAAGGCAAAATAGAGTATATGCTAATTGCAATATGTATATATTTTTGACAAAGGGTCGTATTCAGAATAAAGGTTTCTATAAGTTAATGAGCAAAAGACAAACAGCTTAATAGAAAAATAGGCAAAAGACTTGAACAGATATTCAACATTGTTAGGTATCAGAGAAATGTAAATTAAAACCAAAGTAAAGTGTTATTACAGATCCAGAACAATAGCCAAAAATAGAAAACCAGACAATACCAAGTGTTGATGGCGATGTGAAATAATTGGAAATCTCATACACTGCTGGTGAAAATGTAACTGCTACAAACACTTTGGAAATTGTTTTAAGTTTTTAGTTAAAGTGAGCATACACGTGTCCTATAACCCAACAATTACTTTTCATGTATATATAATATGCCCGACATAAAAGTGTACATATGTGCACCAAATCTTCAAATAATCTTCAGTGTTATTATTTTTAAGAGCCCCAAACTGGAAACTGCTCAAACTTCCCTCAGTAGTAAAATGGATATATTGTAGTATAGTCATTACACAGCAATAAAAGTGAAAAGACGACTTCTCTACACAATGACATGGATGGCTTTTACAATGATAATGTTGGGTTTAAGAAGCCAGACACAAAAGAGAAAATACTGTTTGATTTCATTTCTATAAAGTTCATGAAGAAGCAAAACTAAGTTATAGTGTTAGGAGTGAGAATAATAGTTACCTCGTGGAAAGAAATAACTGGAAGGGGGCACAAAAAAAGAATTCTGGAGTGCTGGTCGGTCTTTATTTCTTGATTTGAGTGGTGTTGCCCAAGTGGGTTTACTTTGTGAAAATTCACTTTTGTGCACTTTTCTCCATGTATAGTTTAATACAAGTTTACTAGAAAAAGAGCATAGACTCTGATGTCAAATTGCTTGGTTTCATGTTATAGCTTTGCTCCTCACTTATCAAGATCCTTGGAAAAGTTGTCCCAACTTTCTTCCTCTCAGGTTACTCCTCTGTAAAAAGGAGATTATATGATTACCTTACTCATAGACTGTTATGAAGATAAATCTGACAGTGCATACCAGTCTTATGGAACAGTACCGGGCACATGTTTAGCAGTCAATAAATTTCAGCTGTTGTCGTTCTTATCATTAACTCACAGGAGGACTAATTGATAAATATTATCTTAAAATGTCACTGGATCCAAGGTAAGAATAATTAGAATAACACAGAAAACCATGTGATATTTGTATTTGGCTTTATTATTTTTTGACTCCTTAACCTTCTTACTAGGGAGTTTCTCAGAAAAACCAACATGGACAACTCCCAAAGCAAAACGAAAATTCATTTGAAAACCATGGTGTGGGCCCGACTAATATAAATATTATTGCTATGAAGGACATCTGTAAGTAGGTAAAATGCCTGAGAGAAAAAAAAAAGATCAGGTTACAATTATGTAAGACATAAATTCTTATTTTAAAAGGGTTAGTAATACAATGCTCACACCTCAAGATGAAAGGAATTAGTCAATTTAGTCTTGTGTGAAATGGGCATGGTTTTTTATAATGTAGATTTTTTTTTATTAATAACAATAACATTTAAATTTTTTACTTTTTTTGTATACTAGGTTTTCTACTTCAGTATATGATCCAATACTTAAAATGGCCTCTACTCTATTTTCGTATTAACATTTTATCTCATTTATATACAAACTCACCCTGTGTGTTTGCTTTTATTTCAGAAATTAGGTCAGAAACTTCAAATCCCAACTGCCAATATTAGGTTAGGAAATTCAAATCAGAACTTGGATCTTTACCAACATTGGTACTTAATTTAGTACTTTTAACTAACAGACTTTTAAACATAGAACTTTTGAAATACTGATGTTCATATTCAAAATCAGGAAATTCAATGTTACGTTTTTACACTACCATGAGAATCTAGAGTAGAGAGAACTTTAGACTTCATGCAGTTCCATTTTCCATCACATACATTGTGAGGCAGGAGTGCTTATTGTTATGTGTTATCATTTTTCTTCTCAGTCAATTCTTATTTTCTAAGCTGAAAACTTCAAGATGGAAGGGCCATGTCTGTCTTGTTAATTATTATATTACCAGTGTTTAGGACAGTGCCTGGAACATAATAAATGTTGAAAAGTATTTCTTCTACCAGTTAATGAGTGTAAGAATGGGAACCACTGGATATAAATTCTCAAACAGCGCATGACTAAAAAATAATTAATTAAAAATATAAAACCAAAATAGTTAGGATTTTGAGTTATTAAGATTGATTTTTATGGTCTTGGGCTTTAATTATAGGAAAAACAAGCAAATTATGCGAAATAGTTCACAGATGTGGGATTTTCTTTATGCTCTGATCTCTTTAATGTGACCCAAATGAGAGACTTGATGGGAAGCGATCCACCAAAGGCAGATGACCTTGGTTCACCATGGAGAAGAGCTGAGGGCACCTTTGGCCTTCTGTCCCAAGTGTGATATTGTCAGTGTGGACAGATAAAGGAAGGATGACTTCACAATGAATGATTCCCCAAGGCGGCCTCTGACAGCACTGGGCAGGGAGTGGTCGGGACCTTCTCTGTGAGGTTCGTTTGAAACTGTCTATCATTCACCATAGCAGAAAGTGTAGGCATGCATGTCAGAAGGATTTTTTTTGATCAACGACTGAAATAAAAGAGGGGTTTTTGTTTTGTTTTGTTTTGTTTTTATAAATTAAAATGTCCTGACTATCCCAATTCTGGGCTAGTTTGTTTAATCAGGTTTACTTGTATTGGACTTTGAAAAATGATTTTGGAATTATATGCTGACGTGGTTGCTTCTAATACCCCAGATATTCCCAGCTTTTCCGCTAACATGACAAAATTGTTTATGATCGTCCAGCTTCTTTATTCTTTTTCTCATTTCCCACTCCATTTTGGAGATAGAATGAAGAGCCTTTCAGAAATATGAAAAAAAAATTAGTCTAAAGTGTTGGTGTCTCTTTAAATTTGTTGACTTTTAAAAAACATTTTAATTAAATTTAGTTGGGTAACATTGATTAATAACATTCTATAAATTTCATGCATACAACTTTATAATATGACATCTGTATACTCTCTTGTGTCCTCACCACCTGAAGTCGAGTCTCCTTCTATCACCATGTGTTTGACGCCTTTTATCTTTTCCTGATCATTTTAATGGGCAAGAACAAAAAAGGCTGTGTAACTAACAATTAATTTAAAAAATTATTTACAAATTTTCTAAATTATAAAAACATAGTACATGCTAGTTTTAATAAGTCAAATAGAGCAGAGGTGTATAAAGAAATCTCAATCATTTCTCTTATTACTTCTCTCATTCGAACCCCAGCTGAGACAAACACAGTTAATGGTTTCCTATGTACCCTATATATCCTTCTATACATTTCTCTGTGCTCATAGGAAAAAAAATGTTTAATAAATATCCATGGGTTTTTCTATTTCTTAAAAAAATGAAATGACCCTATTGATATTTTCCTGCAACTTTTTTCCACTTAATATAACATGGAAAGCCTTCTAGGTTAACGTATAAAATTGTAACAGTGTTTTAAAAGCCGCATAATAATACTGAGTATGGCTAGACCATGATTTATTCAACCATACCCTTATTAATGGATATTAAGGTTGATTCCAGATTTTAGCCACTATGGGCAATGTGGTATAAACTCGATACACGTGCCCAAGCATGCACACACCAGCCTCATGTATGAGTGCTTTCATTTTTTTCAGAATAGACTCCCCGTGTGACATTGTTGAATCCATGTTGTGTGTATTTTGAATTTAATAGATGGTGTGAGGTTACTTTGCAAAAAGATTGTAGCAATTCACATACTCATCAGCAATTAATAAAAGAGTTACTAATCATGAAAGGGAAAAAAACATATCTCATTATTCTTTGTTTCTAAACTGTGAAATACACTATACATGCAAAAGAAAATCTATAATACATATATGATGTTAAAAGAATTTTTATTTTAAACACCTGTGTGTTCACTCCCCAACTTGTTTATTACCAATATTTCAATGGGAAACCCTTAAAAGAGTTCTGTTAGTCACAGGAATGATCCTGCATTAGTGCCTCCACTGTGCTCAGTGATTGGCTGGCAGTTGCATAGGAAGCTTGACCTTCCTGGAGGCAGAGAGTCAACAGCTAAGTCTTCAGTCAGTTATGACCCTCACAGATGAGGATCTGATCATTTCATGGCCCCCAAGTATTTTTTATTTATCTATGGCGAGGTGTGGGATCTCGTTATATGATATTGTCTGTACTTACTGGTCTATAAATTTCCTAATCATTTCCCCACTAGATTTCTATTACATTGTCTTTTTCTTGCAGATTCACAAGGGCTTTGTTTGCCTATAAAAATAATTAGCTCTATTTGTTATATACATTACAAATATTTTCTATCAGTTTACCATTTATCATTAGATTTTATATACAGTGTACTTTTTCATACAAATAATTTCTATTTCGACATAGAAAAATCTATTGTTTTTTAATTTTATTTTATAGATTCTTAGTCCTTTGAGTTGCTTAAAAATATTTCCCCAATTCCTTCATCATATAAAATATTCTATATTTTCTTTTACTGTTTTATATTTTTGGTTGCATTTACATCTGTAATTCATTTGGATTTTGTTTATATATATGTGTATATATATGTATATATATGTGTGTATATATATATATATATATATATATATATATATATATACACACACACACAATTAAGTAAAAGTTTATATTTTCTTTTAGGTGGATAGCCAGTTATACAAGTATTATTTGTTAAAGTATCCATTCTTTTCCCATGGCATTGAAATGCCATCTTTATTCTGTCTAAATTGAGATTCCTGGAAACATGTTATTTCAATATTCCTTAGTACAAATATTCACTTCAGGACCTGGAAGACAGCAAAACAATCAGATTGTTCTGAGAAAACAAATGATACCAAATTGTTACTTGTGTATGAGCAAGTGCCAATTCACCAAAGGTTAGTGTAAGATTACCAGAGGCTTTATATGTACTGTTTCTTTTTTTCTAGAGGAAAAAGAAAGAAAAAAAGATGACTCCCTGCAGTTTCATAAACAATGATGATTTTCAGGTTAAATTTGACTTAACTTTTTAGAAAAGAAGGAAAGAATTATGTCAGAAACATATGGAATGATATAAATTTTCAGCTAAGTAGAATTTTTAACTGATTTGCTGCTTCAAAATGGAAATATTTCAGTAATTGGTTTTATGAAAAATTATATGTACATATGTATGTATATAATACATTACACACACACATGTATATGTACCGGGGGTGCCAAAAATGTACACATTTTAAGAGATGTTGTCTATATTACTTTTTGAAGTTGAATTGAATTACGGGAGCAATGTGTAGTATGACGTTCACTCAAAAGATGGCATTAATCAAATGAATGCTAGCATCATTCGTTGTATTACAGTTTTAGTACAGTTTTTTCCTTTCTTAAAATGGATATACATTTTTTGTGGCACCCGCTGTATATATAAATTTCCCCCCATTGAAACAATAATCTGGGTTCAAATCCTGGGTCCATTATTACTAGTCATATAACTATGCAAATTATTAGCTTTTCTGAAACTCAAATACTAATAGTCAATTGTGGTGAAAGTCAGTTGTAATGTCATCAGTAAAAACTCCCTGTGCTAAATCTTGTGATCATAAATGTTAGGTGACATACTTAATCATACCATTCTTTAGAAATTCTCACCATCTAGCCTTTTGATCCCACAATGAGTTAACTATGCTACCTCCTGCATCCGTGTGTAGCAGTAAGTAAGTGCTGACAGCCCTACCTACCCAATCCAAGGACGGGAAATTAGTCTCCAAATGTTTTCCCACATTGTTCGGCTACTACTAGAGAAGTAATTGTTTCACCAGTGGTGTGATCACTCTTGGAAGCAGCACACACTTAATTGACCCTGTATGAAGCAGCAACCCTTTCAAGGAAATTCCTAGGGACGGATTATTTTTCCAAGTAGAGACCAAGTAGTGGCGGTTTCTCAATGACTGGGAGACATTTGGCAGGGAAAAAACAAAACAAAGCAAAACACTTAGAAGTTGTGGTTTGCAAGGGTGTGTGCAAATCTCAGCATAATAGGTCCTAACCTAGTAGGTATCTAAAGGTAGCGTGACTGTAAGTATCACTGTTTTGTGTGTTAAAATACAAAGATATATATCTTAGCAAAAAATAGGAGCTCTGGGGTGAAAATCAGGGTAAACCCTGAAATGGCACAACCATGAATGCTGATGTCATTTCTAAAGAACACTTTAGTAGTCTCTCTAAAAATACACACAAATGCTTGCAGGAAAGTTCCATGAATGCAACTCTCTCTCATTTGCTCCTGGCATGTTACTGAACTAATGCCACCATTTAGGAAGCTAAATATTAATATCTTTGAATTTATGAGGAAAATAGAGATTTCCAAGTATTAGGAGGGAGACTGAGCTCTTTGAAAATGGTAACGACTGTCATTTCTAACATAATTATTTCAATGCTTTATTCACGGCTAAAAATTTTCCGTATGAACTGTGCAGTGATATATGGAGAACAAAATTTAAAGTCAGACTCTTTTAGGGCTGTGTTTTACTGTGGTCTAACAAAAAAAAGATATTTACATGTTATATTATGCCAATGTCATACATTGTCTCACAGGGATCACTTTTCATGGCTATTCTTTTCATTTTTGGTGTTACTTACAAAATTGGGGGGAAAGATCATTTGTGTATGGAAACTTGACTTTGTTTACATAGCCTCCTCAATTTTAGGTAGAGTAAATGTATATTACTGCCAATCATAACATTCTCTTCCCATCACTTAAATACTTTGCAATTTTCTATAAGCAGCTTCATATGTACCCTTACTTTGTGATTTAGCAAATTTTGCACATAGCAATTAGACCTGGCAGGCCATATTTATGTAATAAAGTGTTACTTAGCACTTACAATAATATCAGAGAGTAGGAGAGAGGAGTGTTAAACTAACCTCTTAAAAAAAAGGGGTTGGCAAAATATTTGAGAATTTTATTGTTAATATGCTTGGCTTGTCTAATATTTGTAATAGAGGTTTCATCTGAGCTCCTATTTTTCCTACAATTTAATGAAAGTACAAAGAACTCCAGGCATTCTCACCTTTGCTGGAATTTTATTGAGAGGGGTCACTGAAGTCAAGGAAGGGTCGCTGCCTCCTGTCCCGTACTGTTCAGAAAATGGTACACAGAGATTAGGGAATGTTCTCTCCCTTATTCCATATCTGTTGCCTCTCACCACCTCTGTTTTTAAGATGGGAGATTTGTGGTCTGGCCTTAGAAAAGAAGAGGCATGGATAGTCATTCATGTACATATTTATTCATTCCAGAATAGAGAGTACCACTGCTGGGCGTTGGAAGTCTTTCATTGAGTGTGACATCCATTGTGACACCTGAAAACAGGCAGGAGAATCACGAGGGTCTATGCGGTAACTAACATACATAAGGGCCTTCTCTCTCTTGTTCTATGTCTTTTGTTGTTGTTGTTGTTAAGTAAAGCCCTCCTTCCACAGAACATTTAAATCTGAATCCTCCAGTCTTGAAAAAGATTGCATCTCTACTAAAGTATTTTTTTTTTTTTAACATTCAGCAAAGGGAAGGAATTACATCTCACAATACTGAGTAAAGTAAAACTTTCTAAAAATTCTTATTGCGTTGTTCTCTACCTAAAGTCCCTTGTCTTAGTAGATAACTTGTTAGTGCTTCTGTGTATCTCCCTCAAAAGTCTACCTCGTGCATCATCTCTTTCTTTCCCTCTGCAGATTTGTCCTTCCTAGTGCAGCTTGATGTCCTTTTCTATTAATCTACTCTGTGCTTCTAGCGGCTTCAATTTTACAGTTCTTCCCATTACTATAATTGTTAAAACAGAGGCCCAAGTCCTATAGCGTGTCAAGCAACAAAGAATATTTCCTTCTTGACAGTAGGGTGGGAGCAAATGCTGCTATTTTAACAGTTTCATCCATGTCATGTCACATGTGTTGCTGGGCGTATGCAGGAAACACATAGTAGATGCCTCCTGGAGGATGGCCTCTTATATACTAGACAGCCCAGTGGATGAGGAATCAACCAGCACTAGGCAAGCTAATACACAAAATTTGCCAACAATGAACAAAAGTTCTACAAAAGTATAGCAAGTTAGCAGAAAACCCTGATGTTATTTGGAAATACTTAAATCTACACCAGATTTTCTGATGTATAATGAAAGTATTACAATTAGGGGGAAAACAGAGAACAATGTAGAGTTTAGGTAAAAATGAGGCAATAATTGGAATTTTGCACTTGGTTTCATTAGCTGCCAACAATCCGAATGGTGCGCAATGAAATCCATAAAACATGTTGCCAAACGTTTGGTCAGTTGAAACTGCTGTGTTTCATTCTTCTCTGGTAAAAATGTCTTAATTTTGGCTATGTGATGTGATTTGTCTCATCTGGTTTCTTGGAGACTGAAGGTCTCTTATTAACTATACTAATAAATAGAGGAGGCTGCAGACGGGGGTGGTGGGGAAGCAATACAGCAACAGAACCCACTGAGGTCACTATGGTGGTGATGACTGGTAACTGGACACCCCACTAAAGGTACAAGAATAAAGGAATAGAGAGCTATTTTAGGCTAGAAACTAATGTGCAGGTTGGCTGGAATTCTGAGCAGAGGCAGTGCGATACAGTAGAGGGTACTTTGAAATCTTTTTGGAGCCATGTGACTTTAGGCAAATTACTTGTTCTCTCTCAGCCAGTTTCTTCCTCTTTAAACCTGGAACGCTAATGTAAAAGCTCCTCTGTCTGTGACCTTGAAATTTAATATGTTTTATCAGTCCTAAGATGCTGTACCCCAACATTTTAACATTTTTGAAATGGGATATGCTTTATAATCAATAGTGACTTACAATAACTGTTGTCTCCATGTACTTACTTACCATCACCTATGCATGTGTAGAGATAAAAAATGCCAGCATCAAAATTGCAAAATGGTTGTAGGATGCTTGGAAGGAAATTGCAAGTGTAGAAAATAGTGGAATATTTTTTAACTCTTAGAAACTAAATGGTGATGGCGAAGCACTGAAGAGGTGATGAATCAGACGTATGCAGCGATAGCAGCAAAGCCGAAGTCACAGGTCAGCTAATGCAAAGCAGATATAACAAGCTAGGACCTAATTCTTTGACATATTCTTCTAAAAAATGCTGCATCACTAACGCTGTTATGTACAGAGATCAGCATTGATTGAAAAACATGGACAACAACAATTCTGAGTGGGAAAGTAGAAGACTCAGTCTCTGAATATACAGCAGGTTTAGGGAAAATGTAACCATATATTTCACTTACATTTTTCTGTGTGTGCAGAAGAGTGATATGTGATTTTTTTAAAAAGTGGTCTAAGACTGAAAAAGCTTTTTCAGTAAGTATAAAATGAACATTGTAAGTGACTAGAATACATAGTTTTATTCATTAGTTGGAAATATTTTTGCTTTCTTATTCTTAAAATATTTGTCTTAATGACAGGTTACCTTAGATTCAACAAGTTGTTGTACATCAGTATAAGTCTACTGGTAAAGCAATAGGTTGTTAGTGTTCCCCAACCCCAAAAGATGATGTTAGACATGTGTAGAATGTCTCTTTTGGTTTTACCAAAAAAAAGACTGAAGGATACTCTTGTGGAAGTTGTTGATAGTTACAAGAGCTTTGTAGCTTCTTCATAGGGTTAATGCAAACCTCAATATATCACCCTTCCTAGGTTAATTAATGTGTGTTTAATTATAAATAATTTATGAAAAAAGTCTAGTCTGGTACAAAATTGTTTATGTAAACATAGTTATTATTAGTAATATTATGTATATCTTATATATGAAAGCAGAACAAAGTGACTTAGGGTAAATAAATTAGCTATACACTTTAATGAATTAATAAATTTAATGAAGTGACTTGCCCAAACCTCACAGTTTTTAATGCTAGAATGAGGACTAGAATTGTTTCTTTGATTTAATCTATTTTCATGTGTATTCATCTGTTCTGTGTGCACTGCATTCAGGCCACCTGATTGGGTCTGTGGATGATACAAAAATATCTACTGTGTAGTCACACCACAGAAGCATTTACCTTAACCTAACTAACTGAGGCTCTGCAAAATGTGAGAAAGAGCAAGAGAGAACAATTTAAAGAGAGCAACTAGCTCTGCCTACCTTTCCCCTCAATAAGCACATGTCAAGAGTGAGTGTAAGATGGGACTTGTTTCTTTTGTTCAGTAGTCCCAGTTCTCAAGTACTTCCCCTGAGGCAAGCATCTCGCCTCACTGAAGGTGGCCATTATTTGTAATACGCATGTTTCATACAACATAGCCCTTACATACAAATCAACTACTCCAGAGAGTATTTAGCCTGAAGACAACAATCTATTGTAATGCAAAAAGAACGACTAGCTGTGTTGGAATTACCAGGAGATATAAATTAAATGCACCTATGTTTGCTTACCAATATGTTTACAAAAATACTTCCTACAGTGTTTCATAGAGTCAAGTGTTCAAGTAATTTTCAAGGGGTATTTTGACTGTGTTCTTAAAAATCTCAGAGCTTGTGCTGCATGAACAAATACAGTATTCCTCACTTAATGTCGTCAATAGGTTCTTGGAACTGTGGTGAAACGATGTGCAATGAAACCAGTTTTACTATATACTAGTTTATACAGACAAGAGTCAAGTTCCTAATCAACATTATAACAAAACGACTTTGAACGAGCAACATTATTCGACGTGTTGTACAGCAATGGGGTTGGGGATGTAAGGGAGACAAGATGGACCAAAGAGGAGAAAGACTGAAGTAGGGAAACCAGTTAGGACATTTTTCACAGTACTTCAAGAAAATGATAACAGGAGCCTCAACCATCAAGGACAGGGAATAAGAGACCAATGGAGGAGATATGTAGGAGGCAGAAACAAGTAGGGAATGACAAGACAGAGTATTCTAGAGAAGGAGGAATTAAAGTTACGTAGAGTTTTCTAGTCTGGTGCATTAGGATGCGGATTAGGATAAAAATGACAACTGAAACAAGGAACATGCAACATTAATCATTTTATCAGTTTGAGGGATGGTTGAGAAGCCCAAAGTATGAGGTTGGTTGTAGATATATTGAGCCCAAAGTGCTTGAGAGACATCCAGGTAGAGACATCCAATATGCAGAAAATATGAGACTTACATTTGGTAGCATTTAGGGTTCCATAATTTGGTCTAGTGAAGAAGACACAACTTGAATTACCTGACTTCACTGGATTGAGAAGTATAAAATGGGTAATCTTAAATTTTAATGTCCTAAATTGCATTGGTTCCAGCCCCACTGATTCATTGTCCAACTACAGCTGTACCCTATCTTATTCTTTGATCCCCAGAAAGCAGAGCCTGAGGCAAAAGCTTGTGCCCTACTTCTTTGTCAGGGTCTGCAATGGTGTGTAACAGAAATGAAGAAAGAGGGGTAAGGCAGTAAAGCAGAAAACCTGGTATGAGTGGGATAATGAGATTGCTACCTCTTTCCATCAAGGGTGATTGATTACTCAGTCTTCCAAGAATCCACAGAAATGACTACTTTTCAGGAGAACCCAAGGGGAGGAAGTAGGATCAATTTATTCTCTGGCTCCGTTTCACATAGGTCAAAGTTTGCACTATGGAATAATGACTCCCTTACACTTCCAGGTGGCTCTTACATGGTAACTGGAGGTATCCCACAGCCTCTAAAGCCACAATGTCAATAAGGAAGCCCCTGGGCAAGGGGCAACGAGTGGGAGGGATGGCATGAGGAGGGGACTCTTGGGTTTCACCTCATGAATTCATGGCCGATCACCACAACAGTGTCTGGTGGGAAAAAATTTCTAAGGCTCTGAAGATAGGGAAAACCACGAAGACCTGATGGGTAAACATCCAGCCTATTATGCTCCAATAAATTGTGATAGTCCCCCAAACGATGCCTAACATGTGCCCACAGACCAGTCTCCCACTTCATCTACCATGCTCGCTCCAGTTTGATGCTCCCAACTGACGCCACTGCCCTGAGCTGCTCAAGAAAATGATGCCACCTCTGCTGGCAGTGATCTTCAGGACACAGTGGTATCTGAGTCAAGTCTGTGGTTCTCTGATGCTGCCAAAGCCACGACTTCTGGGGTGTCAGAATTGTTTTGGCTAAGCGTGAAGGTTAGGAATGAAAGAGGGGACAAAAGTCACTCTCCAACCTCTTGTCACAGTTTGTCACCAGCCCCCAAAAAACTTTACTCCTACTAGTCCCATTATGTCCCACAGAAAATTTGCTCTTTGAATGTCTCCCTTCAATTTATCATCTTCAAATCCCTTTCATGATGCCATACACCAAAACTTTCCTCAGCTCATCTCCATCAAAAGCAAATAAACAAAAACCACCTTCCAGCAAATAGCAAATCTTTGCCCTGAAAACAAAACAAAGGCAAGAAGAAGCTCAGAGAAACTGTCTGAAGCAAACACAGGAAATTATGTGGGAATATAGAAACACTGAATACCAGTGCTCAGATAAGAACACTTTTCAGCTTCTCCCAGGACAGTGGGTGACTACTTACTTTTCATTTCTGTTACCAGAGGGACCTGTTCCGGTGACACCCCTCTCCCACAAAGAGGAGTCTTATGCCAAAAATTAACTGAAGTCACTACTCTAGAGAGAAAGCGGCACAGAGATAATCCTTGATGTTAAATATTACGTAAGTTAGTAGATGAGTGTCTTAGCCTGGTTTCCCCAAAAACAACCTGAGACAAAGGCTTGCAGCAGGAAATTGATCTGGGAATTTGACCCTAAGGAGCAGGAGTTAGAAGGGAGTGAAAACAGGGAAGGAGGGATAGCCAATCTAAGAACCCAGTGTCAAACAGTTTACTAAGGGTGACTGGTGTTTTTATCCTAGGATCTTGTGAGCAGCTGTGTGAAATGAGGTTGAAAACCATTCACCTCAAGGCTGAAGGGAGAAAGAAGTGTTGATCCGTTGCCTCTTGTCCCCATTGGCCTCAAGAACATGGATTTACCTGCATGTTTGTATTGCAAGATTTGTGCAGGTAGCTCACTAATGGAAGCAAGAGGTATCTGTTAGAGACCCACAGCGAGGTGCTGAGTTGCACTTGTGAGAAACTGGTTGAAGCCCGTGAGGACTGGTCATCACAGCACTGGCTGGAGAGGGAAGTGGGGTTGAGAGGATCTGAGTGATATGCAAGAGGAACTGGCCCAATGAGATCCCCCGCCCCCACCAGAGCAAAGACTGAAAGGACCCAAGAACATGCATACATTTGAGAGTCTGGAGGAAAGATAGAAGGGGAGGAGAAGAGACCAATGAAAAGGCATCAAGAGGTAAGAGGAAAATAATAGTGATAATAATAGTGACAGCCATAACAATGATAGCAGTAGTAATAATAGTAATAGCAGCAAGCATTCTATAAATGTAGATAAACTACGCAGCAGGTGCTATTCTAAGCTCTTTATGGATAATAACTCATTGAATACAACCCTATGAGATGGGCACAGTTATTCTCTCTACTTTACACATGGGGACACCAGTTATAAGATGCTAGGATCACAGCTCATAATTGGTGGGAACAGGATTTGACTCCAGGGCCCCTACTCTTAACCGCAGCATCATCCTGACCAAGCAATACAAAGCATCCATGAGACAAGGGAAGAGGAGACTTCCTCAAAGAAGGCAGTGGCTAGTGGTCAGTTTTACTTATTGGGAGAGGAGAATGAAAACAAAGAAAAGGTCATCTGATTTGTGACCAAGAGGTAATTGGTCAGTCACAAAAATGCAGGTTGAGCTGAATGGAAAGCCAGAACAATCTGGAAAGAAATGATAGAATGGAGCCCAGATCCATTTCCGGAGACATTTGCTAGTGAAGAGAGTCATTGTATTATTTTAGTGTAATACCCCCAACTTCTAATTTCCTGATAGATGAGAGATATGCTGTATCTAGGGAAGGAGAAGGTGATCAGCAGAACTCTAAATATTACTAAATTTAAGTTGGCACAGTTCTCTTAGGTACAAAAAATATCCCTCAGGTGGTGTTCCTTCGGCTAAATGCCATCAACAAAAGGTTAAGCAGCAACACAGGACCCATTAGAGACTGAGAAGCCTTTGGAGAGAAGAATAGTGAGCAGATTTTTATTCTCATTCTTTGCCATTTCTGATTTCCCACAAAATGGCAGAAAGGGACACACTCCCTTGCCAACCTTCTCTTTCCCTCCTCCTACCTCATTATCTGAGCCCAGTCATTATACTACATTTTCTGTGTCTTTGGATAGAAAAGCCAGATCTTCAAACCATAACATTGGCAGCAGTTTTCTTCCTACAGTTTGTAAAAATTAAATTACAAATCAAAAGAATATGAGCCAAACATGCCACAGCCATTTGGATTTACATGAAAGGGAAGCCATCAACACTTCCCTATCTTGGCTGATGAATGTATCTGATATTTCAGACTTCTTTCTTGGTTCTTTCATGACCACAAGCCCAAAACTAATCAGGCCAATTAGACAAACTTCCAGATTATAGCTCTGAAGTCAACTCAACAAGTAACATATCCAACAATATAATTTGCCAAGTTTAATTCGGAGGTTGAGGGAGGTTGGAGGGGAGACGGTTTCTGATTTATCACAGCAGCTAAAGCCATATTCCAATCTGAACACAAAGCAGACAAAGAAAAAGAAATAAAGCTGGATTAGGAGTCGAGGGGGGCACTGTCATTATTGATAATATTTTCACAATATTAAAAGAAAAAATAAAGAAAAGTAACGAAAAGAAAAACTGAAGTTAACACCATTCTGTAAACGCTCTCTAAATAGTTGCAAAATATATGTAAAACACCTTCAAAGGAATTAGTTAAATAATAAAAAACAAAATCAAACCTAAAGAGATCTAGGAGAATATATAGATAAATATTTGCCTGATTATGATGGTAGGATGGTTTTTCTTAGCATGGAAAGAAAAAAGACATTTAAAAAAAAGGTTAAGAGATTTACCTCATGACTATTTAATTTTTTCTGTACTCATCAAAACCTACCATAGACAAAATCAAGGCCTAAGATATATGGAAAAATATATTTGCAAAACATATACTACTGGATATTGAGTCCTGGTCCTGTCAAGATAGTGGAGTAGGTAAACACTGTGCTTACCTCCTCTCACGACCATGTCAAACTTACAACTAAACTACAGAACAACCATCATAGAGAATTGCCTGAAGTGTATCTGAACAGAAGCCCTACAGCTAAGGATATGCAGAAGAAGCCACACAGAGATTGGTAGGAGAGGTGGAGATGCAGAATGGTCTGGTTTCACACCTGCGTGTGACCATTAAACATTGGGAGGGATATTTCAGCTATGGATTTCCATTCTAGAGAAGCGAGGGGTCCCAGCCCTATACCAGGCTCCCCAGCCCAAGTTTCCAGTGATGGGGAGAGAAGCCCCCATAACTTCTGGCTGTGAAAAACCAGTGGAGATTGTGGTTGGAACAGAAGACAGTTGCAGTCCCAAGTGCTCCTCTTAAAGGACCCATGCACAGATGAACTCACTGATAAACTCACTTGCTCTGATCTCCAGTTCTGGGGCAGCAGCGCAAAAGGCACCAGGGACATACGGGGAGAAACTGAGTTGTCTGGCACCAGGGTGAGGGCTGGAAGGGCAGCTTTCTCCCTGATGGAGGAGCTGGCTGAAGACGTTGTTTCTTTATTAAGCACCCCCCTTCCTGGCATGCAGATGCAGGTGGCCTCCATATCTTAGTCTCCATCAACCTGGCTAACAGTATTCATCTTACCCTGATTCCCTGAGACCCTGTCCCACTCAACTTTTGAGCATACCCAAGCTGCTTCCACTGGCTTTTCCATATAAGCATCCTGTCTTGACTCTTACTGCAGACTTCCCTAAAATCTCTCAAAGGTTCATAAAAACTAATTTAGCAGCACCAGGCTCAACATGTCCCATAACTCTCGGTGAGTAGCCCTGAGACTGGCATTAGGGACAGCCAGCCTCAGTTTGTAGCTTGGCCTCTCAAGGCACCTCTAAGCCTAGAGTGGGCAGCAGCCATGTGCAATTGCTTTGTGGTTCACGCCAGGTGGCCCCAGGCAGGGCACAGGCTGTGGCTGAACTTGGCCTGTAGCAGGTCCCCTCCCAGGAGGTCCTAGGGCTGGCATGCCTAGTGGCCAGCTTCAGACCAGCCAGAGCATCACTCGGTCACCTCCAAGGACAACACACCCAAAAAGCAGACTATGCAGGCAGCAGAGCCCTGATAAAGTGAATTCTGTTCTGCAGGGGCCACCCCTGCATAACAGCTACTCTACTGTAGTCACGGCCACTCCTCACAATCAATAAGCCTGAGGATCAATCCCTCCAACTGATGTGCAAACAGCAACCAAGGCTCAACTACAACAGCAGGGCACACACAATCCATATAAGGGACACACCTGGAGCAGCCGGCTCGGGTGACCAGGGAGACTGCTCCACTGGGCACCACAGGACACACACTACATAAGACCACTCTACTTAGATTTGGAGGCATAGCAGCCCTACCAAATACATAGAAACAAACACAGGGAGGCAGCCAAAATGGGCAGACAAAGAAACATGTCCCAAATAAAATAACAAAACAAAGCTGCAGAAAAACTACTAAACAAAATGGAGACAAGCAATCTACCAGATGCAGAGTTCCAAACACTAGTTATAGGGATGCTCAATGATCTCAGGGAGAACTTCAACAAAGAGATAGAAAACATAAAATGGTTATAGAAAACATAAAAATGAACCAGTCAGAAATAAATAATACAATAATCGAAATGAAGAATACATTAGAGGGAATCAACAGTAGATTAGATGAAGCCGAGGACTGATTCAGCAATTTAGAAGACAAGATAGCAGAAAACACCCAAACAGAACAACAAAAAGAAATAGAATACAAAAAATGAGGATGCTTTAAGGGACTGCTGGGACAACATCAAGCATACTAATATTTGTATCACAGAGGTACCAGAAGGAGAAGAGAGAAAGCAAGGAATTGAAAACCTATTTGAATAAATAATGACGAAAAAATTTCCTAACCTAGTGACGGAAATAGACATACAAGCCCAGAAAGCACAGAAACTCCCAAAAAGACTAACCCAAAGAGCCCACACCGACACATCATAATTAAAACGGCAAAGGTTAAAGACAAAGAAAGAATCTTAAAAGCAGCAACAGAAAAGCAGTTATTTACCTACAAGGGAGCTCCCATAAGACTGTCTACTGATTTCTCAACAGAAACTTTGTAGGCTAGAAGGGATTGGCAGGAAATATACAAAGTAATGAAAAACAAGGTCCTAATAAAGCTATCATTTATTTTCTTTTTTGTTTAATTTTTATTAAATATATTGGGATGACATTGGTTAGTAAAATTATATAGGTTTCAAATGTATATTTCTCTAATAGATTATCTATATATTGCATTGTGTATTCACGACCCAGAGGCAGTTCTCCTTCCATCACCATATATTTGACCCCCTTTACCCTCTTCTGTCACCACCCTCCCCTCTTACCCTCTGGTAACCACTAAACTGTTGTCTGTGTCTATGAGTTTTTGTTTCTTTGTTTTTCTTATTCATTTGTTGCTTTCAGTTTTATATCTCACAGATGAATAAAGTCATGTGGTCTCAACTTTTTCTGTCTGACTTATTTCACTTAGCATGATAACCTCAAGACCCAACCATGTTGTCACAAATGGCAGTATTTCATCTTTTCTTATGGCTGAGTAATATTCCATTGTATATATGTACCACATCTTGTTTATCCAATCATCTATTGTAGTACATTTTGGTTGTTTTCATGTCTTGGCCACCGTGAATAATACTGCAATGAACATAGGGGTAAATATATGTTTACAATAAATGTTGTTAAAAAAAGTGCAAATGATATAGTGTGTGCAAAAACACTGTATAAATTGTAAAACTCAGAACAACGTATAGCTATTATAGCTCACTCCAATATGGAGGGCTATTTGCCAATTGTTATTTTTGCCAAAATAACAAGCACACTGATAGTTTTCCCAGAACAACTGATGGCTGTAAAACAGTTATGAATTAGGATTCCAAGGCGGTTCAGGAAACCTGAACATTACTCTTCCTTCCTCCCAAATCTTACTGAGGTGACTAAAGAAATATAAAATTAAAAGAAATACGAAATTAAAATTGAAAAATTCACATTGTGCATATCACCTCGGCCTGAAATGCAGTCATCTGCACATTCTGAAGAAGAAAGAAACAAAGGTCATGCAGAAAGAAGAACCATGGGAGGCACAAGGAAACCCAATTTGTGAATCTTTATTGTGGACTTTATTTTGGGGAAGACTATACTATCGATTTTCTAAAATGTCTCACTGAATCTTAGAGTCATCGCTTCTAACTAATTGTCTGTCATTTTCACATCCTCTAAATTAGATTGTCTTGGTTATTAAGGACAGACATACAACTCAAATTAGCTTAAGTAAATAAAGGAAATTGTTTAACTGTCTTAACTGAAAAACTCAGTGGCAGTGGTGGGTTTCAGGCATAGATGGATACGTGGGCTAAAAAAAAAAAAAAAAAAAAGTCACCAGGAATTAATCTCTCCTTGTTTTGTTTTCCTCTGTTTTGGCTTTTTCCCCATGTGGGCTCTTTTCATGTGATGACTCCTAGTAGTTTAGAAACTGTGTAAGAAGAAAAAATTTTTTCTTCCACTAATAATTTCAGCAAGAGTCCCAGGATTTAATTTGACTGGACCAACTTGGATCATGCACTTAAGCTGCAACCATTACCAGTGGCCAGTCGGACAGGATGCCCTGAATAGCCCTACCTAAATTATCTGTTAATTCCTGTAGCCAGGGGACAGGCCTAACTTAACTTTATGGACAGAGAGGTTCATAAGAAGGAGGGTTCCCCCAAAATCCTCCCCAAAAGAAAATCAAAGTGCTGTTACCAGAAAAGAGAATGAATGCTCTGTAGACAAAAACAACTGTCTCACTCCTCCAGTCCAGCTTCAATATATAGTCTCCTTATATTTGTACATTTCCAGCGACTGAGGCAGTTAGCTCCACTGAGGTCAGCTTGGCTTATTAGGGTTCTTCCTGGCATCATTCCCATATATACCTCTTGGTACACCCACTGCCACTCCCAGCAATTTCTTTGGTCCATATGAATATAAAAGAAGAATTAAGTGAATCCTAATGCATCATTCGCCACCTCTTCCTAGAAATTAATATACTGACATTGATTTTTGGTTGCCTTACATCTTCCCTTAGATTCTGATAACCACTCCTAATGAACCTGAGGCCTACACCCTTCCCATAATTGAAGAGATATGAGGGTGGGAGCCCATAGGAGGATGTAGTATGGAAGTGGGGGGAAGGTTTTGCATCTTGGGAAAGCAGGGAGTCAGCAGTCTGAGCAAGGCAGCCGAGCAGGAGCCTGGGTGTCCTGGCCCTGTCCCTGGAGAAAATACCCAGCCAACACCTCCAGTGGGTGGAGGGGAAATTACCGGAGAAGGAAGTCAGCAGCCCAAATGAATGGGCTTCTCCCTTACAAGCTTATTCTTTCTCAAAGTATTGTCCTCAGCCCAAGGGCGATCTCATGATGGACTGCAAACTCATAATAATAATAAAAAAAAGAGTGTCTTAAAATCCTTACATGTAGTAGCACATGTTTGCATAAACTTTTACTCATACTTATGAATAAGTGCTACTTATTGGAAAATGCTAAGTAAGGATTACTAAAATGTGGTAAGAGGAGCTATGAAGAAAAAAAAACACCACACTGTGTGTGTGTGTGTGTGTGTGTGTGTTTGACTTTTTTGTTTTTGTGCTGAAAATTAACCCAAGAAGACTAAAGAATCTGTTTCCCAGACCCTCTGTCCCAGGGAAAATAGACTTCCACTATTATTCTAAAGTTCCTAGCACTTTATACACTACCTCACTCCTACAAGTAAATTGATTTTGTGCTTCAGGATTATTAGATAGATGGATATGCGCTCTGGGAGGTGGAAAATTCACAACTGACTAGACTAACGGGCAAAGGCAGAGGCTGAGAAAGGGACAAACCTGGGGGTGAGACCAGCAGAAGCTTGGATCGGATTTGCTGTCTGGTAAAGTGGCCTCATGGTGCACCTGGTGAAGCTGAATGTGAGGCTTGGCTGCTTGGAAACTGCAAGAGATTTGGGGGCTAGGTTTAGCCTATAGGACTGGAGACACCTGCTTTTGTTCCACATGGACGAATGGCTGCCTTGGCAATACTGGATGAAAGACCTGCGGTCCATTCCTCAAATATTCTGGGCTGCATTAGTCCACACACTCTCATTGGACCCTAGGAATGGAGGGAGCCCTCCCCTCCTGTAATGATATTGGGCCACTCAACAACCTGGCAAGTAGGGACATAGAGCTAGAATTTGAAAGTAATATAACTTTTCCTGTACCTGAGTGTCGTGGATCAGGTTCATAACTTCATATTTGGCAGTCATAAACTAAAATTAGCAAATTATTAGTGCATGCTGAAGGCTAATTCCGCGTTTTACTGATAAGTCTGGCAGAGGCACAATAATTTGGCTTCTACTATGTGAGGTATTAGGAATTCCTACCAGTTTCCGAAAAGATGCATGTGTATCCTTTCTGAAACTGGTAGGGAAGGTTATCTGTGTATCACCAGTGTTGATTGCAGCTTGCCATGGTTTTCAACTGCCAATGTTCCAGCTTTTACATTATTTCATTAATTTTTAATTTTACTGTTATAAAATTTTTTTTCCTGCTATAATTTGGAATGGGTGTGATAGGTACACTAAGGTCTTCTGCTTAGCTGAATGAGCCTTGATCAGTAAGTTTCGGGGCTGCTACTCAGAGACCATAACCTCCTTGCCGTCTCTGAGGCCTGTGGCTTCCTCTCTTCTTATTCTTTCCCTTACCATTTATCTCCAGAAGTTCCAGACACAAAAGATTTCAGTTTTCGGTTTCAATGTTGTAACCATATATTTTGCATTTGTTGTATAAGATATGAAGAGGGACTAGATTATATAAACTGAAAAAATTTTTTGATGTGTCAGCAGCAAAAATGCTATAAACAAAATTACTTTTGATGAGTAATTTATATAAGATTTAATGTTTACCTTGCAAGTAAACTGTTTCCTAGCACTGATGCTAAATTTGGTATTTGGAGTAATATTTTAAAATTAGGAAAATAATTATCTTTTACTACCTAAAAATTCAGAAAATAATGCAACAGATGTCATCATATCCACCACCTACAGTGAATAAATGTTAACATTTTATAATACTTCATTTATTATTTTAAACTAAAATATTACTGATACAACTGTAACCTCTTTTTACCCAGTCTTATTTGTCTCCTTCCCCAGAGACACAAATGCTCATGATTTTGATATGTATCTAACATCTAACACATGTTTTTATACTTTCATTGCATAAGTGTGTACCCCTAAAGCATTGTTGTATGTTTTAAATTTACTTAAATGATAGTATAATGCACATATCACTCTGTAACTGCTTTATCATTCAGCATTATGTTTTAGAGATTTATTTACATATGTATAGATCTAGTTTATTTAATCTAGTTCATTCATTCTACAAGAAAGACACAGAGTCATTCTTTATACAAACATACCACATTTTATTTATCCATCCACCTACCAATGGACCACTCAAAATATACAACGTTCTGTAGGTTATCAGCTTCGCTATCATTTTCCGTGGAAGCTGTTTCTATCCCTCTCTTCCTCCCACCATTAGGTTGCGTTAAATGCCTCATCTCATAGACGCTACCACATACTGCTGAAAAACGTCTCCCTTTGTCTTGGGCTATAGACTCCTTCAGATCAGGGACCTAGGAACTGTTCACAGTGTTCGTGACATAGCCCCTCGGCCAGCACTGAGCGTGGCACACTGTTGGCACTTTTTGAGAAACAGATGAATAAAGGATTCTGTGGCATGAAGTAACCTACGTCCGCGATTTGCTGACGTGGCTTAAAATCAAGGCCCCAAACTAAGCATTCCTGAAGTGCCTGAGTTTTACCTTCTTGACCTACTTGTTCCCTCGATTTGAATAATGGAAGTCTTTTATCATTTGAGGTTACAGCAAATTAAGCTAATGGACATAATATTCTCAATTTTAAGTTTGTTAAACCTTTGCCACCCAGTACCACTTGCTTATATTAAAATCAGATGTTAAATGGTATCTGCTTTAGTTCTAACGTATACATTTATTTTAAATTAATCACAGTTTTCATAATAAGCACTGCCACTTCCCAGGGCCCTGACACTTGAATAAGGATGAGACCCGGTGTGTTTACTACATGAGGACGTAGCCCTCAGGTAGCCCACTGCTGTCATAAATAATGCTCTTCTGAAAATATGTTTCAAAATAGTTGATTCCCAAAAGTTTAAGCCTACATTACTTATATCAGCTTCTTTATTCCTCACCATAACTCTAAAACGTAGTTATTATTATTATTATTATTATTATCCGTTCTTTACAGAGGAGGAAACTAAAGTCTAGAAAAATTAAGTAATTATCCCCAACTCACCAAGCTAATTAGAAATGGAGTTTGGATTTTTCATACAGCCTCTCTGTAGACACACATTCTAATTTATCCACCCGTTGTCATTTGCCTACGAAGTCTCTCCATAGAAGTCGAGAGTAAACAGATTAACAGGGTATGAACCCAGGGGAAAAGGTTGCAGGCAGGGTTGTCATATTTCTTTTTATGATTCATCTATTCATTCAACCAATAGTTACTGAATATTTATTTTGTTTTAAGCATTGGATGAAAAAAAAAGACATGGTCTCTACCACTAAGTTGTTTACAGTCTGGCATTCAAATAAGTATGATTCAGTCTTATAGGAGTTCCAAAAAAGGAATGTGTGAAGTGTAGGGAGTGAATGACAGCTTTGAAGGGTTATGCAAGTCTTCACAGAAGAGGTGACTGTTTAGCTGAATCTGTGAAACTGTGTAGAATGGAGGAATCATGATGAAAACACCTGGTTCCAAAATCTTAATTTTGTGCTCGTATATCTGATGCGACTTTTGGCAACTAACTTAATATTTCTGAGTCTTACTTTCCTTATGATGCAGACAAAAAATACATAATCCTCATAGAGTTGACGAGACGATTAGATAAAATAAAGCATGTGGAGTATCCATAACAATGGGAGTGGTTATCATCATTCTTGTTATAGGTGGTAGAGATGAGGTTCACGAGCAGAGAAGCTTCCTTCTTTGGCAGAGCACCAGTGAAAACCTTAGTGATACTACAAGCCATGAATTGGCTATTGCTTTCAGTTATGAAAGTACTGCTCCTAGACGGTAGGGTATTGCTTTTTTGTTTTTACTTACACGGTATATGGAAACAACTGATCTTCAGACTCCTGTCCCAGGGTATCCCTAGATGCAAGGCTGAGAAGATGGAGGAGTTCTGTGCTGCTTTGGGGACCAGGATTGGCAGTGACAGAAGTGGGAGGCAGTGGGGTAAAAAGACTGAGACTCCAGGGATGACATCACTGTTTATCCTCTGCCTTCCCATCAGAGAACTTTCTATAGCCCTCCCAGTTTTACTCCTTTGCATCCTTTCTTAGTTCCAGACCAGTTTTCTAGTTTTGGGTTTTTTCCCCCCTTTAACAGTCTCTCTAGCCTTTCCCCCCAAGATTAGAAACTAGTATTACCACAGTTTCTTTGGGTTGCATAATTTTACTGAGTATGGATATGCCTAGACTTGATGTAGCCAAAGGTACACAACATTCTTTCCTCAGCCATCTCTGATTGAGTTGGGACCCAGGAACACTGTCTCCTCTATCCTTGTAGTCATTCTAAGTGCTGTTAAGTCTATTCACTTATTTAATCCTGATGACAGTACTGTGAGATAAGCACTAGCCTCACTCCAGTTTTACTCCCAGGAAAACCAGGGCAGAAGAACACAGACTAGTATGTCCATCGTCCTGCTCTTTGTAGGGGCAGAGCTAAAATTTGAACCCTGGCAATGTGCTATGTGCTCTGAACCATCATGCTATCCTGTACCTATAGAGAATATTCAGGTAATAGCTATATACGTGATGCTTAAGGAAAGGAAGCAAATTATATGTTGGCCAAAAATCAATCTTCTGGCTTGTGCTATGGTACCAGTGGTTTTAGCGATATGAACATTTTCTTTGTTTGTTTGGTCTGAGTCTTTCAACTGGTGTCTAGAGAGCAAAAGGGAAAGAAGCTCATAAACTGGTCAATATGTGAGTGGCATGTTTTGATAACTCTGCAGCTCTCAGTTTGCTTAGAGGACACTGTGTTTTAGCAATTTGGGGGTACAATTTGAAGGCATTTACTCAACCCCGTAATTTGAAAAAGAGAAAGAGGGACAAAGGAGAGAAGAGGTAAAAATGGTATCAAGTGGAGTGAAAGTTGCAGGAGAAAGTGATCAGGCCTAGCAACATGGCGTAGGTACAGAATTTATATGCCGTTTCACATCATTTATTTATTTTTAATTTAGCCAAAATAAAAGACCTCAAGAAAAGATTTAAAAAGTGGTTATTCGGCAGATATGAGGATGACCACTTTTAGCATTCGTCCTTGGAGTCCCCCAAGCCTTGCTTGATCATTTAACTGATGTCTTCTAATTTCTTTTCCAAAGAGCCACTCTAAAGACATTAACACTGATGATGGTCAGGCCCAGCCGATTCAAATGCTACCTATTATAGAGGAGGATGTTTTGTTAAGGTAACCAATAAGAAAGAGGTTTTCAAAAATCATTTTAGTTACCTGCAAAAAGCGGGGTGTTTGGTTTCAGGTATCATAGTTATTTCACATACACTTTACCTGCTTAAAAGGGGTTTTGTTGTGGGGAACTGTTAAAATTAAATCCGAACGGCTGGAATTATCCAATGGCAAGAGAATCCATTAAAGCAAAGAAAGGGAAAAGCAAATCATGTCCTCTCAATATCTAGTCCAGTTAGGTTGCCAGTTATTGATTTAGTCTGGGATAGAGTAGCTTTAAATCTCCCTCGTTATACAAGTCCTGTATATCTTTTTAGCTTCTCCATCTGTGCTTTAATCTCTGGGTCCAAAACTTAGCACAACGTGCACAATCCATGATAGGTTCTAGTGTCCCTAGGAACATGCTTGTTCAGAAAGATCTCCCTCAGCATTATGGTTTTGTTTGATTTAGCAGGAAATCCTTCTAATAATTAAAATATCCCAGAATTCACCCATGGTCACTTAACCTGAAGGCCAATGTAGGTAACAATCCTTTTATTTCTTCTTTGGAATACTAGCCTATATTTCTGAAATCCTGCCTGTGAATTATGTGTAATAACCTGTATCAGAGTGATTCCTTCAAGTTGTATCAGAAATGCAGAATCTTGGGCCAGACCCCAGACAGATCTCCTGAAATGGAATATGCCTCTTAAGGCTCTCCAAGTGATCGGTTTATACATTAAAGTTTGAATGGCACTGTTCTAGTAAATGGCTACAGAGGGTGACATCCGTAATGCAGCTGTGATGCAACTAGACAGAGAATATCAGCCTGTCTTCAACTTGGTCATATAAATATAATATAAAAGCATTTTTCTGAGGCAATGCTCTTAGAAGTCAGTAGTTACCAAAAAGATTGTATTCTTGCACCGCAATTGTATTTGTTTCTGGACAGAATAGCATAAATAAAGGGTGAAATGATAAGGCAGGGGGTTAATTTGACTGGAGGAAGTTCAGCCTGACCAGGTGTGAGGATACATCAAGTCTTATCTTTAGCACACTAATCCACTGGCTTTGGTCTTCATCTGTCACTTTTATTCATCATTTTCTTAACTCCCATTGACAACTCACGGAACACCACACATGATTAGCTGTTAATTGTTTTGGCAAGATGCTAGATATTGCCACTTTAACTGTTAGTAGCATTGATCCAGGAACATTTTAAATTTCTCCTTAAGACTTTTTTTTTGGTCGTTTTGTAGGCTTCCTTTGTCTACATGATCACATGGAATAAGGTAAGAGAAAGAATATGTGGATAATTCTGTTTTGTAAAAAAAAAAAGAAAGTATACACTACATGTGGGCATTGACTTGAAACTATTCCAGGAAAATAGTTTAAGTTGCTAGGTTCATGATCGTTAATATTCATAATACTTTCCACTGGGCTATAAGGATAGTAATTACAAGGACTATATTTTCTGGACCTCAAATTAGAACATATATGACCAAGAACTATGTATGTAAAATTGGTACTATCATGGGACATCTGATCAGTGGGTTAATTATTGTTCGTAAATAGAATGATGATTCTAAAAAAATTTACAAATGACAGGCTCATAGTGGAATTAAATGAAACTTATTATTTTGGGGTTACATCGCTAATGTTTCAGAGGACTCAATATGCATGTTATGGCTTACATTTTTTTAGGCTTTTAATTGAAAATATAATATACATAGAGAAAGGCACATATTACCCTAAGTATGTCACTTGATATATTTTCACAAAAGTAACACAGTCATCAAGAAACAGAATAGAACGAGCACCATAGAAGGCCCTCTTGTGCCGTATCATACTTCCTTTGAACTACCATCCTGCCTTTTAACAGCATAATTGTTTTACCTGTTTTTGCATTTTTGTATAAATAGAATCATACAATGTATCCTCTTTTTTCTTTCAATGTAGTTTTTGAGGTACACTCAAATCACTGTGTGTAGTTTAAGTTTATTCATTCATTCCAGCTGCTGTATATACAGAATTCCCCTGTGTGAATGTATTATGGAACACTTTATCCCTTCTAATGTCGATAGGCAATTTCAGTTTTTGGCTATTACAATAGTGCTGTTCTGAACATTTTAGGACATGTCTTTGGGCCAACATAGATAGATCTTTGTGTTAGGTATTTCCCTGGGAGTGGCATTGCTGGGTACATAATGTTGTGCTTTAGTAGATTCTGCCAACTAAAATGGCTGTACCCATTTACTCTCCTATATATGAGATCAAGTTTTCCACATCCTCTCCAGCAGTTGTCATATGACTTATCAGAAGGAGTTACAGTTGCTATATGTACAGTTATGTCACATTTAGATTTTAGTTTCTATTTTGATATGGCTTACATTTTTTTTAATCTTTTTTTTTTCTTTAAATGAAAGTTTGTTGGGGTGACAATTGTTAGTAAAGTTACATAGATTTCAGGTGTACAATTCTGTATTACATCATCTATATCTCACATTGTGTGTTCACCACCCAGAGTCGGTTCTCTTTCCATCACCATATGTTAGACCCCATTTACTCTCTTCTAGAGCCCCGCTCCCCTTTCCCCCCTTATCCTCTGGTAACCCCTAAACTATCGTCTATGTCTATGAGTTTTTGTTCTTTTAGTTGTTTGTCTTGTTCTTTTGTTGTTTTCAGTATGACTTGCATTTTAACCAAGGTTCAAGGAGAATCGTTTGTTGAATCTCTGTTATAAGTGGTCGTAGCTCTCTGTGACATGCTTAAGTGAGATAAACTAGGCAATATTCGAGAGGTCCAAAATGTTTATTTGCCAAAAATGATCTACTCCATGAGGTTTGACTTAAAATTGCCACTTTTTAACATTTACCCTTTAAGAGTCTTGTGCAGCTGCGACCCTATTGTCTAAGCTAGAGAATTATACAGCTTATAGAAGTGACTTCAGTAATAACTGAATATATTTAATTTGATTAACTCATCACCATTATTTCTCATCTGATGGTAGAGGGTCTTTGAACATTAGAATACATAATTTGATCAGAGTGTGTTAGTAAATGGAGCAGGGTCAGTAGGGGAGTGAATGGGCAACGAGGCAGGAAAGAGAGTACATGTCAAGCACAAAGCACTGCGTACACACCTGGGGCCCACCTAGAGGCCTGGGCTGGCCAGGGCTCTTCTCATCACTGGGAACAACGAGTAACCCAGGAGTGCCTCATTGCTCTAGAAGCCTAGACTATAAACACATTGTTTAGAGTTTTACCCACGATTGGCCCTGACTGCAATAGACAGGTGCAGATTCTTTTGTATAAAGAGAAAATAGCCTATAGTCCTAGACAGCAAGTGTTCATCAACTTCAAATTACACCTCAAATGCTTCTGGTGTCTGGGCCATTGATGGATGAGCTAGGTCTTTCCAGGTCTAATGCTGAGTAATGCAAATTAGATTCTCCTGAGTTATGCCGACTGCAGCTGGAGGGCACAAAATAGTTGCCAGGGATATATCTCCATGCCAAATTCTTGCCAATGTTGTTAATAGTATTATGCCCTGTACATGTGCAAGCACTCTTAGTTTTATTAATGACAACACTACGCTTTTGCCCTTTCTTTCACCTTTTAGTTTTTGAATAGGGAATAACTTTGGTTTCATCCTGACTCTTCAAAAAAGCAAATGCTAAACTGAAAGTCATGCATTCAGTCCAGTCTCCCACCACACAATTGTGAGTGGGATCAGCTCAGATAAATCTCAGCTGCACTGTCCCTCCTGGATTGCCCTGCTAAGGGGAATAGACAATATGAAGGGAAGGGAATGGCTGAGTCTCTCAGCAAGAGAGGAAGGTGGCCTGATGGGCAGGAATTACATTTCTACATATTTTAGGGTTTATGGTTGTCGGCCTGTGAGGAAAATAGAGTTAATTAGGCTTCCCCTCCGGCCAGCTGGTTACTGGCGGGGGACCCCTAGTCCGAGAAGATAGAAGGTCGTGCAAGCGCCGTCCATCCTGAAGAGGTTGTTTGTATATACCTTATGGAAGCACCGTTGGCTGTAAGCCACCTTTGTCTCTGTGGGGTATAAAGGATCCGGCCCTGTTAGGGGATGGGGATGGAGACCAGGCTGGCACAGACAAAGGGGCTGAAGCAGAGACAGAGAGGCTGAAGCAGAGACACGGCGGAGACCCTGGGCTGTGCCGTACGTACTGTGTGGCTGACTGTGGCCAACAAAGGTTCTACGGGGCCCGCGCCCAAAGGCGGCCGCTGTGGGCCGCTGAGAAGCAGGCTGCTGTGAGTTATGAGGCTGCTGCTGGCTACAGGTTGTAACCCGAGAACGTCCAGCTGTGCGCAGCAGTGAGAAACTCCTGGCTGTGTCCCAGGAGGTCTGTGAATAAAGTCTGTCTACTTTGCCTTCGGCTCCACACATCTTCTTCCGGCTCCCCGGGACTCAGACACCTCACCGCCGGGCTACCATTCACTCGGACGTTGACCTGACACTGCGCATTCAGCATAGCCCTCGTCCTAAGATCCAGAAATACGCTGTAACTCCCTTCTGGGAGTTGTACAGAAAAGTAATTACACGACAGCCATGCTAATCACTGGTGATTAGTGATAGTATCATGGAAAGAAGAGTGTTCTCCTTTCTACATTAAGAACAGAGAGAAAGGAAGTGAAGCTGGCTCTAGACTGAGCTGTTCTTGTACTGTGACAATATTAATTTGTAAGCTACGTAAGAAATGTCAATGTTAAAATATACTTTTTGATACCTCCAGTAGATTTTTATAAGCACCCTTACCATGTGCCTCAAAAACACCTTTCAAACCGCATCAATTCAATCTGATCAGAGTCTTTGAGCAAAATATGGGATTACCATCACAGGTTATATTAAAACATGATACGAATTACAAAGATGTATGTAACCAATTTTCTCCCCTCAAATCGTGTCCTGGGTTTTTATTTAGGTTTCTGTTACAATATTAGAAAGATAGTGAAGTGTCAAAAAAGTTACCAGCAGTCTATCGTATACATACACAACTCATAGGAAAGAATGTTCTAGTAGAAACCTCAGGTGGCACCAGTAGTACCAAGACTCACCTAGGCTTGCTAACCACAGGAGGGCAGTGTTGGCCATACACTTAGGGACTCTAACTCTCCTGTAGAGAGCAGTGTAGTTATAGAATGGATTGTTGTACATACCAAGTTTTGTTGAACAACCAGTGTGTGCTGGAATGCTAGGCTCTGTGATATTCATGGACATGAACAAGATCTTATTCTTTGTCTTGAAGAGCATATATTTTAAAATAAGATATAATCATGTATCAATTGTGATTAAACCATGAACTATATTTTAAATTGTATTTATATACCAATTTATAGATGGTGTACCAATTTGATGCAAATAACATGAAATAGAGATTCAAATACTGCCACATAAAGAGCACCCACAGCATAAATGGAATTAGTTTGGAAGTCTGTTTGGCATAAATGAGTATTGAAGAATAAGCTACTTTATTTTGTATTGAGTGTAGAATAATCTGGCTTAAAGATGGCGTGCTAATTTTTTAATAGGTCAATGAATTTTCTTCTACGGTAGGTAGACTACCTATTTTCCCTTAGCAGGACTCATAATTTTTACTAAATTTACTGGTGAAAAGATAAGAATAATTTCTTACTGAGTTATTTATAATTTATCTCTAGGATTAAAACTTACTTTTGATTCAAATGAAATATTACCTTAACTTGTTATTTCATAAATTAAATTAGTGTTGAAGTCGCTGAACATAAATCTGTAATTTTATTACTTTATTGACTTTACCTATTAGCATAGAAAGTTACCTCAGGAATATTAGTTAATATTTATTAAGCACATTCTAGATACTTTGAAAGATCCCATCAAATGAAAGTTCTTAATTTTTAACAAATATCAGACAACTCTTGATATATTAATGTGATGTCAGGAAATCTAACTATTTTAGATTAAGACAACATTTGGTTTTCATGTTTCTTAAACATCAAAGATTTTAAAAATGTAGCCCCGTTAAAACTGACAGCTTTTCAGTCAACATTGATTAAATTAAACTCAGTTTGGAGAGTAGGGAATGAAGAAACTAAACTAGAGCAAATAAAAAAGTCTCAATTAACAACATTACAGTTGTGACATGTGGACAAAAGCCAGATTAAGCAGATGCTATCATCAATTCATTTGTTGTCATGTTTGCAATGTGGCAACTGGCTCCAGAGACAGAAGATCTGGAAGTGGTGCATCGTGGGACGCTGTTTTTTGTTTACTCCACAAATGATCATCAGTCATAATGATGTAGTGATATTGGTCCGTGCGTCAGGAACTGTCAAAGCAGAAATCAAGGGAAACTCACAGATTAGCATATGCTATTCTTTTTTGAAAAAAAAATCACGGGTATTACTTAAAGGCCTTCGCTCAAATTTTCTAGATTTTTGCAAAAGGAAAATAAATCCTCCCCCTCCCACAAAAATCTACAAACATTTTAAATATGACACCAACTTATTTATGACATACATACTTTAAGTAGCTCAAGAGAGCAGAATTCTATCAAGTGAAGAGATAAGCAGGCATTACATGGCTCCTTTATTTAATTACAAAATACAAAAGCCCATTAGCAGAATGGCCTGTTGGCCTGGAGAGGGGCTGCTGGCCTGCCATGTGGTGGACCTGCAGTTTTCTCTTCTGCTCTGGCTTGCCAAGCTGGCGGGGGCTTGGAGAGCAGGCATTGTACACATGGTCAACCTCGAGAAGGAAATGTATAATGATGCTGAACTCTGACCACTTCATTATCTTCACATTAGGGAAATAGACACATGAAATTCCTGCTAAATATGGCCATGAAAAGCATTTAGTAAATGTTTTATTTATGGAAGTTTGAATTAAATATCTTTAGGGAAATAAGTATGAAATTATCGTATATACCTATAATCTAGTTTGGCTTCTGCCACCAGCTGTGCGATGGGGAAGACATCATTCTAAATCACTTAAAATACCTGGTTTCCCCATTTGTAATGGTGATAACTGGCCTGACCTAACCATAGGAAGTTTACATGGATCAAGTGAGATTATATATGTGAACACCACCATGTAAATTGGAAAGCAGAGGCCCTTGTTCTGGCATCCGAAGCTGGTTTGGGGTTTTTCACTGAAATTACACTCAGAATTGGGTGACTGTCCTTATATACATTTTTTTCTGGAGAGCTTCCATGTACTTCTCACAGGGTTTTTGACCCCAACATAGCTTTGAAAGAAAGCCGCTGCTGTAAAATAAGGAACGTATATGTTACTCATTTTTATTACTATTCCATTACATGATTCGCTTTGATTATTTTTAATCTGTTACTTTGGAGTTGTACAATGATTTTAATTTCACCATTGATAACTTATGCCACAGTTTACACATATGCCTCCCTTTCATATGCAAGGAAAAGGCAAATTGATGCTTTTAATGTAAGATGATCATTCTCCGCTTGAGGAATTTTTTAACGCAATTTTAAAAGCCCATAATACCAAATATCAATTGGAAAGAGGAAGAAATGTTTGGGAGTAGGAAGGAGTGCCTAAGAGGTGGCATAGTTCCTCTCCAAAGAGAGAGGGAGGAAATCCCCACTGGCTGGATTTCTATCAGGCTTTCTTTTATTATCCAGTCCAATCGGTTTATTTTCAACAAAAAAACTATAACTGTTTTAAAATAATAAAATATTATCTGTTTATAGAAAAATTTCAGATAATGCAGACTGGCAAAGAGGGCAAAATCCTTCTTCATCACCCACCTCCCCAATGGTAACTGCTATTAAATGTAAAACAATTAGTAACATTCTAAACTAATAACTTAGAATCACTTTGGTCATTATTATTTGTGGAGTGCCGACTCTGTGTCTGGGCCTCTGCTAGACTCAGGAATAGAAAAAGCCAACAAGATGGGTTCAACCTCTGTCATCATGGTATTAGCAGTCAAGGAGGGGGCATAGAAGAGCAAACAGGATGCTGTGTGCTAAGCGCGACATCTGGTGATGGATACTATGGGAAATTGCAGGGGGACCATCTGAGTAAGGGAAGTAGATCCAAACTGACACTTAGAGCAAGAGTGACTTGTTCAACGGTGAGAGGGGTAGGATGGTCATGTTTTATTATAGTTCATGTATAAAAGTCATTTACTCGTATAATCAGTTTTAGCAAATCTTGTTTTGGAGTCTTTCTATAAACCTCTTATCTGCTCCATTAAATCACTGGCTGATCTGATGGTTGTTTTATACACAGACTCCAAATTCTACACACCTGCAATGGCACCAACCACGGTACAAACTCACGTATCAAAGCTCCCTAATGATTCAAACCCACATCTATCTGTAAAACATGGAAAACGGAATTGAATTAGATATGGTCACAGAATTGTTCCCTGTTTCATATACACAGGTTTTAGTCTTCTCAAATAGATTTCAAACATATTAGAGGCAAGAAGCATTCTTTTGTGTCCTCTAGTACAGTATTATTTGATATTTTTTCACTGCAACCCACAGAAAAAACTACATTTTACTTTGGGATCCAGTATGCATATGTATAATGCACTCTGATATTTTCTATTTCATTCTATTCTATTTCATTTTCTTTTCTTTTTTTTTTTTTTAAAGCTACTTGTGACCCACCAAATGGATTGTATGACCCTAAATTGATTTCTTTATGGGTCTCAACCCACAATTTGAAAAATACTTCTCTAGCATTTATAGTACAATGTTGTGCACAGATTTAAGGGTCAATTAAAAAATAAACCCACTTGCTAATTGATCTGTTTAATCAGAATGTACTTTCAGCCATATAGGAAGGGAAGGCCTCTGAACTCACAATTTACATTACCAGGTACATAAGGAGGATAGGAAAGCTAAAGGGACTGGAGCCATTCTTCCCAGGATTGTGATTTTTTTTTATCAGTCTAAGACATAACTCTTTTTATCCCTAGCATGATGTGAGGTGCAAGGAGCAGACTGGAGAAATAAGACAGTTGTCTTGTGATCCTGAGTCATATTTTCACAGCATTGTTTCTTTTGTTTTGTTTTAATGAAGAACAAAGTTAAATGTTGATGATTTGTGCATTATCTGTCATTCTGACTTTTGTACACTTATCCCATTTAATAAAAGGGGAGTTTATGAGTTTACATAACTATATCTGAAGCTTTGGGACACACAGAGGAAATGACTAATTCTGCATGGGTTGGTGATGGGTGAGGAAGTAGCAGAAAAGGAATGGTGGCTGATTTGGGAAGTTTTCACAGAGTAAATGAGTAAGGAACCTTGAGGAATTATTTGGGTGTTGCTGGTGAGGGAAGGGAAAAAGGGAAGCAGGGTATTGTAGAGAAATCAACATTAGCAAAGTCACAATATGTGGTAGTGACAAATGGGGTGACTGATAGGAGAGGAGTCAAAAAAGAGCACAACAAAGATAAGCGCTTACATGACTTGTTATGATGAAAAGAACTCAGAATAAGGAGGGCTCAGAGGTTTGGGGAGAAAGATAATTCATTTGGCTTTAGACATGCCAATGTCAGGGTTCATTTAAAGTAAACTATTTTGGGAAAAAATTACAAAATCGATGGAAAATAGAATGCTTTGGAAATTATATAAAATTGTGCTACTGTAAATTCTTTTATATACTGTCTCATGGAATTACTTATGAAACTAATTCAAGTTGGCTGTAATGAGACTACTGTCACAGGCATTAAAATCAGTTTCAGGAATGTAAATATCAGGATGATAAATGACAACATGTTAGATATAGGGAGTTGTCTAAAGGTGTGGTTGGTACAAAGGCTTGCCGTGTTTAAAAACATCATTAATGAAATAGAAGAGGAATTTAGCAGATGATACATAAGAAAGATTAGAAGAATAACACAAGTCGATAGGTGACGATAAATTTCAATTATATTTGGAAGATGACTATATTTGTGGGTAATTAATAAAAAACACAATTTCTTAATCCAGTCATCTACCAGTGGGCATTTTGGTTGTTTCTATGTCTTGGCTATTGTGGATACTACTGCAATAAACATAAGGGTGCATATATTTTTCCAAATTAGTGTTTTGGATTAAGAAACTATAGCACATTTATACAATGGAATATTACTCAGCCATAAAAAAGAAAGAAATCTTACCATTTGCCACGATTTGGATGTACCTAGAGAACATTATGCTAAGTGAAATAAGTCAGACGGAGAAAGACAAATACCATATTATGTCACTTACATGTGGAGTCTACAGAACTGAGTAAATGAGCAAACTGAACAGAAATAGTCTCAGAGATACAGAGGAAAAATTGATGGTTGCTAGTTGGAAGGGGGATGGGGATGAGGGACAAGGGGGAGGGGATTAGAAAGCACAAATTGGTAGTCACAATATTGCCATGGGGATATGAAAGACAGTTTGGGGGATATAATCAATAATTTTGTAAAGATTTTGTAGAGTGTCAGATGATACTTATCTTATTAGGGAGACCACTTCATGGACGGTGTAGGTGCCTGACCACTGCAGTGTACACCTGAAGCTGAAACTGAATAGTAATGAATGTCAATGATAATTTAATATACATATAGTCAAGGTATATAGAGTATAGCATAGAGAATAGAGTCAATGGAATTGTAACAGCTATATACGATGCCAGAGGGGTAATAGATTCGGGGAAATAGACTTATCAGTTTGTGAGGGGTGTAAATATCTAACTATTACATTGTTTTGTATACCTGAAACTAATAAAAGAAATACAAATAAATAAAAATTAGAAACACAAATATCCAGTGGCTCCAGGAGAAACATCTGGAAAGCTACAGGGACAAAATAGGAATAGTGTGTAAATAGGCTTAAAGTTATCTTACAAAAAGACATAACAAAATTGAGGTTAATACATTACAAAGAGGTAATTTTTCCAAACAGTGCAGTTAATAGCTTTCTTCCACATAGGTCTTGGGATTCTTACAGTCTATGTAATGGAGAACGAGTATTAATTTGTGAGGTATATAGAGTAACAACAAAAATCCTGGTCAGCCAGGCTGACTAATAGCCTTCATGTTTTTAAAAATTTGTGTAAACGGCACCATTTTATATCATAACTCTGCAGCTCTAAAATGAAAAATAAAATAAAATTGAATTTTAAGAAGTATGGTTCTTTTCTTGTCACATTTTAGATAGCTGTATGCATCCAATGAAATATTGCTAAAGCTATGGGCTATTGTAAATGTAAATTTTTCTCTCTGAACATGTACCAGAGGAATTATTTCTAGAGGTACTTTAAAGAAAGCTCTTTTATTTAAAATTAATCTTAGGGTATAAACTAAATGGATAGCTTTTTTTCATCTTTACTCTATTTTTCTTTTTATGCATAACTTTTTCTGATTACAAAGTAACATTTATTGTAAAAAATGATAAAATAGAAAAAGCGCAAATAAGTAATTGAAATCACTCATAATATCATCATTTAGGGCCACCAAGAATTATCCTTTTAGTCTTTATTCTTCCAATCTATTTTCTATACCCACAGAAACAAAATAAATTTGGGAACACATTCTAAATATTGTTTTGTAAGCTTTTACATTTAATAATAAATGATGAAAATTGTCCATGCTATTAAAGTGTCTCCTATAACATGATTTTAATGGCTACATAGTATTCCATCACATGAATGTGCTATATTTTATTTAATAGCATTTTGTTTTGCATATAAGTTGCTTATAATCTGAGCTGTTATAAATAGTAGTGATGAACATCCTTGCACATAAACCTTTGTTCATCTGATTTATTATAATCTAAAGGATATAATATAATTCTTAGGAGTGGAACTGCTGGATCAAAGAGCATTGATGCTTTTTTATAAAATTGAATATGTGTTAATAATATTCCTTCCATAAAAGTTGTACCAGTGCATGAAGTGCCTATCTAACTACCCCCCTTGCCTGGATGGCTTACAGTGAGGATATACTTACACACAAATAACATAATATTGTCTTATATGTATTTAGTGTTCACCTTTTCCCAAAGTGTTTTCTAATTTGGCTATAACAAAAACTCACACAAAGTATACTGTACATCATGGACAATCTGTGAAGGCTAGTTAATGTTTTTGCAGGAAAGAACAATGTTTAAATGAAAGAAATTTCTGTACTGGACATATCTAAAAACAATCTATGCATCTGAACCAGGGGTTGCAAGTTTGAGTTATGAGTAAGGCCCAGGAATACCAGGTCTCAGCAGAGAAATCAAGGGTCTGGTCTAGCAAGTGATGGGCCAGACAGACCATCAGTGTGTACAGGTGATGCAGGACTGCATAACCCAGTGGTTAAACCGAAGTCAGAACATACTTGGGGGAAAACACAGTGACCTTGAATTTCCATAAGTCTGATTTGTCTCATCTAAAAAATGGGCAACATAGCAAGAATAATATAAGCCCCCAGTATTGTTTTGAGGGTTAAATTAGATGCTATTTTTGACTGTACTCTGTACATTTTAAATCACTATAGAAACACGATTTATTATTAGGCTGAAGGGAAATAAAATGAGGTGATACTCAGGTAAACAATCTGAGATGTCAGAGAGAAGTTAGAAAGTACACAGGATCTAAAGAGACCCAGCACAGCAAGAAAGAGTTCACGTGTGACAATTTCTACATTTTAATCTTCGAATTCTTTAACTTTTTATAAAGCATCTGTAAAATTTATTATTTTCTGATTATAGAAGTACTACTTGTCCACTATAGAGAACGAAGAAGAAAATAATAAAAGCTACCTTTTTTTCCACCACCCAGTGATCACCCTGTTAAATGTTTGGTTCAAATTCCAGTTCTGTCACTTACTGGAGGGTGACCTTTGGTAAATTACTTAGCCTGACTTTCCTCATGTGTAAAAGGCAAATAATAATAGTAATGATAATAATAATCATTAATACTTATGGTACACTTACTGCCAGTTCTGTAATCAGTGTTTCACATGGATTAATTTATTTAATACTTCCAATCAATCCTATGAAGGAAACTTTATACTTATACGCATTTTACAGATGAGGAGCTAGAGTTAGAAGGTTCAATAATTTGCCCAAAGTTATATAGCCAGTGAAATCAATAGTAAATAAAATGGGAGCATAATTGTTTGACATGAGCAATCAGGTGCAACCAAGATTCATGAACGGGACGCAAGAATGGAAATACGTGATAGCCGTTTGGTGACTATAGCTAAGAAAAGTTTTAGGAAGTGGACAGGAATTAGGCGTAAGAAAATGTGGTCTGTAAAGAATGCCTCAATGTTTCCTGATGATTGGAACTGTGTGTGATTAGCAAATGCATCGTATGTGTGCAGGGAGTAGCCCTCCTGCACACATGGTAAAAATCAGTAATGGAAAGCGGCAGAGTGTTCCAGGGACTTAGTCCTAAAACCTTCCTTGGCACAGTGAGCCAGGGAGCCGTTTCTCAAATGATCAAAAATCAAAGCATATGATAAAACTTATTTGCCTTTCTGCTGGAAATACTATACATTGTAACATAGGGTTACAACTTATTAGGACAGGGGTTGGCAAATGTTTTCTGTAAGGGGCAAGATCATGGGTGTGAACAGGATTGTATTCCATGTGTTATGTTTAAATGAAAGGGACTCTTGTGTTATAAAGGGACTCTTTCCTCAAGTTGCGCTATTCTACTGTCTTTTTAATAGGTACTGTCTCATGCTTTTTGTTCATGCGCTTCCCATGCATGTTTTCCCATTTTTCCATATTCCTTGAGTGACTTCTGTGTGACTGAAGGTGAGGGAGGAGCAGAATGCCGTTTCGCACATATGCTCAATCTATCAGATTTCTCTGCAATCTGAGGAGTGTTTTTTAGTTTGAGGCTGGGTAACTAACAGTCGAGCATGCCCAGATATTCCACGTGTCCTCTTCTTCTGAGTCTTCCTCTAGCACCTAATTGAACCACCCGCGGGGATCAGAAACCACCTGATACCAGCGGGTGCTTAAATGAGACCCGGGCTAATTTGGAAAAAGCACAGGATTAGGAGTTGAGACAAGAGTTCTAGTCCCAAATCTGTCACCAATTATTTGTATGACCTCCGGCAACTTACAGTTTCGCTAGGACAGCTTTTTCATCTGTGGAGTAAGGGGTTGGATCTAGATCGATGGTTTTCAAACCAAGATCCTATGGGACATGGGCCCTTTACCTGTGTGACTGGAGTTTTGGGACATTGAAAACTGGGCCTGGCTTTTCCCAATTCTCAAAACATAAAGATATTGAATAGATATTTTTTTTTCTCAATTTAACTGTTTACCCATAATTTTGTCTTAAATCTTGTTTTGATTTTATGGCTAGTTGAACGTGCAGATGAAAAACACATATGAACAAGTAGTAAATGGTTTCTCATTTGAAATATTTGGAAACAATTAATTATTTCAGTTTTGAAGACATGCTCATGGTAGTGATTTCATACTGTATACATACAGTCATATTGTCTGTTAGCAAAACTGTTCTCAGTTCACATGGTATTAAAACTCTATCAATATATATGCTCTTCTGAAAAGAATGCCATCACTTCCAGGTGCTTTCCATCTGAGCAAGTTGGAGAACCTCTATTCATATGTGTTTGTAGTTGGGATTTCATATTGCCTACATATAGTATAGCTTTATTATTTTTTTCCCAGCAAAATTGTTCTCAATTTATGTGAAATTAAATATATTTGCATTTCATAATATATTGCAGAGAATACCATAGATATTCAGGTGCTTTCCATCTGGACAAGTCTCAGGATTATGAGATATTCTAAGAGGTTTCTCCCAGCTCTTTCTGAAATTCTTCATTCTTCAAAGAATGAAGAATTCTCCTTAAATCGTTCCTTCTGCTCATCCCCCTCTTGCCATTTTTTCCACCAAAAACAGCTCATTTATCCTGCCATTATCAGTTCTGTCCACATCCGTCTCTGGAGGGTTGCTTTGCTACGAGTAACACAGCACTGGGAAAGGCTGGCTATTTTCCAGGCCTAAGCACTGCTGCACGATTCTGCCATTTAGCTCTGGGGTCAGTCCTCGAAGTTTGACTGAAGATCCTGAACAATGTCTCAGTCTGGCTTTTATGTTTAAATGTTGAAAGTCAATCCATAATAGGATTTTTTTTCGGGGCGGGGGGGTGTGGGGGTTCTAAATGAGAGAGAAGGCTAAATGAAGACGAGATGTCCTAGGGGATCATTTCTGGGCTTACCTTTGCTCTGTGACCATCGGCAGCAGTTTGCGTCTACCTTACCGTGGTGGTTTCATAACTTGTCAATTTAGAAAGGTTGGAATTCTTTCCCAGAATCTCTTTGCCTGTGTACTACCAGGTTAGGGATGGCGACAGGAGAAATTGGCACAACATTTGGAAGTTGGAAGTGAAGTAGCGGCCGTTGTGGGTTGAGGGCGGGCGCAGGGCACCAGGAATGACTGGAGCTTGTGCCCATCATCATGGATCTACTGGTTCCAACTTGTCCTCTGAGGTACCAGGGTTTCTCCCTTTGCCCTGAGTCCCATGCAGTACATCGTCCTGACTGCTGGCCCCACTGACCGACAGTGACTTCAGGCAGATACAGAGGCAACATCCTTCTACAGGGTCCCCAGCTCCCACAGTTGTATAAGGTCTAATCCCTCTAATAAAGACCTCATTCCATAGCCCTCGTGGTGACTCTACTTCCCTGATACAAGGCGGTGCGATACTCTTGCCAAGGGCACTGCTTGCTTTATCAGCTTTGCTTTACCATTAACAGGTGTAGAGTGAAGGAAGGAACACGTGCGTGCCTTTTCTCTCCCCAGAGCAGGGGCATGCAGTTGACCCTACTTCTCTGGAGAGCACTGCTGGCTGATAATACTCAGCACCAGTATTTGAAGGAGCTATGAATTGGATAAAATGGATAAAAGGACGAAAAGAAAACACATCAGCTAAAAAAGGTAATCTATACCCTGGCTTCAAATTTCTGGCTCATATCCATTCATTTTCAAAATGCTGCCACGGTTTGGTTTTTTGACGTCTGCGGTGTCTTAAACCTCAGAAACTAAAGATCCATGTATGTTCTAGATAAGTCAGTGACTATTGGGACAACTCATTCTATCCTTACTGTAACTCTGCTTCTTACCTGTGCTATAAAGAAGTTGAAGTTTTGATGCAGGGCTTATGGGGATCGTCATTGTTTTTCCAAGCAAACAGTCACAGAAAACTAGAACCTCTCCTCAAATCCCATCACCACTCTGACACTAGGTAGAGGCTATGATTCCTTGTACAGGAATGAGAGACCAAATATCAGAAGTGTCTTTACTTTCAAGGAAGCCTACACCCTGGGGTTACTTTTCATTTTAGGGTTAGTGTTCATGTGTTACTCGGATACCTCTAGCAGTCAGAGCTGAAACTCAACCCATTTCATGGCAGACTGATATTTTACAAACTTCACTCATTTATGTACCCACCTTCATAATTTTATACACCTGTGCTATTTGTTTACTTCATAGTTTCTACTTAAACTTAAGTATATTTACCATATTTCATTGAATCTACTGTACTGTCCATTGTCAGATACACCCTTATTTTTTGTACCACTAAGAAAGGAGAAAAAAAAAATTGCCAACTTGATTACACAGGGCCTTCTTACCTTAGAAGTTTTATTTTCAAGTCATTGGAAGTGCTTCTTTAGATTTCCCCTTGGCCCTGGATGAGTTTCCTATTTCCTACCCAATTAAAAAGACAAAAAAACTTTACGTTTTTGTGTCCATAGCTGATACATATTAACATTGGGTCATGGCCTAAATAAATCCACCTTGACTTGCAACAGGCTTGTCCTGTGTGAAATCTCTGAGTTTTCCTTCCAGGGACTCCCAGGCTTGCATTCAGGGGAGAGAAGAATGGGGCATGGATGGTGTTGGCTGGAGAGAACAGTTGGGAAGGAGTGGCTGAGTATATACCTTATAGCTGCTTCTCTCTGCTTTGTGGGTCAAGAGGGCAGCTTCAGGAAGCAAAAGCCAAAATATTGTGAGATATCCTGATATCAGAGATGTCACAATATGAAAAAAAGGACAACTTAGACTCAACAAAATAATTTCTTAAAAAGGAAACTTGATATTGCCACCCAAACCAGAAAGCCATATAGCTTGCCAGAAATAAAAACAGAAAGTAATACAGTAACGTATATGATAATTGACTTTTAACTATGACGGTGGAAGGCTCTCCACCTAAGGCGTGCTCTAAAGAGGGAAATGTGTCAGTGTTAGGTGTTAAATCATATTAGGACCAAACGGAGACTTTCTCCTTTATTAAATCAGAAGGGTTGGAAGACAGCTGAACAGTGAATAATCTTTTCACTTGAGTGTCAGTGTTAATTCATGCTGGGGTCTGGAAACCATCTAAAATCGTGTTAGGAGATACCAGCAGTGGTTTGCAGCTTACACATTGGAAAACACAATGTAAATACTGTCCTTGATCTTTTCTGTTCTCATCTGCCAGCAAGGGCACGAACAAGTGGACCAGGAGAGACCGAACAAGAGGTAGAAGTCAGGTACAAGCAAGGACAAATGGATAAACAGAAATAAGTCAGAGTTGGCAAAACGAGTCTTTATATAAAGTCAGAATTGGCAGGACAATCTTCGGATCTGAATATTCTGAAGCAATATTGTATTAGCTTTTTATTGCTTCAAAACAATCACGAACTTAGCAGTTTAAAACAACATCCAACTATTAGCTCTGGTTGGAAGTCCTACAATGCTCAGCAGAGCTTTCTGTTTAGGGCCCCACAAGATGTCAACCATGCTGGGCTCTTATCTCGAATATTGGGGAAGAATTTGCTTCCAAGTTCATTCCAGTCCGTCATTGGCAGAATTCAGTTCCTTGGATCTGGGCTGAAGTCTCCAAGGGCTTCTTGTTGACTCTCAGCTGGGGGTCTTACCAAGTTCCTAGAGGTCTGCCTTTGCTCTGATTCTTGTCTCATGGCCCCTTCATCTTTAAAGCCAGCATTCGCTTGTCAAATTCTTTGCTTCCCTATTCTCTGATTTGTACTTCTGCCACAAGTGAGAAAACTGCTTTTAAAAGTCTTATGTGACCAGTGAGGATTTTACATCTGCAAAATCCCTTCACAGTAGTATCTAGATTAGCATTTGGCTGAAGAACCAGAAACAGGAATCTAGGTGGGCCATCGTTACAATGCAGCCTACCGCAATTGTCCTCTGAGATCGAGCTGGACTTTATAGAGGAGAAATGGAGACCCTAGAGATGATTCCCTAATAATCCTGGATAGAATTAAAGGTGGATCTTAAACTAAACTAAATAATCTTCTTGGGGATGATGTTACAGCAAGGCTCCAGAATAAATCACCAACCATAACAAATGCAGAGCAGTTCATCTATTTACTTTTATGTGAACATAAGCTACTTCACAGTAATTCATACATGAATTTCACTTAGATATAATATGAGAAAAGTATAAAATGTCTAAACCTCCCCACCTTTGTTTTTTTGTGACACTCCTGAACACCAACAGAGATTTTTTTCTTTGCTGTTAAATCTTAAACTGGGGACAATTTGCATAATCAAATTAATTCTCTCACCCTTTTAAAATGAGTTTGTGGGCTGAAAAGATTGGTGTTTAAATATTATGAATTACATGTACACACACACACACACACACACACACACACACTTTTATCTGATTCCGCTTAAAAGCTAGAATCATCAACAGCTGACTCTCACTTTATTACTCAGAACTCAATCACTGTAGGAACGCAGAGAAGTTCAAAGATACAACATGATTCTGAAGCCAAAATACACTAACTTCATCCTACTGAAAGGAGACAGTTGTGTCCCGCTGAGATGATGGAGTTCAAGCTACAAGGAAAGTTCAGGCAGGCCCGCCAGCGCCCGCCCCGTTCTCAGTGTGCAGCTTCTTTGGGGGCTCCCTGGAGCTGGGAATTTACCACAAACTCCGCCTTGGGGAACAGTGTTAGCAGCTGAGAAACTGCAGAAACAAGCTGCTTCTCAGTGACTCCCAGATACTATCAGAATGCAAGAAAATAATTAAAATCCTAATTAAGTAGTTTCTCATCTGGCTCATTTGAAGACGCTCCAAAATGGTCAGATTTAAGGCATGGTAAACAGCTGAAGTGTTAAATTTTCTTGTTAGTTAAAACATTTATCAGAGGTCAAACCTACATAAAAATGTGAAGTGGAGAATTGAGGCAGTGTCTGTGTAATTCAACCCCCAAACAATTTTGCATGTTACTTGTATCTTCTTTTTCTTTTACTTAAGTTATTTTTTTGCATAAATACTGACTCAGGGTCGTTTTTTAGCATAGTATTATCTAAGGAATAATTTTCATATTCTTAAATGATATGGAAAATATAGGAGATGGCTTGAAAAATATCCTAAGAATATAATCAGGTTTTAAATACTAATTAAATTTGTCAAAATTTTTCTAAAATTGGCATATTTTACTTACAAAGTTATACACGTTATAATACTTTGCATTAATTTTATGCTAAAAAGCTTAAATGCAAAATATAAAATCTATTTACATTTATAAATGAAATTTAATTATGGCTTTGTATTTTGAAGGCAGATTTTCTTCTGGCTACCTTCGCTCAGTTTAATTTTATTTCTCCTCTTGTATGGATGCAATAAAAACCAAACATCACTGTGTTTTTCTGAGATGTGGTTTCTTAGGAGAGATTTGTTTAAATTATATTATAAAATGCATCTAACAAGTTTAAGCATAATAAACCACAACCTTTGGGGTGTGTGTGCGTGTGTGTGTGTTATGTACCATAAAGATTATTCAGTAGTGATTTGTAATTTTTTTGAAACTGCTGTTTTGAAGTAAATGCACATAGCAATATTTAAAATTTTGAGTATGAGTAATGTCATAATCAATGTTATATCCAGGCACATTTTTAAATAGGAACATGCATCGCCTATGATTCCTGATTCCCACCCTTTTATAGATTCCGTCTCCCTGACTTTGCTGGTTTTGCCAAACCTTGCCTCTGGGACTCCACTGTGTTGCTTTCTCTCCTCCGAGTCCTCTTTTCATTTTTCCTCTCTTTTCCAAACCTTTTGGTGGGAGAAGAGAGTATAGGGTGCTTCAAGGTGTGGACTTTGGAACTGGACTGCCTGGTTTGATTCCCAGCTGTGCCACTTACAAGCTATATGATATTGGGCAGGTCACTTAATTTCTCACGCCTGTTTCCTCAACTGGAAAATGGAGATAATATTAGCACTTACTTTGAGTTATTAAGAAGAGTGAATGAGTTAAGTACATAATATACACTTTATAATTATTAGCTAATATTATTTTCATTGTATTATTATTTATAGAACCCTGTTTTATAATAAACATTCCCTCACCCCTACTTCATTAGCCTTCCAATTTCCTTTTCTCCTGGCCACAACTGAAATTTAGATCTTTCAGGACAGCTCAAACAATTCAAGTGAAGGCAGCTCTGTCTTTCAAGTCTAGCTTACTCCAGTCCTACGAGGAGGGACCAACACCCCAGTCACTTCCATCCAACCTAGTACTCTTGCACTATGAGCAAAAACTCTTCCTCGTTTGAAGCTTCTATCTCCCTCCCTTCTACTCATGCTTCCACATTTACGAAGACTTTGACACCTGGATCATGGTTTCCCTCTCTTCCCCATGTCATCATACTGGCTAATTTCAGTGTCCATGAAGAAGGCCCATCCAACACTCCAGCTTCCCAGTTAGTGACCTTCTTGTTCTGATGACCTTTGCTTTCTCAACACCACCCCCACCCTAGACTTTGTCATCACCCAGATATGCTCTCTCCTAAATCATATACTTATATATCGTAATCTTTGACCATAATGATTTCAGTGGGAGATGCCAAAGGAGCAACTACTTTATCCAGACTGTAAATCAAATTTTTGGCAGTCGGCTTGAGTCTTTTGCTTGCTCATTTGCCATCCCCACAAATCACATAATATGAATTTAGGATCTGGTTTGATTGACTTATTGGTAGATATTATTCCCTTGCCTACTGGAGTAAACTGGTAACTCTTCATTCTCTTTCTCTTAGGGTAATTGAAAATAAAGGTTCATATTACACAAAGTTAATATTTAGTAACAGGGACTATTATTCCACACATACATAGGTGTAGGCAATGCTTCCTGAAGAACTGACCTGTATTTTCATGGAAATATTCTGACCTTCATTGTTCTCTCTAGCTGAAGAGTTTTCAGATCAGTTAGATTACTTTTAGGTAATTTTTGTGGCTAGTCACAATTCTAGGAGCAATGTGTTGGAAGGAATAGGAACAAAAGAAATGGTAGGCTATTATAATAAAATAGTCTATAATTAAAGATTAAAAATCTGTAGTATATTGTCAAGTTACCATAATGATGACATTTTTGCTTTTAGAAACTGAAGTCTAGATTTTCTTGTTTCTTATATTTTGTATTATAAAAGCAACATGATTATTATAGAAATATTTTTTTAAAAAAGAACAGCAATGAGAAGAAAATAAATACCTCGTGTATTTCCACATCTTATTTCAACAATATAAATGCCTTTCAGACCATTAGCTAGACACATGCTATATACATTCCTTTTTATAAACAAAGAATCAGCAATACTATACATATTATTTTGTAAACTTTTGTACTTAATAATATATATTTCATGTTTTTCCATGTTAGTAACTATACCACTATAGCATTCTTTTTAATGAGTGTGTTGTATTCTACTGAATAGATGTCATATACTTTACTTAATCGAACTACTATTGTTGAGCATTGAAGTTGCTTCAACACTGATGTAGTGAAGTTTTCATACTTCTTTATTTTCTTGGGTTATATTGCTGAAAGTTAATTCCTAGGTAAAATTGTATATACTTTAAAATATTTTCTTTTAAACACTACACAAAAAATACATGCTGGTTGTAAGGAAAAAATCCAATTCAGTAATATACAGACTGAAATGTTTATTTGTCTAGTCATGCTCCCCATTTTAAGTGCTGCTGGAGTGAAATTTTGCAGAACTATTTAATACTTTCCTTTGAATAATTTCTATCTGCCACATTACTGGATCTCAGGATGTGCATTTTGAAAAACTGACATACATTGCCAAATTGACCCCAGGAAGGATGTGTTTTTCTTCCAGCCTTGTGTGAGAGTCCCATTTTCTCCTGATCTATCCAACACCAGATATTATAATTTAAAAAAAAGATCTGCCAATTTGGTAAGTGAAAAATTGTAACTCTTTTTTTTAAATTTGCATTTTTGAATCATGGTGATGCTAACTGCTTTAAAAATTATTGGATTTATTTCATTTTTGGCAAGTTATCTGTTCATACACTTGGTTTCCTTTTCTATTGAGTTATGCTTCAGAGACTGGTTAGCTCTTCAGCAATCCCATTTCAGGTTTCCTCCTACGTACATAGCTAGACTATATTTCCCAGCCTCCCAAGCAGTTATGTATGGCTTCCCAACTGAGTTCTAGCCCAGACTGTAGCATACCTCTGTAGGTCACAAGTCCGCTACAGGTTTCATGTGTAAATCAAAGTGTTAGCAGGGCTGTGTTCCTCTCTGCAGACTCTAGAGGAGAGAGATTCTGATTCCATGCTCTTTTAGGTTGTTGACAGAATTCATTTTCTTTTGGGTGTAGGGCTGAAGTCCCCCCTTTCTAGCTAGTCCTTAGGTGAGGGCTGTTGCTAACTTCAAGAGACACCAACATTCCTAGACATGTGGCCTCCCCTTCTCCACCTTCAAAGTCAGCAATGGGAGTCCTTGTCATGCTATAAATTCTCCTGATACATCTCTGACTTATGCTTCTGCCTTCCTCTTCCTCTTAAATGGGCCCACCTGGATGATCCATGATACTCTGTTTATTTTAAAGTCAATTGATTAACAACCTTAATTCTATTTGCAACCTTGATTTCCTTTTGTCATGTAAGTTATAATATATTCATCGGCATAATACCAGGGGGTGAAGATAATGGGACCAAAATCATGCTGACCACATACTCTCTTTCTCTCCCCTTCTAGAATATGATTTGTAGGACAGATACCATGTTTATCTTTGTAACTCCTTTATTTAGACTGGTGGTTGGCACAAATAGTGTAAATAAGGGTTTTCTGATGAATGCATGAAGAAAATTTTCATCAAATAATTTGGTTACACCGTACTACTAAGCCTCCATTCCAATATTCTTGTATTTGAGTACCTCTTCCATGTGCCTTTAAATATTTCTGATAGGATTTTGGCATAAAATAAATGAAAAAATAACACACATATTCCAAAACATACCATTAGCCTTTTGTAAAACACCATTTTCATTTGTTATGTTATTTTCTACACTTATTTTATTTTTAATAATGTCTTTCATTTTCCTTCTGCAAGCCTTCTGTGGATGTGGAAAATACAATTTCTACCAAACAGAAACTGAGGTACAAAATATTTAAGTAAAATTCTCAACCATAAACCCCCTGTATAGACAGGATTATAATGACTTATAATTACAACTAATTTTTCATGGGCATCCTCATTACAGAACCAGACAGTCTCTTCTTCCTTTTTAAAAAAATTGTGGTAAAATATATAACATAAAATTTGTTATTCTACCCATCTTTAAGTGTACACTTCAGTGGCACTAATTACATATACACTATTGTGCAGTAATCACTACTACCTGTTTTAAAAACCTTTTCATCACTCTATCCTCAAACAATCTCTTTTTAAGAAGCTCCTTAATTAACTAATTTCAGTTTTCAGTAATTTTCTGAAATTTAAACATCGCTATTTCAAGAAAAATCACTACTGTTTTGTTATTAGTTCAAAATAATCTTATCAGTAATTTAGAAATTGAGATAATAAAATATATCTTTTTTTTACATATTTTTCAGATTTCTATGTACCACAGGTGATTTTTTCTTTGTGTGTTAATTTTCTTAAATAGAAAAATAATATCCTCCAGGCAAATATTTATAAAACAACTGTGTTTTTTTTTGCTAAATAAACAAAACAGGAAACAATATCTATAAGAATTTTTAATTCTAAAATTCTAAAACTAATGGCCAGATCGCTTTTTAAAAAATCATTTGGTAAGTAGATTTGGAATACATCTGCCTGGTTCATCACCCACAGTATAAGTACAAGTAATGTTAACCTTAGTATAACCCCATTTGTTAAAGAACAAATTTCAATAAAACTATGTTCTACTTACATGACATTTAGTGGGGCTAAATTAAAAATTGCCATAAGAATTTCATTATATATATATCCAGTCTTTCCCATATGGAGGCCCCATGATCTTGATCTTCTTCAAAAAGATATTTGTGGAATGATAAGAAATGTTAATTACACATTATTGTTATAATACAGACTATAATTCCTAGCGTAAAACTAACTGGTGGTAGAATGATAGTGTTAATTACAAATGATTGAAATTAGAAAATTATTGCCTATGTAGTAATTTTAGAGTTAAGTAATAAGATCTCCTTTCATTCATTCTTTCCCTGAGTAATTGAACTGTAAATACTTTTCTACACATATGCACGTGTGCACCCATATAATCTAATGAATCTGAATCTTTGCATTAATTGCAGCTTGAGGGGTTGTGAAATCTCTGTGTTTTTGTCATTTGGGGTGATGTATTATTGTTTTTATTTTGCTACTTCTTGAAAGCAGATTGAATTTAGATAGGTTTCACTTTAGAAAAAGATTTTTCCACAGAGTTTAAAAAAACATTTCTGTCCATGTGTTTCTAGAATGGATTTAAATGCTGAAAGTCTTTAAATGGTATTATTTTGTAACTTTTCTGTTATAAAGACTTTTTCTTGAGGTTCTATTTACTAAACCATTGTCATTAAAAATTGTCACCTCTAAATTTAATTTCTATGATTTTTGCATATTTTCATTAAGTTACCCTGGTTTATTTAATTTATTTTTTATAATAATCTTTTGATATTATTGTGATCATTATAATCAAATTCAAATTAAGTACAATATAACAATTTTTAATCATTTTTACTAGTACTATAATTCTGGTTAGTTTTAACATTTAAAATATGAATTATGATACCTTTTGTAAGGGATTATGTATGTTATAAATTCCAATATGTTAAAATAAGGGGCATATAAGTACCATAGAGTATTACCACCAATATTTCTAAATTATTAAAACAGAATTTTGGGTTCAATCATTTATGAAATTTACTAATGTAAACAAAAATCTGAGGGGAATCAGAAAGAGAAAATGAGTTTCTTTTAGCAAACAGGTTTTGATTCTATGTTCTAAATGGGTTATAAAATTTATTTTAGTGATTTAAGTTCTACTACCTGTTACTCTGGAGAAGTAGTTCCATTTAATTTCTTTTATTAAATTATGCTTTCGTTTTAGTTTACTTCCTGATGGCTCGTGAAACAAGATATTAGTTGATTCATTTGAATTAACCTAATTAAAAGGCTATGATTAAGAAATGAAAGAGAGGAAGTCTTTTTTGTAATATGTAGATTTTTTCATGTCAAAAATTGCTGTAGAAGGATGTAGTACTGTGCAAGGAACACTTAACATGGAACCTAGCAGAATATGAGTAGTTTTCCTATAATGAAAGTGTCCCAGTTTGTTTATCTGACTAAATATATGTAGCTAGCAGCTTCCATGACAATTGCCCATCACAATGTACAATTCAAACTTCTACAGTAATTTGGAATAGGTAAGTTTGACAAAAGTCTTTTTCTTCTTCATCGAACATATGCCACTAAATCTTGTTTTTCTCAATAAATTTTCTATCAGCAATTTAAAGATTATCGTCCTATGAAAAATTTTTTTAGTCCAAAGACATAATACATATAAACTCGAACAAGGAATAATGAGTAAGCTTAAGAGAAAATATAAAAACAATTCTTTCTGATAAATATTAATAAAGATAATTTAAAGAAACCACAAGGAGACTGAAACTATTGAAAACTGTGAAAGTTAGGGTGGGGGAGAGAATTATAATAGTGGGTGTCAGTTTAATATGAAACTTACACTCCATTCACAATAGAGAAACAGGATAGGGTGTTGATATTCTTTTCCTACCTCCCACTGCTGTTGTGTTGGACTGCTATTTACATTAATGCAAATTTTCTAGTCCTTCCTTAATCTTTACCTGTTAATTGAAAAAAATGTTTGTTGTTCTATAATAAAAGTCTTAAGGAATTATAAACATATTGTCTAGTTCTGCCTCCTTCCCACTCTGTATTGGGGAGATGATATTCAAAACCCTGAGGAAGAATCACAGTAATCTGCTTTCTTTTTATATTCAGCAGTATTGACAGGGATTAGATTTAAAACTCTTTTCAAGGAGACCTCAACATTGTGAAAAGTGGACTAGTAACCAATCAAATTCATTTGCTAGTTTGGGTAACATGATGTTAAAAGTATGAATATTTAGTTGTTATCCATAACAAGGTATACATACGTCTAGAAAAAATATTTGGGTACATTGAACAATAAAAAGGTAAAGTAATTTCTAGTTGTTTCTTAAAACAATGGACAAGCTGTATTTCATAAAGTATGAGGAGATAAAATCTTGTAGAATTAAGGAAGAAAAAGTCATTTTACACCAAATCTAGCTAATGTTGGAAACATAAGCAGTCTCACTCTCTCCTCAGATGCCTCTTCAGAGTCAGAGGACGGGATATAAATGGGGTTTTGGTGGTGTGAGATGATGGATGAGGGTCTCTTCTGGTTGCCAGAGGATCTGTGACCAGCACAAAAACTGCTTGGTCTGGGTTAATTAATTGCAGGAACAGTTTATTCAGATGCAGGGCAAGCACCTTGGCTAAAATCTCAGCATCTGTGTTGATTAAAGATCTGAGGTTGAAGGAAGCACATAGTTGGGGGTCTTAGATGGGTTTGGGAGCCATATGGGCTTCTTTTAATGAGGGAGGGCTTCTGTGATCCAAGTCTCAAAGCTATGTTGTTCTAGTCAGCATTAATGGAGTAGCTCTTGTCCAGCACCAAGGCACTTCAGAGTACTATTAGGGCAATGATTTTTTAATGGTTATTTGTTTCAATAACCTATTCCAGATCTCACCATTCTTTTTCATTTCTTACAGACCTAGTGATAACACAATAGGGTACAAAATCTTACTGATATTGTTTAAATCCAGGGCAGATCCTGAATAATAACCTGTTTCTTTTGAATGTCATTGCCAGTGAAATGTCCACCAAGCTATTATGGCATTTTTAAGTGTTAAGTTGTAGAATATATGTTCTCTGAAATTTTATTTTCAGGATATTATGTCTGTAATCAGTATTTCTGGGCTTTGAGTTTGTTTATCATAGCTATGGAAATGGACACAGAGGTTTGACTGAAAAGGGAATTATAATAAAAATGGAAAAATGTAAGCTTCATCCATAAAACTGAACTTCTTTAGGCCTCAGAATACCTTGGGAAATGCATAATTTGATAATATTCTGGCTTAATTGCTTACAAAAACTGTGTACCTCATCTAAGGATTTTTAAGAATTACGAGGTTATAGCACACAAGGACCTAAATTAGACACCAGTTTAGATTCTCATATTGGGAAACAAAAGCTTGGATCCTGAGCCATATTTTACCTCAAGTGTTCTCTTCTCTTTACTCAGTTTGATTTCCATAGTGATTTGATTCAACAACTATTGGCATTAGAGTCTATTCGTTTAGGTGATCAGCCTGAATCACCACTTTATCTCTTGTAATTTTATTTCTTAACTTTTCTATTATTAAGGATATACGTGACAGCATATAGCGTTCAAGTAGATTTCCAAAAATAATAAAATAAGCATCCCCTTCTCCCTTACCTGAGGGATTAGGATACATCATCAATTCTTCTCAGTGCTCCTAATCACTATGTCTCCAACCCCTCAGTAGTCACCTTAATACACATTTATATATTTGCCCTTTCTTTTTTTTTAAGTTTCCCACCTACATATGTTTTTACACATAAGTTGGAATCATATTGTATGTTTTGTTCTGCCACTTGTCTGCGTTGCTCACTACTATGTTCCAGAGATCCATCCATGCAGATGGGCACACTGATAGTTCATTCATTTTTACTGCTATAGAGTTATCCATAGAATGAACATACCATAATTTATCAATCCATTCTGCTGATGAAAGATTTTAGAAGGTATAAATTTTTGCTACTGAGAAAACAGCTAATATAAACATGTCTTCTTGCACACATGGGCAAGAATTTCTCTAGATAGAGACCTTGGAGTGTCATTACTGGATCATGAAGTCTATGTGTACCAGATTCAAAATTTCTAGGTGATACCTAATGGTTTTCTAAAGTGATTTTTACCAATTTGCACATTCACTAGCAAGGTATGAGAGTTCCTAGGGATCCAAGTCCTTTCCAACATTTGACATGGTCATAATATATACACATTTATAATCAAGTTATATAATTATAATTTTAATTGGTATTTAACTAGTTACTCATGAGATCCATCAGATTTATATGACTGTTAGCCATTTGTCACCTTCTGTGAAATGTCTTTGCCATTTTTCTATTTGATTATTAATATTACTTTTATTTCTTATTCATTCTTTATATAGTCTATATATTAATCCACTGAGGGTAAGGCAAATATCTTCTAGTTTGTGGCTGTCTTCTCACTGCCTTTATTGTGCCTATTTATGAATAGGATTGCTGAATATTTTTAAATTTTTATTTTGAAATAATTGTAGATTCACACATAGTTGTAAGAGATAATACAGAGAGGTCCCATATACCCTTCTCCCTGTTGCCCCCAATGGTAACACCCTGTACAACTATAGTATAGTATTCCAATCCAGAAAGTGATCCCTGATAAATCAATGATCTTTTTACTATCTCCATAGTTTTGCCCTTTTCAGAACATCATGCAGTTGGAATTATACAGTGTGTAGCCTTTCCAGATTGGCTTTTTCCACTTAATAATATGTAGTTAAGGTTCTCCGTGTCTCTGGTTTTTGTGTGTACATAAGTTTTCAGATAATTTGGATAAATACCAAGGTGAGCAATTACTGGATCACAGAGTAAGAGTATATTTAGTTTGGTAAGACACTACTAAATTGTCTTCCAAAGTTTCTGTATCATTTTTCATTTCCATCAGCCATGAATGAGAATTTTTGTTGCTGTACCAAATGATAATATTTGGTGTTGTCAGTATATTGTATTTTGGTCATTCTATTATACGTACAGTGGCATCATATTATTTTAATTTGTAGTTGTCTAATGACATATGATATTTATCATCTTTTCCTATGCTTATTTGCCTTCTGTGCATCTTTTGGTGGGTGTCTGTTCAGGTTCTTTGCCCATTTTTTTATATTGGGTTGTTAGTTTTCTTATTGTTGCGTTTTAAGAGTTCTTTGTATATTTTGGATAAGAATTCTTTATCATTTATGGTTTTTGCAAATATTTTTCTCCCAGTTCATGGCTTGTTTTCTCTTTCTCTTGACAATGTCTTTTGCAGAGCACAAGTTTTTAATTTTAGTGAAGTCCTGCTTATTAAGTATTCATTTTTCTTGCCTTTGGTGTTCTGTCTAAAAATTCATTGCCAAGGTCATCTAGATTTTCTTCTATGTTATCTTCTGGGAATTTTATAGTTTTGTATTTTACATTTAAGTGTCTTATCCATTTGGAGTGGATTTTTGTGAAGGGCATAAGACCTGTATCTAGATTCAGTTTTTTGCATATGGATGTCCAGTTGTTTCAGCACCATCTGTTGAAACTATCTTTCCTCCCTTGTATCGCCTTTGCTCCTTTGTCAAAGATCAATTGATTATATGTGTCTATTTATGGGCTCTCTATTCTGCTCCATATATCTATGTCACCAATATCACATTATGTTGAATGCCTTAGTAAGTTTCGAAGTTGAGTAGTGTCCATCATCTGACTGTTCTTCAAAATTGTGTTGGCTATTCTGGGCCTTTTGACTCTCCAAATAAATGTTAGAATTGTTTTGTTGATATCCACAAAATAACTGACTGGGATTTTGATTGGGATTCATTGTGATTTTAATTTGCATTGAGGACTGAAAAACATTAAGCATCTTTTTATATGTTTATTGACATTTGCATTTCTTTTTGGTGAAGTGTATTCAAATATTTTGCCTATTTTTTAAATTGAGTTATTTATTTCCTTTTTGTTGAGTTTAAAGAATTCTTTATCTTTTCTTTCTTGTAGTCCTCTGTTGGATATATGATTTGCAATTTTTTTCTCCCAGTCCGTAGCTTGTCTTTTCATTCTCTGAATAGTGTATTTCTCAGACCAAAAGTTTTTAATTTTGATGGTTTCATTTATCAAATAGTTCTTTTATTTTCTAGATACATTTTTTAAGCTGAAGCTGAACAATAATGCATATGAACTACAATTATATATATATATATACATATATATATATATATGGTTATCAAATAGTTCTTAATCAATAGTGTTTCTGTGTCATATCTAAAAACCCTTTTACTAACCTAAGCTCACAATAATTTTCTCCTGTTTTCTTGTAAACAAGTTATAGTTTTACATTTAAGTCTATGATACATTTTGAGAATTTTGTATAAGGTGTGGGGTATTAATTGAGGTTCTTTTTTGATATATGTATATTCAGTTGTTCAAAAATGAGCAACATTTATTAAAAGACTATTCTTTTTCCATTGAATTGACTTTTCATCTTTGTCAAAAATTGATCAATCATACTTCTATGGGTCTATTTCTGGAATTCTTTTCTGTTCCTCTGGCAATGGTCTATCCTGTCATTATATAGTCTTGGGTACTGTAGTTTTATATTAAGACTTTAACTTTGCTTTTATTTTTCATAATCGTTTTGGTTATTCTGGTTTCTTTGCCTTTTGTATAAATATAAAAATTAGCTTATTTATACTGATAAAAAATACTACTGCTATTTTTAATATGATTATGTTAAATCTATAGATAAGTCAGGAATTACTTACATATTAACAATATGAAGTCTTTTAAATCACAAGCATGGTATATTCTTTTTTAAAGATTTTATTGGGGAAGGGGAACAGAACTTTATTGGGGAACATTGTGTACTTCCAGGACTTCCCTCCAAATCAAGTTTTTGTCCTTTCAATCTTAGTTGTGGAGGGCGCAGCTCAGCTCCAGGTCTAGCTGCCGTTGCTAGTTGCAGGGGGCGCAGCCCACCATCCCTTGGGGGACTCGAGGAACTGAACTGGCAACCTTGTGGTTGAGAGGCGACGATCCAACCAACTGAGCCATCCTGGAGGCAGCTCAACTCAAGGTGCCGTGTTCAATCTTAGTTGCAGGGGACGGAACCCACCATCCCTTGCAGGACTTGAGGAGTTGAACTGGCAACCTTATGTTTGAGAGCCCACTGGCCCATGTGGGAATTGAACCGGCAACCCTCGGAGGTAGGAGGATGGAGATCCAACTGCCTGAGCCACCGGGCTGGCCCAAGCATGATATTTTTAATCAGTTCATTTTGGTTTTCAAAACCTTAGATCAGCATTTTTATAGTCCTTACTATACAGATCCTACATGTTTTTCTTAAGATTTTCACTTAAGTATTTAATTTTTGAGCTGTTTCAAAATTTGGTTTCCAATTGTTTATTGATGATTTATAGACACATAATTCCTTTTTGTAACTTGACATATGTTTGTATATGTGACCTTGTATCCTGTGACCTTGGTAACTCAGGATGTTTTTTGTAGATTCTTTGGGGTTTCTATATAGACAAAGAATTTATTATCTTCTGCTTATTAAGCAAGCAGAAGGAGCTTGCTTAGGTTTTAATTTGCTCTTTTTCTTGTTTCCTAGAATAAAAACTAAAATTATTTATTTGATACTTTTATCCCTTTATAACGTATGCATTTAATGGTATAAATTTCCCTCTAGTTACTGCATTCATGCCTCCCACAAATTTTGTTATATAGTATTTTTTACTCATTTTAATATGTTTTCTAATATTCTTGAGATTTCCTCTTTCAGCAATGAATCATTAAGAAATATGTTACCTAACTTCCAAATATTTAGGGAACTTTCTAAATATCTTTGTTATTGGTTTTTAGTTTAATTCCACTATGATCAGAGAATATAGTTTCTATGTTTTTAATTCCTTTAAATTTGTTAAGGTTTGTTTTATGACACAAGATACAGTTTATTTTTGTAATCTTTCATGTACACTTACAAAGAATGTTTATTCAGCTGTTATTGAGTCAAGACGTCTTAAATTTCCAATTAAGTCAATTTGGTTGATGGTGGTTTTCAGGTAATATATGTTCTTGTTAATTTCTGTCTAATCATTCCATGGGTTACTAAGAAAGGAATGTGGAAATCTTCAACATTATTAGTGGACTTTTCTATTTCTTTTTTCAGTCTATCATTTTTTGCTTTATGGATTTTTAAGATCTTTTTTTAGGTGCATACGTATTAAGGATAGCTAGGTATTCTTAGTGGATTAAAACTTTTATTTTTATGTAATGTCCCTTCTTATCCCTGGTCATTTTCCTTCTTCAGAATTCTATTTTTTCTAGAGTGGCACCAGCAAGATGGTGGAATAGAAGTTCTCTACTATCATCCCACCACAGAACAACTTTGATAGTTACCCAGGGATGAAAGTATATTTGAGAGAGTCTGGAAGTCCAGTGGAGACATTCCAGCACACTAAAAATCTAAGACTAGATACATTAAAAAGGGTAAAAGAAAGTTTTATTTAGCCTGTATCACTCCTACCCCAAGGCAGTATGGCTCAGTGCTAGGAGAAACTCCTGCAGCCTATGATTTCTCCCACAGGGAAAAGTGAGTGTATGAATGCCAACTTCCCTAGCTCTGTATGAGAGGCGCACTTCCTTTTTGCTTCACCCAGATTACTGAGGTAATCTGCAAGATTGAGTGCTGAGAGAAGCTGGAAGAAAAGTATTATCTCTTTGATGAGTTCTGAGCCCTAGATGCTTTTGTTTTTTAAGTTTCCCACCTACATATGTTTTTACATGTAAGTTGGAGTCATATTGTATGTTTCCACATCTTGACTATTGTTAATAATGCTGCACTGAACATGGGAGTGCACATATCTCCTCAAGACAAGATTTCTTTAAATATTTTGTAGAATTCACCAGTGAATCCATCTGTATCTGGGCTTTATTTGTTGAGTGATTTTTGATCCTTACCAGTTATAGGTCTATTCATATTTTCTATTTCGTTATGAGTCAGTCAGTAATCAATACAAAAACAAAATGAAAGGTTCAACACAGAGCTATAAATAAAAAAATAAACAAATAAATTCTGAAGATGAAGAATACAAAGAATGAAATGAAAAACTCAACAGAGAGCTTCAACAGCAAACATGATCAACAGAAGGAAGAATCTGTGAACTGAGGTGAAGTCATTTGAAATTATTCACTCAGCATACTCTAATACCACAGAAATTCATAATACCGTAAGAGACTACTATGAATAATACAATTATATGTCAACAAATTGGATAACTTAGAAGAAGAAATGGATAAATTCCTAGAAACATACAATGCACCAAGTCTGAATTATGAAAACATCCTAACTGTTCATGGATGGTGAATGAATAAATAAAATATGATTATACATAATATATATATAAAATACACGTAACATATATATAATATATGTAACATATAATATATATTATACAATGTATATCACATATGTATATATATATTATATATAATACATATATACATGTATATGCACAATGGAATATTATTCAACCATAAAAATAAGTAAATCCTGCCATTTGCAGCAATATAGATGAAATAAGTGAAATAAGCCAGTTATAGAAAGATAAATATTGTTTGGTATCACTTATACATGGAATCAAAAAAAGAGTGGAACTCATAGAAAGAGTAGAATAATGGTGGATCCTAGGGCTCAGGGATGGGGGAAATGAGGAGATATTGGTCAAAGGGTACAAACTTTCACCTGTAAGATGAATAATTTCTGAGGCTCTAATATATAGCACAATGACTATAGTTAATAATACCTGCATACTTGAAATTTGTTAAGAGAATAGGTATTAAATATTCTTAACACACAGACACCCATACTCACACTCAGAAGGTAACTATGTGAGGTGATGGGCATGCTAAATAGCTTAGTTGTGGTAAGTAATTCACAATGTATATGTATATCAAATTACCATGTTGTGCACTTTATATATAATTTGATCTGTCAATTATACCTCAAAGCTAGAGGAATAAAAGAATTCTCCTTTTCCTGATAGTCATATGTCCATTCGGCTTTCTTTTGGTTAGTGATTGCATGGTGTATCTTTTTCTTTCATATAACACTTAGTCTCTCAATATGTTTTTATATAAAATTGATTTCTTGTGGAATAGGAGTCTATGTCATGTTATTAAATTATCTAAGAACCTAACTATCCACCTATTGACTGAACGTAGTCATGTGACAATACACACTTTCAATGAAAGCTGTATACTTTAGTCTTTTAGCTGGGCACATGGTCTGAACACACAAATGCACATATACACGCATACTTGGGTTTTGTTTCTAAAGAAAAAGTGAGAGTGGGTGTTTGGATAAGCAACTAGCTATCTCTGCTTTGATATCTTGAGTATTTGTAGCTGTCCTTACCTATACAATACGGACACATGCAACCATTCTTTCCCTTTTGGAAAGACTAAATAATTTATTTGATCGTTTTATGCAGTATTTAAAGTATCTTGTTAATGTAGTTATTCTTTTTGTTCAAGTTGCTTAACAAACATTGAATATAAAAAAAATCACTCCTAGGTAAGTCTAGAAGGATAATTTTATCTTTGTTTAAAATTATAAGTTTATTTTGTGAAGGGGGGTAATGTTTCAAATTCTCAGCAATTGTTTTATTTTCAGCAATGTATAAACTATTTCTGTTTTTAAAATGCATTTTTCTTCTAAACAAAGTCAAGAATTGGAGCATCAGCCATTTTAAATGCCTCCCCATGAGGTTTAAATCAATGTTCAGATTTCAAGGGACAAACTTTCATCCTAGGTGAGCCCAGAGTGTGGTTACCTGTGGGAAGAGCAGCTTGTCTGTTAAGTGACATTGCTATTGAAGTAATCAGGTCACATGTGACAGTTCATTAGTGGCATTCCCCCTTCCCTGATGAAAACAAACTAATATACATTTTTTAAAGCCAAAGAAAACAAATACTTTTTTTTTAAATGCTGCTATCCCAAGTCACGTTTACTATTACATTCAAATATAGAATGCATCTTACTGTCAAACTGAATTCAATGTGGTAAAATAAAAAGCAGTAAATCTAGAAATTATGCATCAGCATTTGTGATGTTTATTCCTTTTATTTATTTATATCCCTTTAGGTTGAAGCACCCAAAACAAAAAATTATGTTCCCAGGAAAAATACTTAGCTGGATAATAGAACATATTATTATAAATTTTTTCCAATGCTATTCACCTTATTTTTACCTTAGCCCCCTTTTCTTTTTTATTGTCATTGTGCATTGAGCTATACCTCAAAATTGATTTATTCCCCCCCACAAATTCGGGGGTTACTCTAATTTAAAATCTATTAATGTTTGAAATTATCCATTGCCCCATTGTTCTATTTGTACATTTCAATTCAGTGTGATTTTTAAATGTTTTCCTAGTTTTGAAAAATATATGTCATACTTTTTCTTGGAAAACGAACACATATCAAAAAATTACTTCCTAAGAACATTTGTATATCTTAAACATAAATACTGTTCTTAAAAATAAAGAAAAATATTTTGGCTAATAAGATATATTTATACATTATCTAAGCCTGCACCAAATAAACTTATACATATGAATTAAGTACATTTAGAGGGAGGAAAATTCACTATCAGATGGCAAGAAATAAATTCAAACCACTCATTTCCCAGACTCACAGATTATTACCAAAATCAGCATGTATAAACAAATCCTTGTTTCCATTTTAAACTGTGCTATTTTAAATATTTCTTCATTTATAGAGAGAAAATACACAAAATTAAGATGTAGCATGTGAGTCTGAATGGAGCACACTACTCTAAAGCTGTGAAACGATTATTTAAAGGTGAGTATGATGCTTAAAATTTCATAACCTGGAACAAGAGATAAACAAAAAGGTAAGTGGTTGACTGAGGACCACTTACAGCTATGGCCGCAGCCTACTAATATTATTTTCAGTTAATAAAATTCAGACAGAAACAGAAATTTTTAATTTAGGGCATAGAAACACATCAATGGCACAAAACATACACCATATAAAACAATTATTGAAGGCCCTAAGCAAGCAAAAATGTTTATGGGTCTCAGAATTCACTGTGACTTAAGTAAAAAACACAGGAGGATATACAAAAGGAAAATCAAGGAGAAAATGATCAGCACACAATGATTATTAAAGAAAGGCCAGCTTTTAAATAATTGTCATATCACAAAATAATTTAAATTTAAAGTAATTGAAATCGTTTTACAAACATGTAATTAATATTTTCCCTAGCATAACAATAAGTTTATAATGACTACCTTTTACACATGATTTATTATTCTGTTTGCGTTAACCAGTAATTACAGGAGGCAAAATTTTACCCACCACGTTAAAATTGCCCAGCTGAAATTAAATAAGGGTGCCATTAAAGACCTGTTTCTGGAAAATGCCAAAGCCAAGAATGTCTAGACAAATCTTGAAATATTACCTAGCTCTCTGTAATTTTGCACATGTACAGCAGAGGGCACTAATATAATTACGGTAGTTGGACCTGATGGGAGTAATCATCTGTGATTCTGGGATTCACCGGAAGTAGTAAACTAGAAAGTCTTACTCAGTCAATGAATAGTTTCTTCCTACCTAAACAGGGAAATTCTTTGCATGAAATTTACTTAATTTTTATAGCTAAAGGGCCATAATAATAGAAAGTTAATGTTGATTATTCCCTTAGAAATAAACAATACAATGAGTGATCTTTGAAAATCATTAACCAGCCTCCTCAGAAGACCAATAACACTTTATTAACCTTTTCCCCACTTCCTCTTGTTCTCACATAGCTACTCTCACCTAACTACATCTTCTCCCAAAACACCATGTCAGAAATCTGAAAGTGGAAAAACTTTTGGCATTGTGGGCAGCTTTTTATAATACAGTTGAAGCATTGCCTAATTGTAATTATCACCACAAGGTGAGGGAAACTTTGAGGCAAGTAGAAGGACCAACAATTAGCTGTTGTGAAAGAAGGAGGAAGTTATTTGAATCATACTCCAATGTGTTGTTTCATCACAAAGAGGGAGAACATATGGTCAGTTTTGTGGTCTTCATTTTCTAGGTAAAATTAATAGAATAATTATTACCCATAGCAAAGCATAAAGTGTGTATAGCAGAGAAAATAATCACTTGCTTTACGGATTTAACTGTGATAGATGTTGGGCTCTGTTTTCCAGAAGCTGAAAGTCTAGTGACAGGCAGCAAACATCTTAACATAGAAACTAAACAAAATGTGGTAAGCCCTGTGGGAACACAGAAAAGGAGCCTCTGGGAGACAGGAAAGAGCTGCAAAAACAATAACATTTAAACTGGCTTTGGAGAACGGGTAGGCGTTTACCAGTTAAAGAAGTGGTAGCACGGTCTACCAGCAAGGTAGGAACTGTTCATGTCAAAGCTTGGAGGCAGGAAAGGCCAATCACAAAATAAATAACATCTGCAGCATTCGAAGGAATATCCAACTGGATACTACAAGTCTGTGTTAGGTAGAAAGTCATTTTATTATCTTATTAAAGTAATTCTCAGTGGATGCGTAATTTAAGAGGGGTGTTGGCTTTGAGTTTTAACAGAAGAGTTTGTCAATAGCAGAGTCTTTAACTGTGGGTCTATGGGAGTATGGAGAGGTTATTTGTTTCAGTGTTTGCTTTTTACTATGGCATTTTCCTATATCAAGAAGCTATTAGTAGTCGGGAATTTGGTAGCTTATTTCTGAAAGGTGGTTACTCTCAATTTTAGAAACTTCTGATTACTAGCACAGTTTTATTCCATATCCAGAAATTATAAAGACTTTATATATTCTGTTTGGTTGTTCTTCTGGCCACTGAATTAGTGTCAAAAACTTAGTTATGGTCTGAGTTATATGGCCAGAAGTAAGTGTCCTCAGAGGGTGCAAATGAGAATTAAGACTCACTGCAAAGCAAGTTATCCGTATGGTTATATCCTATGCATTTTTAAGGGCCAATGAAAATATTGAGAACTGAAAAATTATTTAGTAGCTTCAAAATACAAAAAGAAAACGAGAAAATAAAAAGTAAATATGCCCTATTAAGTGTCTACACTCAGCTTCATCTCAACTCTTTTCTAGCTATAGCCAACATATTTAATATGGGGTATGGATGCATTTTATACGTTAGATGTGATTTCAAATAAGGCCTCCCAAAATAAAAATGTTGAGAGCCTTCAAGCTCTTCAAATATCTCTGCTTACCCCGTGCACTGCATCCACATTATTTTATATTTGTATTCTGCTCCAAGAATCTCTGATTACAAGAATCTACAGCACCTGTTTCTAGGGAGACAGCAGGTGGGTGGAGTTATATAAGAAAGATAGGCCTTACCCTCTGCTCCTAACCCCATTCCATTTCGTTGCTAGGGGCTGGTTAACAGCAACTCAGTTCCCCATGACACTGCTTAGTTCAGGAATCATGTCTGTTGCCTGATTCTTCTGACTCTGGATAGGCAAAGAATCAACATATGTTAATGAGCTATATTTAAGTTTGTAGATACATTTAAAATTCTCAGATAGGGAATTCATACAATGTTGTTGCCAGCTTACAGTATGTTACTTGCCAGAGGCTTCATATATTTTTTTCTGTGTGTGTGTGTTGCAGGGTTTTTTCCAATTACAGTTGACACAATATTCTATTAGTTTTAGGTGTACAACACAGTAATTAGACAGTTATATAACTTATGAAGTGATCACCCTGATAAATCCAGTACCGGTCTGACACCATACATAGTTATTACAATACTAGTGACTTTATTCCCCATGCTATATCTCCCTAACTCCTAATTTGTACCTCTTAATCCCTTCTCCCCTTCAACCATCTCCCCAACTCCCCCCTCCAATCCAGCAACTATCAGATTGTTCCCTGTGTACATGAGCTTGTTTCCGTTTTGTTCGTTCATTTATCCTGTTCTCTAGATTCCACGTGTAAATGAAATCAAATGACATTTGTCTTTCTCTGTCTGCCTTACTCCATTTAGCACAGTACCCTCTAGGTCTACCTATGCTGCTGCAGATGGAAAGATTTCATTTTTTTATGGCCACGTAATATTCTATTGTATATATGTACCTCCTCTTCTTTATCCATTCATCCATTGATGGTCACCCAGGTTGCCTCCATATCTTGGCTATTGTAAATAATGCTGCAATAAACATATGGATGTACATGTCCCTTCCAAATAATGTTTTGGATTTCTTTAGATAAATACCCAAAAGTGGAATCAGTGGGTCCTTCCATCTCTGACTTTCATATCTGATGATCGAATGACTGGAAAATACATGAGCTGGCTAGGAACCAGTGTTTCTTTCTTTTGGAATAAAATGGAAAAGGGATATTATAGATAAAGACTTCTTTCTAAAGTTTCAAATACTGATGGATGGCCTCTACCTTGTTTTGCTCTCAACTTCAAAATTTCCGTAGTCAAGATTTTAATAAAGTGAATGAGGTTAGAGACATTGTTCTGTTCACTTCTGTTTTTGCAGTACCTAGAAGAGTGCCTGGCACATCGTAGGCCTTCAATTAGTATTTGTTGAACAAATGAGTAAATGGATTATTCATTATCTTTGGAAACTTTTAGAAATGCAGGGGTTTGTTTGTTTGTTTGTTTGTTTTTTAAGAAAAAAAGTGTTATCAGTGATTTTTAGACCATAAAAGGACTTTAAAGATTGCCTGGCCTAATGTAGTCATCTTAAAGAAAAAGAAGCTGATTTACAGAGAAGTTATGGTATACAGCTATTGTGATTTTGTATATGTATGTGTACTATATTTCTAGGGACAAATAAACCAAAAAGACAAAATAATCAAAACTTGTGTGCAAATTCTGCTTAGGACCATCTTTAAATAAAATAAAAAAAAATGTATTCATATCTTGACTCTTACATGCCTAGTACTGTTCAAGCTGTGGTTGAAAATTTAAAAAGAAGACTAAGATCTGATCCTTATCCTAAAAAAATAAATGCAGTTTTGTTAGGGAGATAAGATTAAGGCATATGAAATATTTAGAGTGCAGTCAAGAACTTTAATTAGGTGGGATTGCATATATAAGTTCAAGGAAGGAAGAGATGAATGTGACCTAGAGGTCCGGCTGTGTAAACATTTTTTAAAAATTTGTATGAGAACATAAATGATGCCATTAATCAAATTATCAGCTGGCACGAAGATGAGCAGAGTAGAATTCAAAATGAATTCAAAACAATGGGCGAGTCTAACAAGGTGAGTTTAAATAGTAGCTTAATAATGCTTAACAAAAAGTTAATTATAACTAATATTTTTTGAGCATTTACTATGAAACAGGCACTATTTAGTACTTACCTTTGTTATGTCATCTGATCCTCATATCATGTGATGAAGCTTATTTTGATCCCCATTTTAAGGTTAGATAATGATTCCAGGTTCAATTCCTAAGTTTTGAATCCATGCTTCAAATTCAGATATAAACTCTTACCTACTACTAAATCACATTGCTTCAATAGCTTTAAAAAGTATAAACATAAACTTCTATATTTAAATACCAGGGGTGCCAAAAAAATGTGTACACATTTTAAGAAATGTTACCTATGCTCAAGCAGTAGTTCGCCATAAGCAGAAGTCTGGAATGCTGATGGTAACCACTTTGAGCACCTCTTGTAATTGCACAAGTCAAGCGTGACTTGTGTTCATCTTTTGTTATCAATATATATTAAGCATTACAACTAATACAATTTTTTCCTTTCTTAAAATGTGTATTTTTTTTGGCACCCTTTGTATTTAGTATGAAGTACCTCATTAGTTTGGAATATAAATAAGATCATTTATCCCAATAACAAGCAAATTAAATACTTAAGACCCTACCAGCTCGAATAACAAGATGGCCATTCTCTGTTTTGAGGTTTCCCACTTGTTGCCCAGAATCTAACTCTTAAAAAAAGAGATGCATTCTGATGCCAACAGCCAGAGAAGGAAGGGACTGGAGAATCTCCTAATGATTTTAAAGGTTCCAGTTTGCTGCTTTCATTGCAGTCTTATCTGTGGTTGAGAACCGACCCTCATGCAGCTTTCTTGTCTGAAGTAGAAATGGCACTCCTGCTGGAACAGAACCCTGCACAGGCCACAGGAGGGTGATCCCACACTCTCTAGCTTCATGCTGGACCAAGAGCAATTGCACTGGACCTTCCAAGTTGACAGCAGTTCGGTTTACATTCAACTGCTTTGCCATTGTCCCAAGCCCACCTTCAGTGACAAGAGACAGGTAAAACATTCAGTGTCAGCCATGTGTTGTGTCTGAATTGGCTCTTACTCTACAAGCACTTTTGCTCTGATATTGAGCCTGGTGTCATGAGTCCAGACTGCCTTCCCTCACCGGACTCAGTCAATAACATCTCAATCCATGAGATCTAAAATAATGTTAAATGTCCAAGGAGAAGATGCCTTTCCTTCAGGATGTCATGAGTCTCATGCATATTTACTTAACTCCTGAGTACCAATGAGTCCTACATATGACACCAGTCAGACGCTGATGACTTCCCAGTGGATAGTTTGAACTCAGATATCTCCCAAAAACTTTGAGTTTGCGTGTTTATTTGCCTACTCAACATGTTCACCTGGATACCTCCTAGGCATTTCAAATGTAGAAGATCCCAAATGGAGCTTTTGGTTTCCCGTTTCTAAATCTGTTTATCCAACCGTCTTTTCTATTTCAGTACCACCAAATATTCAGATACTCAAGCCAAAAACCTGAGAGTCCGACTGGGTCTCTCTCTTTCCATCTTCTTCCACATCCAATGCATCAGCAAATCCTATGAGCTCAATCTTTGTAATACATCGTGAATTCCACCATATCCTTCTTTTCTCCCTGCAAACACGCTGGATTAAGCCACCATCATCTCTTGCTTGGACTGGTCTTTCTGCTTCTATTCCCCTTTCCCTAACCCAATAATCTATTCTTCCCACAGCAGAGCAGTCTTTTATTGATGTAGTGAAATCCTCTCTCTCGTCTGTTTAAAGGTCTTCCGTAGATTCCCATTAAACTTAGAATGAAATCCAAACTTTTTCCTTCATTTTGCACAACATATTCTTTCCCTTTCTCGATCCTCAGTGATATGCCTCCTCTCTGTTTTTAGACACACTGAGCAACTTTGTACCTCAGGGCTTTTGCATTTTCCATTCACCTTCCTGATTTTCTGAATAGTTGTTTCCTTCTCATCTTTCAGATTTCAGCTTCAATTCCACCTCTTCAGAGAGGTCTTAATCCATCTAACAAAGGTTGTTCCTACCTAGATACTCTCTATTCCATCACACTTTCTTTAGTTTCTAGAACTTACAACACTCTTTTTGTTTTTTTTAAAAAGTTGTTGACTTCTTTGTCAATTGAGTTCCATGAAGATAGGGACTGGTTTGCCTTTAAATCTGTGTCTCCAATGCTAAGTTACTAGCACATAATAGCTGCTCCATATATAATTTGACGGTTCACTAAGTGAATAATTGTGAGATGGCTTTTGCATTCCAGAAGCAATGCCTGACATGTTTTCTGTTTTGTTTACTTGTTTATTTTAAACAACAACAACATAATTAAGTGATTTTCAATCCTGGCTACATGTTTGACTCACTTGGGGGAACATTTAAAAAATAATAGTACTTAGGTCCCATACCAACACCATTAAATCAGAATCTCTGGAGATAAGACCGAGGTATCATTGTTTGAAAGTTCCTTTAGTTTATTCTAATATACAACAAGTATGGGAAAACCATGGGTGACTATCAGTCCTTTTTCCTTAAATTCCAGACCAGCTCCTTTCTTATTTCATTCATGTCTTTTAGTATGATTCCATTTCAAATGATTTATCCAAGAAATGTTTCTGGAAAGACCAGGGTCCCTTGTACCCTAATCTAATGCTTTGTAAAAAGAAAAAAAAAAAACACTTCAAATTTGGAGTTTATCTTTGAATAGCAAAACTTGTGCCCTGGCCATGTGGATATTTTTATCCACATGGCTAGGGGATGCGCTTCTTTGAGGTTCTAGGATAACAGTCATTTCCTGGGAAACAGTTTGTGTGGATGTGTCATCCTGAACAACCTATGAAGCACAGCAGTATTCAGATTTCACTCACAAGCTTTTGCTTTTTGTTTATACTTTCACTTTCCTTGTTGTCTGATATCTATGTGCTCCCTACTCAATTGAAGTATCATTTGCTCAAATATTTTTTATTAGAAGTGCTTTTCCCACCACTCTACCTCAGATGACACTCAACTGCTGCCAGCACTCACTATTCCCTTCCTTTCTTCACTTCTATTTATATAATTTTTCACTAATTAATAAGTATATTTACTTGTTTCTGATGTGTTGTACTTGTTTATGAAATGTAAAAGCTGGAATTGTGACTGTTCTTTGCTGTATCCCTAGCAGGGTTCAATAAATATTTGTTGAAAGAATGAAGGAATGAGTTAACAGTGTTCTGGAAAGGGGTCCAAAAATTGATTGTATTTTCTCTCTTTCTTCCTTTTCTATTCCCATGGAATTTTGTTATATTAGGAAGCCTCATTTAGGAAAAAGAAATGTTGGTGGCACCAAGAACCATTTTATCTATGATTTAGCAGTCTCATTTTCTGCAATAGTCATTAGAATTCATGTGATCTATTTATCTCAGATATTAACTTTGATAAACTGTAACCCCTGAAAAATTCCCTGTTCATAGCAAAAAAGAAAAAAAAAAGAAAAAAAAAGAAAAAGTCAATTGAAATGAGATAGAATTAATGACCATCAGGAATGTCTGGTAATTGCTGATGGTAAACTTTCTGTGGCTTATAGTGTTCGATAGGGCAAGTGTGTCAAGATCTGGGCAGTCACATTTCTTTCTTTCTTTCTTTTTTTAAAGAAATAAGCTGTTTTCCTTAACTGTAAACTCGAGTCATTTTAATTTGCACAAAGGAAGTATGTTCTGAGAGTTGCTCCTGTGCCCAGGCTTTTTATTGTTGTTTTTGTGTGTAGATTTTTAAAAATATTTTCTACTTACCATCCTGCCAAAAAAATTGTGGAAAGCTTAATGATATCCTAAAATATTGTACTCTGGGAGAAAAAAGGGAGAGTCTTTTAAGGACCAGATCATGGAGGAAACATTCAGAAATGAACATCTTTATAGCCTTAGAGGAGTCAGTCACTCTGAAATTGTTAGAGCCAATTTTAAAAAGCACCATGACGCTCTGTTTCCCTTCGACTCCATGCATGCGTCTCTTGCCAGTGAGGATGGCATGTGGCAAAAGGAAATCAGCTGCTGGCCTGGGATATCTCCACAGCCAGCGTAAAGAAGCATCAAAATGCCTTTACCTTTTCCTAAACCCACAATGCACGGTGTGGAATGGAGGACGGCCACAGTGAGAGTAGGAGGTGAGTGCAGGCTGACTGCAGTAATGAGTACAGACAAATTCACTTTCCTCTACTAACAGCGACCGCTGATGGCCTGTCTCTTGTGTCCAGGAGAAATTGCAGAACAGCTCTGTGACTTCTGTTACTTTACAAGATATGCTACCTCAAAGAGCTACCAATAAACCTTTGTAACTATAAGTGCTCTTCCTAAGGGCACCCGTCCTACACAAAGTTCAGGATGTGTGTGTGTGTGTTTCGTATATTGACAAATGAGATCTTACCTATTAAATATATGATTGGATCATGGTTCCTGAAGGTGGTTAACGTTTGTGTGTGTGTGTGTGTGTGTGTGTATGAGTTTGGCTCTTTAAAAGATTTGAAGAGAACATGTAAGTTCTAAAGCACTCAGGTTTTCTGATTTATATGCTAATTATCAGGGTGAATCCCCTGTCTCTTGCAGCAAGTAAATAAAACTACCTATGGACAACCACATGTTGTTCTTGAATAGAACACCACAAGCTGCCAGCCCCTTGAGTTCGTTAACAATGGGGAGCTAGTTGAAAGACATTTCTCAAGTGCTTCCTGTGTTAGGGCATTTGATAGGTATCGTGAAAGGTACAGAAAAAACAGAGCCTTTTTTTTTTCCTTCTAGGAACTTACAATCTATTTGCAGATATAAACAGTATGTGAATGATAGGTTAAGAATGATTATAAAATTGTAAGAGATGCAAAATATAAAATAGGTGCAAAATGCAAATTGAATATTATCTTGGGGTATAATTGTATATATTCATTATTATTATTATGATTATTATTATTATTATTGTATTATGTTTTAGGATAGTCAAATTAGACAGAGAGGCCTAGAATTTCTGGAAACTGAGTTTTAGTGCAGAATGTAAAGCCAATAAAGAAAGTAGATACATTTTCTTTGGAGCTTTTCTGTTCACAAGTCCTAAACTCTTTAGTTAACTCTTGCTTGGATTCTGTTCTCTCTTTATAACATATGATTTCCTTTTTTCTTCTTTATGGACTTGTAAGTTAGTGTCCAACTAGCTGCCAGGTGAATTACGTGTGCTCTTATTTTAAATCATATATTGGCTATAACAGGGTGCTAATTAGCCTGTGTTCCAGTTGTTGCTATTTAAATGACAATGGCCTCTTGACCTGGATACCTTCTGTTTGCTTCTCCAGATTGTCTCTTGATGTTTTTCTACCATGCTCTGTGCCCTGGTCGGCTACCCTGGAAGAACTGGTTGGGTGCCGCCCGTGGGGAGCATGGGAGAAGATGGTTCTGAAGGGAGAGAGTAAGGGTGCAGTATTGTTCCCCTGGCTCCCTCTCTTTGGGGTCTGTGACTCTCACCAGGTAGCTCTCCCTACAGTCTCCTTTCTATCTCCTGGGAGCATTAGCTGCTCGTTCCCCTCACCCCTTCAAGCTCAGGGTGATAACATCTCCCACCCTTTGATTAGTCTTGGGGTACTGCACTATCCCTGTGCTTTCCTTCCATCCTACCTTTACTTTTGTAATTAGTCCCTGTTCTAACTGTTCCTCAAAGTACTCAGTATGAGTTGCTATCAACTTCCTGCTGAGACTCTGATTGGTCACCTTGTCAAGCAGGAAGGGAATCAGTCTAACGCTCCGATGGTGAAGTGACACGTATGTCTCTTATTTTTGAGTTCTTTTGTATGGGTTACTAAAATAGTTTCAGCAGAAGTGATACTCTACCATTCAAGATGACTCCCACCTTCTCTGCCATTTGATAAAATTCTCTTCTATTGCTAACTTGGAAGGGGGAGTCAACTACTGACAGGGACTAAAAAAATCAGAAAAGTCTGGGATTGACTGCTGCTTTTGAAAGATATCAAAATGATCTCTTGGTTTGGGAAATAGTTCTGTTTACCTGGTTACAGAAGCCCTCTTTCTAGGTCAAAGGAGTGTTGGTAACCAAAAACATGCCAGTCTGGGCTTTCAAAAGGCAAAATGCCAGTGTGTGTGTGTGTGTGTGTGTGTGTGTGTGTGTGTGTGTATGTGTGTGCATGTATGTGTACCCACTGTAATAGTGTAAGACCACTATGATAATGGAATAGGTAAATATCACTGAGACAGAGAAGACAGAGATGTTAAACCAGGTCACTGGCAGTGGAGGAAGAAGGCTTCATGTTTGAGATAAAAAGAGTAAAATAGATGGAAGAGTTAGAGGACTTTTGTAATATTGCCTTGAGGGTAAAGAATATTCAGATAAAATGCCCAGGGCCATGGGTCTACTATCTATCTATCTATCATGGTAGAAGAAAATGAAATACAAGTGAGAAGGCTGAAAAAAATAGTGTTGTCTTACTCTGGTCATATGTTAAAACAAAGAACTGAAACTATGCAACACTATGAATCAGCTGAACTCCTTAAGGAATTTGGGACTTGGGTTTCAAACTTAGTTGCACTAAATAAACTGATAGAAGTTACTCAAACGTAAAGCATACAGGTTATTTTCCCTCCAGAACAATGTCCACACTGGGAATTAGGATTCAATGGAGGTAATTTTAGAAAAGCCTGTAATTAGAAAAAGAGTTATTTAAGCAGTTTGACTGTTATATAGTCCTTGAAGATGAAAACAGAAAATGAAATTCTGTTGTCGTAGCTCTGTAAGGTCATCATTTTTGAACTATGTGAAAACCACGTGGGACAGTTGGAACCGATGATGTCATCCTTGAATGCCTATGATCTTGACCTAGAGCACTTTCAGGACTGATCAGGGAATCAATGGCTGCCAGGAATCACTCAAACAAAATCCCAATAATTGCAAGAATAAAACAATTTTCTTGGTTTACTCTATGTTGGCGAAGGTCATCAAGAAGACATGACCACCAGTTTGACCCATGAGCTGGACTTGGGCAATTGGAGGCTCCCCAATCCCTCCCCTGTGCTTGGAATCCACACTCAGCTTGCTTTCTCTGAGCTCAAGGACACTGCCTTGAGGCAGTAATGTGGTGATTAGACCATCTGGAGTGGGTACCTGATGGAACCCTGTTATATAAACTTCTAAAATTTGGCAGGTGGCTGTGGCAAACTACTCATCTTGCTGCCACCCAAGACAAGCCTTGTAAGTAATTTCCCTTGTTTATTAAACCTGCCACCTAATCTGCCTTTTTTCTTGGGTCTCTCATTGTCCTCTGCATATGGAGCCGGTTTCTGATTACATCCAGGAAACTACAGGCCGGGTTTGCTAACCAACAGACTAACTCCTGGACTGCAATCCGTCCACTCTAGACTGACATGATATGTCTGCTGCTAATTCAAGTGTCACATTGGCACATTCCAGGTGGTGAGTTTCTTTTCAATGTTGAAGGAGTGGACAGCAGGCTATTCTTGATTTAAATCCCTAGGATATGGCAAAACTAAAACCTGAGCTAAATTTTAATGATATAAAATAAACCTATGAGATTTAAGGTCTTACCAATAACTAATAGTGGTTTAAAATTTAAGTAAAGATTATATCAAATTGGTAAAGATATAACTATGTCTTAAAATTTGGCATTATTTCTGGGAACAAATATATGGGCTGAGAAACTGTTAATACATTTTTTTTTTCTCTTTTTAAACAGAAGTTAGAAATACATTTTTCAATTACTGTGAGAGATGTGATTTAAATACCTTATTAATTTGCACATTTCCCTCATTTTCTCCAATATTTCAACAATACAATGATGATATGGAGAGAATTATGTGTTTCTATATTCTAATATACTTCATCCTCAGCAGACTTTTTAATGTATTTCTGCAGAACAGACATCATCACTTTTAAATATTTCAACAAAGACTTGCACAGGAGAAACACTGTTGATTGTTTTGGACATTTTTTATTCAGGTAGTACTGCAGATCTTTAACTTATCTTTCTGAGTTACACATGTTAATATTCAATGTTTCACACATTTCTGTCATTTCAGAAAATAACTAATTCAAGAAATAACTCCCTAAGTATACTTCTGAAAATGTGCAAGCTTCTAGTCTTAAAAATTGTCTGCCAGTAAGAAACACTTACAAGTCAACAACAAAAAGACAAACAATCCAAATGAAAAATGGACAATCAATTTGAATAGACATTTCTTAAAAGAAGGCAAACAAATGTCTAAAAAGCAGGTGAAAAGATGACCAATGTCATTAGTCATTAGAGAAATGCAAACCAAAGCCACAGTAAGATACCATTTCACACCCACTAGCATGGGCCATAAAGAGACAAGATTGAAAAATAAAAGGAAAATAACAAGTGTTGGCAAGGATGCAGAGAAATTGGAACTTTCATACATTATTGGTGGGAATGTAAAATTGTGCAGCCATTGGAAAACAGCTTCGTGGTTCTTCAATAAAGTGAACATAGAATTACCACAAGACCCAGCAATTCCACTCCTAAGTATAGACACAGAATAATTGAAAATAGGTGTTCAAAAAATAAACTATACGTGAATGTTCATAGCAGCTCTTTTCACAATAGGCAAAAGGCAACCCAAATGCCCATCAATGGATGACTAGATATACAAATTGTGATATATCTATACAATGGAATACTATTCAGCTATAAAGAATGACATACTGATCCATACTACAAAATGGATAAAGCTTGGACACATTACGCTAAGTGAAAACGCCAGACATTAAAGACTATATATTGTATGGATCCATTTATAGGAAATAGAATAATTAAATCCATAGAGACAGAAAGCATATAGGTGATTACCTTGAGCTTGGGGGAGTGGCGGGTGGAATGTGGAGTGACTGCTTAACAGGTATGCAAGTGGCTTTGGTTTGCGATGGTGAAAATGTTCTGGAACTATATAGCAGTGATGGTTTCCTAACATTGCAAATGTACTTGATGACTTTGAATTGTTCTTTATTTTTACCCACTTTAAATGGTTATAATGGTAAATTTTATGTTATATGTATATTACCACAATAAAAAGAAAACTGAAATAAGTGTCTATTCATAGATTCAGGATATTATCCTTCTTTTGAATCAAATATGTATATCCATTGTACATAATAGAAGAAATTTCACTGCTTTTCAAAAGAATTTTTCTATAAGCAGATGAAATGTCTTTCTTAGTGAATATCAAATAGCCATTAAAAATGTGCATTCATACTGATTTTGTGCCAAATATGTGATTAGAATTCCCCGTTTCAAACACAGTGAAATCTCATATGCTATGAGACCTGATGCTTCATTTCAAATGACAGGTATGGAGTAAGGGTAGAGATCAAAGGCACAGGTTGTACAGTTAAGTGGATTCATAGCCTAGGTTTTTAATACCAGATGTGGGTCTTCAGGCAAGGAACAGTAATTTCTCAAGTCTCAGTTTTCCCACTAGTAAAATGGGGGGTAATATCTATTTTACTGTGATGTTGTAATAATTGAATAAGTATATATATGAAAAGTGCTTAGCAATGGACTCAGCATACAGTAAATGTTCAACACGGTAAGCAAGTTCTAAGAAAGGCCCATATGTTCTTTTTTCTAATGTAGTAATCCTTTTATAAATTTTGTTGGGTATTCATTCATCTTCAGTGGGAAGCTCACTCATCTTGACTTCGCAGGATTCTAACTGGGAGGGTGTCTTTTGACATGCTTATTAGATTCTAGCACAGAGCCCTAGTTTTGATCAAATGAGGAGGTCATCAGTTACAGCAGTTAGTTACCTCCCTACTTCCAGTCTTCTTTTCTCCACCTCAGGTCTCCAAGTAATCTGGAACCCTTTTTCCAGAAGAGAATGGATATAATTTTTGGTGGAACTCTAGTTGTAGCTCAACGTGCATCTCCATACTAAACTCTTCTCTAGTAGAAAGTGTTATAGACAGAAAGAGAATGTTACTGCCTATTTGAAGTTTATAAAGAAAGCAAGCAGCAATGAAGAAAACTGAAAAAAAAAAAAAGATAAAAGACAAAGAAAGCTGTTCTTGTTTCCTTAACCACACTCTAAATTACTGATTTCAAATTTGTCTATGGACCCAAGCTGTCAGGCAACATGGGTCACACTCGCTGATATTCAGCCAACACCTAAGGAAGCTGACAAAAATTCAAAGAAAATCATGACTCCTACAACAAAAGACAAAAGGTGCACAAAGGATCATAATTCAAACGGGGAACGTGCCTGATAGTCCCAGCTCAGCCCAAGGCTTTCTCCATCTTCTTGACATCAGTTAGCGGGATGTCAGATGTACATAAAGCAGTTTGGCTAAGGGGTATGAAGAAAACAACTTAAGTTGAAAAGTTACTCCCTGATCCTCAAGAAGCTTACAACAGCGCTGGAGAGATTAGCGGTGTAACTAACACTCCAGGGCGGTCAACGAAACGTGACAAACGAGTTGGCAGGGGCCTTGAAGGCGAGGAATTCACAGTTAGGGATCATTTGGGGTTGGGGGCTTGTCAAAGAAGGCTTTAAGAGGTGGGATGTTAGCTAAGTGCTAAGTGTTTGGTAGGGTGTTAGACGGGGGGCAGTCGTGGCGGGCTGAAAACACACGCAGGTCACGGCGGCGTGGAGCGCGGGGCAGACAGCCTCACCCCTTGCGCCAGGGCGCGTGCGCAGTCCGACGCTCGCGCGCGGCGCGCGGCCCGCTGGAAGCTGGCCAGGGCCAGCGAGCGCGAGACGCGGCGCTCCGAGGCGGGAAAAGGCTCGCGCATGCGTGGCTCGGCGATTCGGGCTCGCCAGGATGGGGAAAGGGAGGTGGAGTTTCCAAGAGGGAACTTGACCCGTTAGTAGCCGCGGCCATGGCGGCGCGCTCGCCGTCCTCACTGCTCCCTGCGCCCCCACCGCGACGTTTGGGGTCCCGGTGCCCACGTGTTGAGCGGGGAACTGTGGCAAACGCAGTGAGCAGCGAGGCCTTGGGTCTTGCCGGCGCAGCGCGAGAAGGCGTCGTGGACAGAAACGATATATCCTGGCGGGGCGAAGAAGGGTCAGGGGGTCGGCGAGGGCCAGAGTGGGCAGCTCCGGCTCAGGCTCCCCTCCTCAGCGCGCCCACAGGGTCCGACCGGCTAGAGGGAATCTCGGTAGAGGAGGCGATGGTGACCCGGACGCAGCTGCTGGAGGACGAGCTGAGCAGCGTAAAGGAGGAGCTGGCCCTGTGTCAGGTATCGAAGACTCTGGCCGCCGGCCTCCCGCTCCCCAGTGGGACCGGGGCTGGTGGGGATGTGCGCCCCTCTCCCTCTGCCTTCCGCTGCGCTGCCGCGCGGGTTTAGGACCCAGCCAGCCCCGCCCGGCGGCGCGCTCTCCAGGCTCCCACACCCAGCCCGGTCCGCGGCTCGGTACTGGAGGGGCGCAGTAGCGCCCGGCTGCCCAACCTCGGGCTCCCGACCCTCTCTGGACACCGGCCGGGCAGAGTTCGCCACGGCTCCCTGGGTTTGGTTTTCTTCACTTGGATACCGCCAGGACGCGTAGTCGCATCCCGCATCCCCCCCAATAGCCCGGAGTCCTGGTCTTTGACTATAGTGGCACTTGGTGCAGCACGAATGGAGTGCAATCCATGAGTTGAAATGTTGAACAGGAAAGTTTAAACACCTTTATTAAAATAAGATCCACCGATTGAAGGAGCCTGTTTTCAATTTTCAAACCCATGCTTGCCGTTGTTCTTAAGTAAACTTAAGCCAAACAAATTGTAACCACAGACCAATAATTTTTAAGGAGTCTTGGGCCGGGTACTTGTACACACAATAGATGGTACTTGATACTTATTAACCAACTATATAATTCCATAGTCCTCCAGTGAGAAATCGCATTTTTATGTCATTTACTAGATCAATTACATTAACAGTATTTTCCTGTTATTTGTAGTTTGTGTATACTAAAGATGGCTTGACTGTACTCATATTCAGAGAGATGATTTTCCTTTAGTTTTGCATCCTTACCATCATCCCTTTGATTTTACCAGGATCTTTAGGCAGGGTTGGGAAATTAAACGTTGGGATTCATTCAACAGTAAGTCTTTGAGTCACTGTCTTCAAGATAGAACCAATTAGGAACTGCTAAACACCAAGGTATCTTTATGCACAGTGTCAGTTTAGACTAATAAAAATTCATGAAATTCACTGTCTCATAGTTTGTTCTATTGGATTATTTTGCCCCCTTTTCTGGTCTTTGCTGATTGAGTCAAAGCTGTAAAAACAGGACAATCGTGTTGAAATTGAATATGCCTTTGCTGAAACAAGTTGGGAAGATAAGCGGCTGCCTCCTTTTCCTTTTCACATTTTCTATTCTTTATTGGCTAAGTAGCCAAGAGATAAAATACTAACGAACTAAAGCATTACTGGTATGTCATCTGCACACCTAAAATACTTGGGTATTTTAAAGTTACGAAACCATGATAAAGGCCTTTGTTAATTTGACAGGTCCTAGGATGCTATTTGCCCATCTTCTACATTCTCCTCCAGACCCCTCATTCTGTATTTCCCGTAGTTGTGCCCTGAGTGGCTAAGGAGCAAAGATAATTTACTCTTTATGACTGAATTGATTAAGGAGATCAGTCTGTTGGAAACAGCCCAGTGAACCTCTACCCCAAATCCATTCACTATTCTTTAAAAATGTGGCTTCAAACATGGTGTTGGCCTTTGTGAACTTGGACATAGAAGTATATATAGCACTAGGAAGATGAATGAAATATGCTAGGCAGTTGTTAAGAATTGAGATAGTCGTAATCATCCTAGAACAATGGATCTTGAGATTTTCGTAATATGACAGTTAGGTGATCATAGCCATTCCAGTAATGTGAGGAGTTTTATGGTATCCATACCATAAAACTTCAGTTAAACCATACTTCTTCTCTTGGGGAAACAGTAATGAACTCCAAATTGTTTTGTAAGAAAGTATTTAAGTAATTAAACATTCATTTTTACATCTTTTTTAATTTGTTCGTCTACTTACTTAGAAATCACAGTACCTAAGAATACATAGTATTAACCCTATATTTTTCAAACCTTTCAAAAATTGCAACCCAAAATAAATTCATTTTACATTTCTACCTAGGAAGTATACACAACATGCACATACATATATTTCAGAAAAAATATTTACTCTGTGTTATTAACTCTGATATTTTAAATATTGTTCTTGAAGAAAATGCAACTCAGATCTACTAAATCACTTTCACAACCCAGTAATAGGTCATATGTACAGTTTGGGGAAAAGAACCCTACAAATCAGTCTCTGTTCATAAGTAGGTTCATTTAATTTTTTTTCCCACTTAACTTTCAGGAATTTAATTCTGTGTACTTGGAGAGAAAGTTTGAGTGATTCATGTCACAATCCACTACACTGGAATGACTCAGAATAAGCATGTAATAGAAAACAATCTCAGTTCCAAGCGTTTCTTTTAATATGAGCATCTTACTACACTCTATATGATTGTATATTTAAACTTTTTTTCATATATCCCGAAATTAGCAAGCAACACATACATAATGCTTAACTGAAGAAAACATGGTTACTTTCAAGGTAGGGAGCAAAGCTTTCTGTTTTGGACTTACTGAGGACAGGACATTAGTTTCCAAATGTAGCTTTTTCTTAAGGAACTTCAGGGGTACTCCAAAGAGTAATTTTAAGACCATGACATTTATTCTCTATTCATTTATTTAGAACTTGACTTCACTATACTTTTAATTTTGATTATGTATTTCAAGAATGTGTCCTATGATGCTGCCTCAGGGTAGGTGAAAGGAGCAGCAAGAGACGATCCAAGGAGAAGCAAATTACAGAACAAGGAGAGTTTTTATGTCATTTTAAAAAGCATAGACATTATCTAGTAGCATTTAGGGAACTAGTAAAATAACTGTGTTCTATTTGTGACAAAGGATAATGTGTGGGTATGTGTACGCACTTTTATCACCTCATGCATAACTAGGTAAGAAAAAGTAATGTGTGTGTCAATACATACTTAGATATGCATGTGTGTATAATATACACAAACACCCACACCCATGCACATGTATATCAAAGCTTATATCCTTTTAGTAGCGGTCAAAAATACATACTAAACCTATAAACTAATTTCAGGTGAAAAATTAGGTAATTTAAACGAAATATATGTTGTTCCAACTTTAATGATGAAACTAACTTTCATGAAGCATATGATGTCGGAATTAAGAGTATATAACAGAACTCAGCCAGTTACAGTCTTTGATAGACATTTAGGTGTGTTGTAACCTTGTCCAGTCATTCACAAACAAAAAAAATTTTGAAAACATATATTTAGAATCCTTATCGTTGTTAGTAGCTGTATTCTAATAGATAAATATATTTCTGCAATTATTTTTCATAGTAATAATTTGCTGAGTGGCTAGTTAATGCCATACTTTGTAATTAAACTCCTTCCATTGCTTTCCCTGAGTTCTGATAGGTAAATTATTGGTTTAAATATAGGAAATAGTTTTCATATGTTTGTTGCATTCATTCCTCCAGTACAGGTGAATTGAAGTCCTGTTTTGTTGCCAAAGACCAAACTAGGTGCTGGGAGAGTAGGTACTCAGTGAAGAAGACAATTTTGAGTGTCTACTTGTAAAGTGGATATTTGTTTCCATGCTAGGTGATAAGTGAAAGTCAGTGCTAATCCACTGCTAACATAATTTAGACTGTAGTCTCTTACCATTTAGTCAACTCATTCATAGGCTGAGTTTAATAAACTTTGTGAGAAGGAGTAGGATTTTTTTAATTTAAATTTTAAATTATTTGATTCTGTGTAGAAGTTCTGTATTAATAATATAAAATTTTATAATGAGTAATTTTTGAGGGCTTTATTTGTAATATTTTAAAGAACATATTTAAATGCCCAAAGGAAAGGATAGTATAAAAGGAATAGGATTGGCAATGGTTAGTTTTATTGTTTTCATAATGTCTGGAATAGTTTGGAAACTAGTTTTGTGGTTTTGGGGACCTTTATTTCTTTTCGTATATGAAAGAAGGTATTTTTAGTAATTAGAGGTGTAATCCACATTGAACATTATATATGCATTTAAACAACTAAGAAATTCAGAAAAACTAGTACATGGAATAGTCCCATAATGCATTCATAGCATTTTATTGCTCACAAAAGAATTTTTTTTTCTTCAAATCAGGTGTTATTTACACATTTGAGTATTTTCAGGTGACAGAGTAAATCTGAATACCATTGCTGACCATAAATTTAAAAAAGAAAATAATAACTAAAGTTTAAACTAAACAAATTTGGAAACAAGGAAGTTCTTCCCAAAATAACTTCTGAGTATAAATTGTAATTATAAATTAATAATAGATTGTTTCTGGAGGAGTCTTTTCCTCTTGAGGAAGCTTTTTTCTCTGGTCTCTGATAAAAGAGCTTAAGGAGAATTTGTTGTTACTTTCTCTTTGGTGAGGATTGAAGAGGAGATGTCAAATAACCATTAACCATAGCAACAGCAACAACAAAAAATAGAAAAAAGAGAAAAGTATAAATTAAGATGTAAAGATTTTTTTCATCAGATATTTATTGATTTCTTACTATGTCCCTTTCATTTTGCTAGAGCTAAGTTCTTTGTTAGTGAGTCATACTTATTTAAAGTGAAATAATTCAGTTATTTTATAAATGTTGGAAATGTAGTTTTTTTTTTTACATTTTTGTTAACCTTTCTTGATTAGTATTTTATGTAGAAAAGTTGAGATGAAAATACATGTTAATCTTTGTTATTTTGTTGGGAAGCAAACTATAAGATAAATTTATAGATAATACGGTTTCAAGAGATTTTGTAAATTCACAACATATCTTTTAAAAATAGACTTACAGCACATAATGTTGCATTAGCTTACTTTTCCAATCTTCATTGCCTTTCAAGCAAGTTATGACATGTGATTTATATATTGAAATTTATTGTCTTTTACTCAAATTGTTTTAATACCCAAATGCTGAACTCTTACTTTAAAAGGGATAAAGTAAAGCATGATACTCAATTATTTGGTAAGATTGGTAGTACTCTCCTTATAATTAGGTAGGTAGATAATAGTCTCCCGTACTCAGGCTGTCAAAAGTCTTCAACAAACTATCAAAATAGATCAAAGATTTGAGCATTAAAAAAATGAAAACATAAAAAATATAGAAATAAGTATGGGTAACTATATTTCTAATGTTGGAGTGCAGAAGACCTTTCTGATTGGTACATAAAACCCGTAAGCCATAATGGGAAATATGGATAAATTTGAATTTATAAACTACCTTTCACCCCCAAAACTTCATCATAAATAAAGCTAAATAAGCAACAACATTTGAAAAAATATTTGTAACACAATTGGTAAACATAAGTCTAATTATAAGGTTTGCAATAACACTTCTTATATTTTAAGAGAGAACATAGTCACATAGCACATAGATAAGAGAGGCCAGTCTTTTAATTGGCAAGAAAGGAGCCAAAATGGTTTCTGTTACTAACAGGAAGGGGGAAATGGATGACGGAGACAGCTACAAATAGAGATATCTACTACACTAGTAAACCCAAATGAAGAAGCAAATACAGTGTTTTAAAATGAAATATGATATGAAAATAAAACGGTAAGTGGTTACCAGAGACTTGTGGGTTTGGGTGGCTATAATTATAACAGATGTGACACTTAAGCAAAGACCTGAAGTGAAGGAATAATCTATGAAAATCTGGTGGATGATACATGTACAAAGGCTCTGGTACAGGTAGAGCAAGAAGGTGAGTGTGAACAAGGGGGAGAGTGATAGATGAGGTTCAAGAGATATGTATGGGGCCAGATATGTGGGGTGTTGTAGCCTTGTGTGGAGACAGAGCCAGGAGAACAGTTTCCAGACTCTCAACCTCACATGGAAAGGTGCTGGCTTGGGTGTTAGATGGCCGTCAGCTGTGACTAGTTGACCATCAGCTAGCTGTTACCTGTACGTCTGCATTGGTTGGGGAGTCGATCGATTGGCAGAAAAGCCACTGCAGGGTGCAGATCGTGTGGCTCCAGCCTCCAGTGAGACTATAGTGGTATGACCCCCCAACCTATGGCTCCGTGGGTGTTCCTTTTTGGCTTCACCATGTCCTCCGTTCTTATGTGGGGAGTGGGAGCTGAGCCCGAGCAGGCCGCCTCGCACGACAAATGGCGCAGTGAGCAGGGTGTCCCGCAGGACAACATATCCTTCGTTCTTGCGCAGGGAGTGGAACCTGAGACCCTGCATGACACCTTGGTAGAGTTTGGATTATTTTCCTAATCTAATGGGAACCCTTTTGAGGATTTTGAGCTACATATAAGGAGGTTAGGGGACCATTGTAGAGAGCTAGGCAAGAGATGGACTTGACTTGGAAAAGGGTGATGGTAGTGGAGGTGTAGAGAAGTGGTTAGAATTGGGATGTATTTTGTAGGTAAGGCCAATAGGATTTACTAATAGTTTGGATATAAAATGTGAAGAAAAGCAACTGAGGTCGACTCTTAGGTGTTAGGCCTTTGAGCAGATGGGTAGTTAGTTGGTGGTGTCGTTTTATGAGACACAGAGGGACAGGTCTGTGAGAGCATAGGAAGTCAAAAATTTTATTTTGGATAGGTTAAGTTGAGAAACCTATTAGGTATTCAAGTGGAGTGACTGTGTAGGTAGTTGGAGATTCAAGTCTGCACCTAAGGGTAAAAGAAAAAGCTAGAGAGAGAAATGTGGGAGTCATTAGTGTAGAGTTGATATGTTAAGCCATGGGATTAAGTAAAGTCACCTATGGAGGTGGTTCTCAATTTTGTGTGCACGGAATCACCTGTGAAGGTTTTAAAAAATAATTTGAACCTTACCTAACACCAATTAAATCAGAATCTCTAGGTCATCACTGTTTTGTATTTTTTTTTTTTAAAAAAAGAACAACACAAAACTCCCTGAAAGTGATTCCTAACAGTCAACCAGGGTTGATAACAACTGACCCAGGCATTAAGGACCCAAGCTGTCCGTTGTCCATTGGATTTGACTATATAGAGGACCTTGAAAAATGATTTTAGCATAATAGTGGGGAGTGAAATCAGACTGGAATTGGCTATAGAATGAATGGGAGGTGAAGAAATGGAGACAGTGATTACAGGCAGCTCAGCTCTTTCAAGGAATTTTGTTAAAAAGGGGAGCTGAAAAATGAAGCAGAGCTAGAGGACAATTTCCTTTTAGAGAAAATTTACCTTGATATTTGGCATTGCAACATTTATACCCAAAAATGTGAATGGTAGAATAGTTAAAGTGAATGTGGGTTACTAGTGTAAGAACTTTTAAAAAATAGATATTTTGTGCTATACTTTTTAAGAATCTATTTTATAGAACTAGGGATCAAGTAATTTTGTTGTTTTATTTTTTAATTTAATGTGGTATCTTGTCTTCTCTGTTTTACTTACAAAGCAATGCATTTAAAATGTCTTTAATTTTGTTTTTAAGGCTGATAAAGAATTTGTATGGTCCTTGTGGAAACGTCTCCAAGTGACACACCCAGATCTCACACAAGCAGTCAGTTTGGTTGTGGAAAGGTAAGCTCCCAGGATAATTTTTCATGAGTATTTGAATTGTTGAATTTGTTTTTCTTCATTATTAAAATTAAAACTTGGCACTAATCCCCTAAAGAGATATATTTGATTTCCAGATAAATGTGGAGCATGATAAAATTACTGGATTTATTTATTTATTACAAGGATGCCAGTTCACCAGATAGTATAGATAGACCATATCCTCTGCTCATATTCTAACATATTTGGGTAGTTTGCAGGGAAGAGGTAAAACCATGACTTAGACCCTGTGTGTGTGTGTGTGTGTGTGTGTGTGTGTGTGTTTGTGTGTGTGTGTGTGTGTGTGTGTGTGTCTTGAGCTATTATAACTCAGCTTTAAAAATTGGAGAAGTCCCTATTGTTTAGCTTCTTACTCAGATTGCCCTTGTGGGCAACTTCCAAGACATGATCCTTCCTCGGCACAGCTCAGTTTTCCCCTGAGATAATTGTAGTGTTTACTGAAAGCCTGGGATGACCTTGCCAGAGTAGAGTGAGTTTTCTGGAATAGATTGAGGGATTTCACTTAGCACTCTGTATTATCCTGTAGTGGATGCCCAGTCATTTAACTATAGATTATGGGGCTTCTCCTTGGTCATTAGAAACAGTGGAGTGATGCTAGGAACGCCTTATCAGACATTAGATATACAGTAGTCCCATGACACTTAGCACAGGAATTAAAACAGTTGCTTTCCTATTAAATGCATTTCATTACATTTCCTAAATGAGAAGCTAAGCATATAACCATATGCTTTCCCTTTTTGGAATCATGATTATGTAATCTGAATATCATGTTTTGATAAGTTGAACTATACTCGTATTCACCTTTGGAGTCTCTTGCTCTGATTTCATTCCAAAATTATCTGGAATTTGACTTTTTAAAAATCTATGATATGTATATGTATGTCTAATTTTACCATCCTTGGTTATTGTGAACTCTTAAAATAGTGTAATTAGATTCTCCTTATGTTGTTTGTATGTTTAATTTGTCAGTGTTTCTCTTGATGATCAGAATTAAGTCTTTTGTTGAAGTATCCTTGTTACTTCCTTAATCATCCTTGAGGTAAAATGTGATCACTCTGTCTTAATTTTTTTAGTAGAATAAGGCTTCTAGAAGATATATTCTTTGGACTTTAGTTGTTATTATTGTGATTCTTTATCCTCCTTTCTTTTATTTGTATGTATTTTTATACTTTCTAATTTGTTATTTTTTAAGCTTTCTAAAATTATCATTAATTTTCACTTTCCTTTTGATTGAGACAGAAGCAAATATTAAAATATTGTTAGGTCATCGTTCTCTAAATAGAATGCTTTAAGATTTCTATTTTTTATATTCTGAAATATACGTATACACTTACATAAGTATATGTACAATTAATAAATAAATATACATATATTGGGGGTGGGTACTCAAAAACCTTTTTCTGATAAGGTATACCAGGAAAATTTTGGAGTTTACTGTTTTACAGTAATGATTCTCAAAATTTCTGTGTGAATAAGTATACTTGGAGAATTTGGTAAAATGCAGATGTCTGAGACTTTTTCCTGATCTATTGACTCTCTAGGGAGGAGATCCAGGAGTTTTCATATTATTTATTTACTTTCATTTTTTTTAAATTTTATTAAATTTATTGGGGTGACATTGGTTAATAAAATTATATGTTTCAAGTGTACAATTCTGTAATACACCATCTGTATATTACATTGTGTGTTCATCACCCAAATCAACTCTCCTTTCATCACCATATATTTGACTCTCTTTACCTTTTTCTACCTCTCCCAACCCCCGTTTCCCTCTGGTAACCACCATACTGTTCTCTGTGTCTATGAGTTTTTGTTTGTCTTATTCATTTGTTGCTTTCATTTTATATCCTACAAATGAGTGATATCATATAGTTCTTGACTTTTTCCATCTAACTTATTTCGCTAGCATGATATTCTCAAGATCCATCCATGTTGTTGTAGGGGAGTCTTTTTAATAAGCTTTCCTGGTAGTTCTATTGTTGTAGCCCATAGATCACACTATGAGATATCTTGGAATTTTAGTTGACATTTGAAATTGAAACCTGTAAGTGGCGTTTATAATTTTATAATTACATAACTATTTCCTAAAGTACCATGTAGTATGTTTGGACCTATTGAGAAGGGAAAATGTTATGCCATTCATTCTATATCTGCCAGAAAAGAATATTCTCGATATCAAAGTCAAATAGACTATCATTTTGTATAATCCATTAATTACCCAAATTATACTACATTTAAATCTGTTTAATATTTATGCCTTGGTCTTTCTGGAAAACATTTTTTGCCCCAGGAATTTCTTTTTTTTTAAATTTATTGGGGTGACAATTGTTAGTAAAATTACATAGATTTCAGGTGTACAATTCTGTATCACATCATCTATAAATCCCATTGTGTGTTCACCACCTAGAGTCAGTTCTTCCATCACCATGTTTAATCGCCCTTACCCTCATCTCCCACCCCCCACCCCCCTTACCCTCTGGTAACCACTAAACTATTGTCTGTGTCTATGAGTTTTTATTTCTTTGTTTGTTTTCTTTGTTTTGTTCCTTTGTTGCTTTCAGTTTTATATCCCACATATCAGTGAAAATTTCTTTACTTTTTAAAACACGGTTTCCTTTAGTTTTGTGAACATATTTGTAGCAGCCATTTTGAAATTTTTTTTGATAAATCCAACACGTGGTCACTCTCCCAGACAGTTTCTGTTGCCTGCTTCCTCCCATCCTCACATGGATTATACTTTTTGTTTCTTTGCATGACTTCTAAAGTTTTTTTGTTCGAAAGTACACATTTGAGATACCATGTTTCCCCCATAATAAGATCTAGCTGGACAATCAGCTCTAATGCATCTTTTGGAGCAAAAATTAATATAAGACCCGGTCTTATTTTACTATAAGACTGGATATGATATAATATGATATGATATGACACCCGGTCTTACATTAATTTTTGTTCCAAAAGACCCATTAGAGCTGATTGTCCAGCTAGGTCTCATTTTCGAGGAAACAGAGTGTTACAGTGTAGCAAATATGGTGACTGGTCTCCCCTATTCCACTCCCCCAGGCTTGTTATTATTTGCTTGTTTATTTGGTGCCTGGCTGGATTATTTTAGTAAAGTCTGTTTCCCCACACCACAGTGTTAAATCTCCGATATTGCTCTAAGGAAGGTGCAGCTTTAACTAAGCTCACAATCACCCTAGGATGGCAGTGAGTTTTGATAGGGTTTTTTCCTATTTTCTTTCCTTGACCATTGCCAGCTATTAAACTTAACTAATTGGTGGCTGATTGCTCAATTGTTTTCAACATTGCCCTAGGGCAGAAGTGACTACAAACTAATCCCACTGTGGCTTCTTTGCAGTTCCTGAGTCAGTGTTTGATATTTTTTTCAACCCTTTAAGTGCTTTTCTCACTTGTCTTATTCCTCATTTCTCTCCTAGTACAAACTGGCAGGCCTACAGTTAGCATCTTGAATCTTATACAACTGCCTTACACCACAACCTACACTATTCTGGAGAATGCCTCTAGACTTGAACTTCTCCACACTGTGTTGCAAATGAAATCAGCTCCTTTTGGAAAGAGGTTAGGACCTATATATTTTAACTTCATGCTTCTCTACTCCCTACCCCACACCAGACAAAATCTGAGCCAGGCCTCTGGAGCTGGGTCTATGGACAATATCGTGCTTCTCTTTGAGTGGCATTCCCACTTTATGTAGGAGCTGATTGCTTGGCAGAGGGGAGGCGGCAGCCTTAGGTCCTCTTGGCTTGCCTCTCTTGGTGTGGAACCATTGCTGCCATAAGCTGCAGCAAGGAAGTTTGCGAGTCCAGTATTCTCAATGCTCTGTGCCCAAGGTAGAACCTTTTATTCCACAAATCGGGGCTGGGCAGAAGAATGGAGCTCCCACCTCTCAACTGCACTTGCCTAGGATTTGGCCTCAGCAACAGTTAGCTGGAGGAAGGATGAAAAATGCTGATGTCTTGCTCCTGGGGGAAAAAACCATCCACTGGGAACCTGGGGGAAACGGAGCCCTGTGTTCCTTACTGCAGCAATCTTAGTGGACTCTACCTTGCTGAGCTGGGAGGGTGGAAGAAAGGAACGGTCTTGTTTCAGTTACCATAAATGCTTGTCTTTCTTACTGAATTTTTATAGTTTTGCTACATAGGTGTTTCTTCATATGCTCTTTGTCTTTAGGACCATTTACAGAGGCTTTCCCTGTCTGTTTCATAGTGTTCACCAGTTTTACTGAGGAGTGGGTCAGCAGAGCTCTTCACATTGTATGTCAGAATCTGATCTCCTAATGTTTGTTGTTTTAAGCTAGATTTGGGGCCAATTTGTTATCTAGTAATATATGACTTATACACTGGATCAAAAGATATATATAGTTGTAATTGTGATTGGTACTGCCAAATGCTGCCAATTTATACTTCTACTAGGAAAGCAGGAAGGTACCTATTTTCCCTATATTCTAGCCATTTTCAAACTTTTGCATCTTTGCTTATGTGAAAGGTAAAAAATGATATTCTGAAAGTTTTTATTTGCATTAGTTATTATGCATGAATGAAGTCTAAGAGACATTTTACACCTTTTGTATAAACTTTTTCTTTTATATGTCTTCATATATCCATTGCCTGTGGCATTTCTAATTCATGTCCTATGGTGCCCTTCAAATTTACTATATTATCTATAGAACTTATTGGCTTTTCCTTTGAGTTTTTTTACTACTTAACTTTTCCCCTCCACAATGTTGCCATTTTTTTTTCACTTCTCTCTAAATTTCACATCTTGAGGGTAATCTTTGATACTTTTTGGTCTCTTTTTGAACAGAAAATCAATTCCCAAGTTCAGTCACTTTATCTCTCACAGTGCCACTCAAGTCCAATAATCCCTCTGTGTCCTTAACTTCCAAAACCTCTGTTGAAGCTCTTAGCATCTCAGCTCTGAACATCTTATTGATTTCTTTTTCAAACATCAGTTCTGTATTACATCTTCACTTTGAGACAAAGCAAGACATAAGCACCAAAGAAAATAATTTATTAAGGTTAAAGGTAACCAATGAAAATTCTAGGACCTTTATATTGGATATCTAGGGGAAATTTATTACCTTTAGGAGTGAATGCCTAGGGGATACCAAATGTGGCAAGGAAATCAGATTGTGAGATTCAGAAATGCATGGTCATCATTAAAACAGATATCTACAAAATATTTACTCATTTAATATCAAATGACTGTTGTCTAAGTGCAGATACTGTGCTCGAGTTAGAGAAAGATAGCTCTGTGCTTTGCTATTAAACAGTAGTCAGAAAGACATTTGCAGAAAGGAAGACTTTGTAATAGAGTCTGCTAAATTCTATGATAAATATATTTATATTAATGTAATCATTTATTTCCTTGATATCTTGCAAAAGATATAGAAAGAATTTCGGTAATTCTAAGTAGAAGTTTATATTATTGAAAATAGAATTTTGGTATCTCTAATAGAATAGAAACATACAAATAGAAAACATTTGTGTATATATATTTTCCTTTTGAATTTGTGGAAAATACTGTTTTCTATGATTTTTAGATATGTGAGTTTACCTGTCAGTTTATGAGTTTATTATGACCTGCTACTGCCAAAAGTACATTTTGTATATACTCGTGTCTCTTGTTTAGTGGCCTTGCAAATCTCACTTCCTTACTATTATACATAAACTCTTAATTCATGATATTATTAGTGTCATAAGAGTAGAACCACTGTAGTTTATCTTTGAATGCATAGGAAGCATTACAAGTTCAATAGACAGGAATTATAAACACTGAAGAAACTGTAACATGGAGTTTAATGAATATTAATTAATACATTAGGAACTTGAATTGTTCAAATTTTCTTTGGATAACTAAACATGTGAGTCTACCTTAAGTTAGTCTATCAGAAACATTTCTAATCCTGTGGGGTAAAGTTCTCCTTGTCATTTTAGTTCCAATAGATTGAATGACTTATGTAGATTTCTGGTTTAGGTAATATCTTGAGATACTAATGCACTGAATAAATGAATGAGTGAGCAAGTGAGTGAATGATATTAAAATACAAGGCAATAGAAACTAATGTCTTGAACTTAAGAATAAATAAATATATATGTCATTTGTGTATTAAGAAGTTAATGTTAGGAAATAGTTTAATAAGGTCCTCAAATTTGTTCATTGCACCCAGTGAATTAACTATGACGTGTGATCAAACAATATGGTGAATGTTTAAATTTTTTAAAATGTATTACAGTAAAAGACACATTGCCGTTAATTCCCCTCAAGTACCCCCTGCTTTGAACACCCTTATCTCATCCTTTTTGCCACTTTCTGAAGCAGTTCTGGAAGTCCTCTTTCATGAGTGTCTTTAGTTGCATTGTCATGGCTGCCTCAATGTCCTGAATCATTTTGACTTGAGAGAAGAGCCAGAAGTCACATGGTGCCAGATCCGGTGAATAAGGTAGATGAGGACACACCGTAATGTTCTTATTTGACAGAAATTGTTGTATACCAGAAGTGATATGTGACACGGAGTGTTATCGTGATGGAGGATGATTTACGGCACACTGTAAAATACACCTTCTCTCAACCATAGCTCATACCCTACCGACTGCATCGAACAAGTTGAAACTTGTCACACACTGTTACTAAGGTTCCACGCTACTTCTTGTATTGAAGATCCATGCCTTTCTGTTGGATGGCACTCGGCAGCAGCAGCCACTGTATTTTGTGATCATAACTGAAAGGCTCCGTGTCACACATCGCTTCTGGTACGGCAATTTCTGTCAAATAAAAACATTATGGTGTGTCCTCATCCACCTGATTCACCGGATCTGGCACCATGTGACTTCTGGCTCTTCCCTAAAGTCAAAATGACCATGAAAGGTAAACATTTTGAATCGATTCAGGGCATCGAGGCAGCCATGACAGCTCAAGTAAATACACTCACAGTGACATTAATTCCAAACTGCCTCAGGAAGTGGCAAGACTGATGGGATAAGTGTGGGGCAGTATTTTGGGGGGGGGGGGGGATTAATGGCAATGTGTCTTTTACTGTAATAAATTACTTTATTTAAACATTAACTGTATTGTTTGATCACACCTTGTACATAATTAAATAAATATTTTAAAGTGTCTTTCTGATTTATTGAAAGAATTTTTCATTCTTACACATAAAACATTTGTTATGTTTAATTTAATAAGCATGAGACCAAGTCTTGAATTTGATATCAGTATTTGTGAAAGTCCATGTTTTTTAGTAGGTCTTTAACCTCTATAGGACTGAAAGTGTAGATTCCTGGAAAATTGTATTAGTGACTTCTGTTAAAATAATTAATTTGAACATTTAATCACACACATTATCAAAGAGAGAACATTGTATCATTAGCTCATGTAAAAAGAAAATTTGAAACTATGTCAGTAGATACTTGGGTTAAATATGATGGATTGAAAAAAGTATTTATCTCTACAGTTGACTCTTGAACAACATAGAGTTTAGGGATGCTAACTCCCTGCATAAGCAAAAAGCTGTGTATAACTTTTGACTCCTACAAAACTTAACTACTAATACCTTAATGTTGACCAGAAGCCATATCAATAACATAAATAGTTGATTAACATATATTTTGTATGTTATATACTATAACATACAAAGAATATAGTATTATACAGTATATTCTCACAATAAAATAAGCTAGGAAACGAAAATGTTGTTAAGAAAATCATAAGGAAGGGAAAATACATTTATAGTACTGTACTTATTTTGGAGAAAATCTGTATATAAGTGAAACTGTATAGTTCAAACCTGTGTTGTTCAAGGGTCAACTGTACTTCCTCCCAAAAATTCTCACTAAAATGACTAACAGGGATTTTTGAAAATGTATAAGTGCCTATGGATAAAGAGAGCAGGAGCAAAGATTACAGGGGCAAGACATGTTAGTAAATTTTTGAATGATTTATAGTGAATTGGTAAGTGATAACTAACTAAGCAAAATGGAAAAAATTGAAATCCACAATACTTAAAAAGTCTTAGGAATAGATAAGAACAGTGATGTCTGATGATTGGAGTGAGGGATGATGCTAAAAATAAGAAAATTGAATTAAAATCTATGTAAAGAGCACATAGAATCCCAGTACTCCTCTCATCAAGGTAGGAGGCAAGCTTTATTCTCTTGAGAAATTGAAACAAGTAGACTCTGGACGTAGAGGTAGGAGACAAACCAAGACACAGTAGTTAGGGTTACGCTGAGAAATAAATGAAAGCCTATATTTAGGAACAATTAACATTCACTGAATTGTTCAACTCCAACAGTGCTGGAAGCTGTGCATTGTCCTATTCAGGCAGAAGACTTAAGAATTCTTCTCTGGTGAAACTGAGCAGACCTAGAGAAAAAACAGAGATACTACCGTGTTTCCCCGAAAATAAGATCTAGCTGGACCATCAGCTCTAAGGCGTCTTTTGGAGCAAAAATTAATATAAGACTTGGTCTTATTTTGGTCTAATATAATATAAGACCAGGTCTTACATAATATAATGTAATATACTATACTATACTATACTATACTATACTATACTATACTATACTATACTATAATATAATATAATATAAAAGACCGGGTCTTATATAATACAATATAATGTAATATAATACCGAGTCTTATATTAATTTTGCTCCAAAAGATGCATTAGAGCTCATGGTCCAGCTAGGTCTTATTTTCAGGGAAACATGGTAACATTTAGGGGTCCCCTACAAAATGTCAGATGCTCCATTCAAATACCCATAGAGAAGATCTCCTGTTGGCAAGCTGCCCCTCCCCCAGGCTAAGAAAACTACCAACAATGTTTTTTAGCACTTCAGACTTAAATGTAAATGGACAACAAAAGATCATAAGACAGTTTATGAAAACCTCCAACATGAAAGGCAAGAAATCAAAAGTAACAGAAAAAAATGGACGTCAGAGGAGACCGAGACAATGCAGAAGAAAACATGAAAAAACATGAAAACTCCTCTGATACATATCTTAAGGCAGTACAGATAAGAGGTTTTACATGACCAGAAGGCAAAGAATGAGAAAGTGTACTTGGAAATTAAATATGATTGCCAAAATAAAGAAGTAACTAGAGGGTGTGGAAAAATAAGGTTAAGTCTTCCAAAAATTGGAACAAAGAGGTAGTAAATAGGAGCAAAAAGAAAAGAATATTAGAGAATCAATCTGTGTGTTCTAACTGTGATTATTAGGAATTTCAGAATTAGAGAAAAGAGAAATGGACACTATTAAAGAAATAATTCAAGAAATATCTCAGACTCAAGGCACATGAGTTTTCAGATTGAAATGCTTTTGAATATACAAGTCCACTAATATAGACTAGTAATATAGAAAGATTTTTTTATAGTTCTCTTTGGGGATTCTGGAGTTAGTGATAAGTAAATACATATCTGAGCAAATAAAGTGACATAATTTTTATTATTTTTAAAAAGGAAAAAGAGTTTTATTAACATTTCTCTTTATCTTATTAATTAACACAACCGGTAAATGATCACATCCTGGTAGGATTCCAAATGTGATACCATATTGAATGTAAGGGAATTGTGAGCCTAACTCCCTTAAAATTTGCCATTCCAGAGAGTCAATTTAAAAAAAAATATTTTCCAATGTCCTGTTTTTTCTTTTTATTATTTCTCAGTTATTGCATCTTACCTTTTAAATCAGAGATTAATTAGAGAAGGGGTCTATACTAATTTTCCTTTGAGATCCACAAGGACCTTAAAGTTCAGCATAAATTGCTCCTTCTCCTGGTTGGCATGTATTGAATGGTAGAAAGAAGGTAGGGAGGATAAAGCTATTAAAGGTCTGATAGAATGTAAAAGGAAAATTGCACCAAAGGTACATAAAGGTGCACTAGAAAGCAAGTAAGAATTTTTTTGCTCATCTTTAACAGTTGGTAGTAAGTGAGAAATTCTCCAATGAGATGATATGTATATCTTCACAGTGACATTAATTCAATCAACCACTGGTGAGGTCATTGATGACAGAGTGACGTATTTCCTAACTCCAGAAAAAACAAAAATTTATATAACCAGGAAATACAGTACACTGTGTTGCTCACTGTGAATAATAATTATTATGTATAGTTAGTAATATAAACAATTAGTACGGATAAAACCAAAAAGTGAGATACATAGAGTTCAGTCAACACCTCCCCCCTCTCCAGGGGTGCTGGAGTAGTCTATTTTGGGGAGAACTCATAGAATGGGGATCCCTGGTAAATATGCAGGTTCTCCATTGTCCTCTTTACTCTGGGGCAGTATAAAGCAAACTGGCAAGGGTACACATGTTTGACTGGGAGAATGCATTGGCATGGTGAGGAAAATTTTTCTGCTGTGATGAGAGGCTGGGAGATACTAGTAAAATTATAATTTGCTATCTAATTATTTCTTGCTATTCCAATCTTTATTGCCTGAGTATAGATAATGAAAGCTTGAATAATGAGGCATGTTGAGTTATTGGAATGTATTTGTTTCCTACATTTTTGATAGCAAGTAGCAAGGGATACTAGCCCTATCACACACAAAATATATCCAAATTTATTCCAGTGAGCATTGGATTCAAGGGATATCTGTATTGGGAGGAGATGGTTAAGAGGTAAAATATTATGTCTCAAGTTAGAAATTCAAGAAATAGTATAAAGGACGAGTGATGTCAGCAAGATGGTAGAATAGAAAGTCCCAATCTTTGTTCCCTCACAGAAACACAATTTCATTATATGCAAACACCAAAATATCTTTATGAGAAGTGTAGATTCCAGTTAAGTTGCAGTACCCAAGATGAGTACAAATCTAATAACACTGTATTGAAACAGGTAAGAAGAGCAATTTCACTTTGCCTGCATCGGATCCTCCCCCAAGCAGGCAAAGCTCTGCACCTACATTGCCTCAGCTCATGACTTCTTCCTTGGGATAGATAGAGGTGGCAAAGAGAGAATGAAGGTCCATCTAACATTCCTGGCCTTTTGGTACTCTGCCTGAAGGCCTAGATTCTGTCTCAGAGTGCTAACAAAATCAGCATAGTTCAGATGTCTGGGCAGCTAAGAACAAAGGAAGAGGGGCAAGCAGCTTGCTGTTGCCTGGCAAAACTCTGTGGGATTGGAAAAAGGCACAAAAACTGAGACTTCTCTTCCAGAAAGGAGGAAGAGGAGTAAAGCATGCCTTTAAAATCTCAGCCTTTCATTGTGCTGCCTGAGGGGCCGGTTTCTGTTTCACCTCGCCAGGAGCACTAATGAAACTGGCGTACTTTGATAGGGGCAGCTAAATACAAAGGAAAAATGGTGGGTGCTTGTTGTTTGAGAGGCTCTCAGAATCTCTAGGTGGGTTTATTGGTGAAGGTCTTTCTCTGTCAAAGCCAGTTCCTAAAATCTGGCCGAGGTGGCTATTTCTTCAAATGTACAGACTTTAACACAAAGCTATAAAGAACATGAAAAATCAGGGGAACATTAAACAAAGGAACAAAGTAAGTTTCTAATCACCTACCCTGAAGAAATGGATATTAATGAGTTGCCTAACAAAGAATTCAAAATAAATATCTTTAAGAAGGTCACTGAGTTTCAAGAAAGTATACATATACATATATATATATATATGTATATATATTTACATATATGTATGTATATCAAAAGGAAATCAGGAAAATGATACATAGAACAGGAAAATAGTAGCAAAAAGAGAATATAAACAAAACTAAACAATTTCTGGAGCTGAAGAATACAATAACAGAAAAACTCATTAGAGAGGTTCAATAGCAGACTTGATCAAGCAGATGAAAGAATCAGCAGATTCAAAGACAAGTCATTTGAAATTACCTAGTCAGAGGAGCCAAAAGAAAAAAAGAAAGGAAAAAAGAGCAAAGAAAGCCTAAGGGGTTATGGGACAACATTAGTGATTAATATATATTATGGGAGTCCCAGAAGGAAAAGAAAGAGAGAAAGGTGCAGAAAGTTTAAAGAAATAATGGCTTAAAACTTCCCAAATCTGGGTAGGGAAATGGACATCCAGATTGATGAAGATCAAAGGACTCCAAGGAGAATAAGCTTAAAGAATTCTACAGAGACAAAGTATAATCAAATTGTCAAAAGTCAAAGACAAAGAATTTTGAAAGCAGCAAGAGAAAAGTGACTAGTCATATACAAGGGAATCCCCATAAGACTATAAGCAGATTTCTCAGCAGAAATCTTACAGGCTAAAGGGAGTCGGATGATGTATTCAAAGTTCTAAAAGAAAAACACCTGCCAACCTAGATTACTACACTCAGTAAAACTGTCCTTCAAAAATGAAGGAGATATTAAGACTTCCAGATAAACACAAGCTGAGAGAATTCAAAACCACTAAAAACTGCCTTATATTAAATGCTAAAGGAAGTTCTTCAAGTTGAATAAAAAGGATGCTAAACAGAAACATGAAAGCATATAATAATATAAAATTTACAACTAGAGTAAATATATGGACAAATACAGAATATTGTAATATTGTAGTACTGTAATGGTGGTGGATAAATCATTTAATTCTGGTGTAAATGTTAAAAGACAAAATTCTTGAGAACTATACCTGCAAAAATATGTTTATGAATATACAATATTAAAAAACATAACTTGTGACATCAATAGCATATAGTATGGATAAGAAGTAAATGTAGTTTTTGTATGCAATTGAAGTTAACTTGTAATAAGCTTATAGTAAACTGTTATAACTTAGATGTTTTATGTTAGCCTCTTGGTAACTACAAAGAAAATGCCTATAGAAAATAAAAAAAAGAAAAAGAAAGGAATTAAAGACTATCACTACAAAAAAAATCAACTATTACAGAGGAAGGTAGCAAGAAAAGAGAAACAAAAGAATTACAAGACAGAAAACAATTTTTTAAAATGGCAATAGTACGTCCTTATCATTAATGACTTTAAATGTAAATACATTAAACTCTCCAATCAAAAGACCTAGAGTGGCTAACTGAGTAAAACTTATATCAGATAAAATAGACGTTAAGTCAAAACTGTCCGAAGAGATAAAGAAGGTCATTATATAATGACAAGAGTCAATTCATTGGGAAGATTTGAAAATTATAACAATATATGCCTTTAACACTGAGCACCTAACTATGTGAAGGAAACACTGACAAAAATAAAGAAATAAAGAACAATACAATAATAATAGGTACCTTTAATACCCCGCTTTCAACAATGGATAGAATATCTAGAGTGAACATCAATAAAGAAATACTGGACTTGAATAACACTATTGACCAAATGGACCTAACAGTGATGTGCACAACATTCCACCAACAAGTAGCACATTCTCAAGTGTCCACACTTCCGTAATAGATCACATGTTAGGTAACAAAACAAATTTACCAAATACAAGAAAATTGAAATCATACGAAGTGTCTTTTTCAATGACAGTGGAATGAAAGTAGAAATCAACAGCAGAGAGAAAATTGGAAAATTCAAAAATATGTGAAAATTAAACAACATACTCTTCAACAACCAATGGATTTAAAAGAGATCAAAAGGGAAATAAAAAAATTGGGACAAATGAAAATGAACACACAGTAGACCAAAACATATGGGATGCAGCAAAAGCAGTATTAAGAGAATTTTATAGTGGTAATGACCTACATTGAAAAAGAAGAAAGATCTCAAAGAAAGTACCTAACTTTACACCTTAAGGAACTTGAAAAAGTAGAACAAACTAAGCCGAGGATTAGCAGAAGGAAGGACGTAGAGATAGAACAGAAATAAATGAAATAATTTAGAAAAACAATAGGGGAGAAAAAGAAAGAAAAAACAACTAAGAGTTGGAAAAAAATCAATGAAACTAGGAGTTGATTTTTTGAAAAGATCAACAAAGTTGACAAAACTTTAGCTAGAGTAACAAAGAAAAAAAAAAAGACAAGGTTCAAATAAGTTAAATCAGAAGTGAAAGAAGACGCATTGAAACTGATATCATGAAATACAAAGGATCATAACAGACTACTATGAACAAGTATATACTAACGAATTGGGTAACCTAGAAGAAATGTATAAATTCCTAGAAACAGACTAACTGCCAAGAGTGAATCCTGAAGAAATAGAAAATTTGGTAAAGCTATAATGTAGAAGGAGATTGAATCAGTAATTAAAAACCTTCACAAACAAAATTGTAGGAACAAATGACTTTTCTGGTAAATTCTACCAAACATTAAAAGAAGAATTAACACAAGAGCTTCTTAAACTCTTCCAAAAAATTGAGCAGGAGGAAACATATCTAAACTCATTTTATGAGGTCAGAGTTGCCCTGATACCAAAGCCAGAAAAGGATACTGTAAGAAAAGAAAACTGCAGACCAATATCTCTGATGCACAAAGATGCAAAAATCTTCAACAGAATACTAGCAACATGAATTTATCACACTTTAAAAGGATAATATACCACGATCAAGTAGGATTTATTTCTGAGATGCAAGGAAGGTTCAACATATGCAAATCAATAAATGTGATATACCACAGTAACACGATGAAGGATGGAAAAAAAGTCACATGATTATCTCAATTGATGCAGAAAAAGCATTTAACAAAATTCACTGTTTCTTGATAAAATCTCTCAACAAACAAGGATAGATGGAATTTACCTCAGCATCATAAAGACCATATATGAAAAGCCCACAGCTAACAAATAATACTTAGTGAAAGCTTAAAGCTTTTCCTTTAGGAGCAGGAACAAGACAAAGATTCCCATTCTTTGCACTTCTAGGCAGTGTGGTATTGGAAGTCACAGAGCATTTAGGCAAGCTAGAAATAAAAGGCATCAGATTGGAAAAGAAGAAAATTTAGAGATGACAGATCTACATGTAGAAAACCCTAAAGATTCCACAGAAAAATTGTTAGAATAAATGAATTCAGTAAAGTTGCAGGATACAAAATAAATGTGTAACTTAGTTGTGTTTCTATATACTAAAAAAAGAACAATCCTCCAAGGAAATTATGAAAACTTAATAGTGTCATCAAATATCCTTATAATATCATCAAAAATAATAAAATACTTAGGAATAAACTTAACAAAGGAGGTAAAAGACTTCTATACTGAAAACTATCAAACACAGATGTAAAAAAGTACAAAGACACAAATAAAAGGAAAGACATCTGTTTTCATCGGTCAGAAGACTTAATATTGTTAAAATGTCTATAATACTCATAGCAATCTACAGATTTAATGCAATCTCTATAAAAAAAATCCCAATGACATTTTTCACAGAAATAGAACAATCCTAAAATTCATGTGGAATCATGAATTTTACCCCAAATATCCAAAGCAATATTGAGCAAGAGCAAAGCTGGAGTGATCACAGTTCCTGATTTCAAAATTTATTACAAAGTGATAGTAATCAAAGTAGTATGGTACTGGCATGAAAACAGACGTATAGACCAATGGAAGAGAATGAAAAGCCCGAAATAAATTCATGAATATACGGTTAACTGGTTTTTTGTGCCAAGTATATACAATGGGTAAAAGATAATTTCATTAACAAATGTTGTTGGGAAATTTGAGTGTTTTGTCCTCTGGTTCACTGATTTCTTTTTTCTGTCCTGTGTTGGAAGCTATTGAGTCCCTCCATTAAGTTGTTTACTTTGGATTTTGTACTTTTCAGTCTTAAAATTTCCTTTTGATTGTTCTTTGTGTCTTCTATTTCTTTGCTAAGCCTTCTATTTTGTTTCTTGGGTCTTTGTGACTGCTTGTTAAAGCATTTTCATAATGGCTACTTTAAAATTGTTGTCAAATAATTCTAATGTTTTTGTCATCTTGGTGTTATCGTCTATTGATTGTTTTCTATTCAGTTTTATATATTCCTGGTTCTTAGGATGATGAGTGATTTTTTAATTGCAGCTGGACATTTGAGTATTATGTTAATAAATTTGGTGTTATTTAAAACTGTTTAAGCTGGTTTTCTCTGATACCACTGCATCCGGGAAGAGGTGGGGCTTCCTTTTTACTGCAAGGAGAGGTTAGAAGTTTAGGTTCCTTGCTTGGCCTCTGTTGACACTGGAGGACTGGGGAGGGGCTTCTCATTACTGCTGGATGGGTGTGGGAGTTTCCGTTATCTACTAGGCCTCCACTGATACACACTGGCTGAGAGGAACAAGAGTGCCTCCTCATGTGACCTCCGCTGACAGCATGGGGAGAGGGGAGCCACATTACCGCTGGACGGGGGTGCAAGTGCTGACCCTCCGCTGGCCACCTTTGACGCTGCTGCAGTTGGGGGGTGGGGGCGGTGGGGAGCCTTATTACAGCCTGGCAGAGATTGAAATGTAGGTTCTCTACTTGGTCTTTACTGGTGTGGGTGGTAATGGGGACACATTTTTTCCCCTCATGTTGATAGGCTAGGGTTGAGTGGTTAATGGCTGAAAAGTTATTTTTTCTTGTTAGGCTGCCCCTTTCCTGGTCCTTCAGCTAGAGAGAGTTGGCGTTTCCTGGGACTTTTTTCTAACTGCACTTATTGGCATTTCTAGGTTGACTTTTCCTGCTATGAGTCTGGGATATATGAGGTAAAAAGAAAATCCAAGGAACTCATCATTGTGTTGTTCCTTGGGTTCCAAGATTCCTAGCCTGTCTGCCTTTCTTCCTCCACCTTTAAAGCTTTCTTGAGTTTGTTTGCCCAGGGTTTTCAGCTGTGTTTTGAGGGAGACATAGAGAAAAGTACATAGAGAAAAGAAAACTTCCTGGGAGTGGAAGATGATCATGTTTTTAAAAGCTTTTATTTTGACACTGCATTTGAGGCTTAATTGAATTGAGGAATTCAACATTTTTGGAACCCACCATTCAGAGGAGGGTTTAAACAGTTTGATACTTGAAGAGTTTACCCTAGGAGAAGGTGGCAAATACCTGGCCATCATGTCATTAGTCTTCCCCTGCCATGCCATAGTAGTGTTTACTGATTGTTCACAACTCTCTTTCCTGTTGACTCCTAAATTAAAACAGGCTTCCAGTCAGCCCTCTTGTGGGATTGTGTGCAGCTGAAAAAGCCTATTTGCCAATATCTGCCCCTAGAGCTTTATTCAGTTGGACATGATTATGTGAATTACAATGTGAGTGTCCTACCCCTGGCAATTATCATTTACTTTTTTGGGGGAGGTATATAATGAATTTATTATTATTAAATAAACTGAAAAATGTTAAAGACACCAGTAAATCTAAATTATATTTTACTCATGAATGGCAGATACATCTCTTCTGTCATATGGAAGTATCACTGAGCAACCATCAATCTTCTAACAAATTTATCATTTTATAAGGTTATTCAGAAGAACGTAAACCATAAAGAAAAGGGTGACCACTCATTGAGTAGGATTGTTTTACTCTATATTGGACTATCTTGTAGCATTAAAAATTACTTTATGAACAAATGTTTATCCTTTTTTAAAAAATAAGAAAAGTCATGTAAATGTTCAAATAGAATCCCAAGCAATAAATACTACAATTAAGGTAACTTTAAAATGTTCACATGCGGCAGCACCGGTAATCTTTGGCCATTCAGTGACATTGATAAAGCTTTACCTATGCCTTTCAGTATCTTTGGTAAAATTTCATGTTATCAAAAATAAATGTTTCATATCTTCGTAAATGTTTTCAGATTTAAAACTGAAAGCAACAAAGGAATAAGACAATCAAATAAAGAAACAAAAACTCACAGACAGAGAAAATAGTTTAGTGGTTACCAGAGAGGAAGGGGGAAGGTGGGGTTGTAGAAGAGGGAAAAGGGGGTCAAATATATGGTGATGGAAGGAGAACTGACTCTGGGTGGTGCGTACACAATGTGATATGTAGATGATGTATTATAGAATTGCACACTTGAAACCTATGTAATTTTACTTACCATTTTCACCCCAATAAATTTAATTAAAAAAATGTTTCAAAAGAAAATGAAGTATATATAATTATGTATAAACAATGCTGAGATCAATAGTATTTAAAGTAGTTGGAAAGTAAACTGAATATGAAATACACTTCTGCATCTGCTTATTTGAAAATACCTGGAGGCCTTGTTTTTATCCCAGAGGCATTTCTAATTTGCATAGCAAAGATAATATTATTTTTTATTTTCCTTTAATTTTCAGATATGGTTATATTCACCAGATAAGAAAAGCACTTAACATGGAAAAGCTAGTATCTAAATCTGTGCTTAAGAACCAGTCAGGTGTAAAGTAACTTCTGGTTGAAATGGAAAAATAGTGAACTTTTTGAAGTTTTACTTTGAGGTCATGAGATAATCTCATTGAAAGACCATATGGAAAACAACAAATGATCCCAAATAATCATCTGACATCTTAGAAAACTGAGTTTCCATAGGCATTATCATAACCAATTTTGAAAATGAGATTTTTGAAATATCTTTATAGTGTATTGGTGAATTCACCAACAAAATGATTTCTTGGAATTTTAAATGAACTTTGTTGTTTGAAAATTACCAAACATCTATATGTATAAATAAAACTCCTGCTGTTTTGGAATTTGAATTTTAAAATTATTATATAATCACGAATATTTATTATAACATATTTACAACATTTTTGTGATACTACTTCAACAAATTTAAAACATTTTTATTTTAATAGTTAAATGAAATACTAGTAACTGGTGATTTCAAAATTTGAATTTATGCATAAGACAACTTGCTTCTCAAGAATGAACATTAATTCATTCAGAGGGAAGAGATATAAAAAGCTAAAACCAGGTAATTTTTCAGTTGTGCATGTGGATAGGTGTGAAGTAGGAAGTGATTTTTGGAACTTTGAATTATATTGGGGAGAAGTGCAGTGTTATTACTATGATTCAGAACGCAGTTGCCATTGGCATTATGGATTGGCTTCATTAAGATTCAGCACAGACGTTTCAGCAGGATTCCTACCATCATAGTTGATATTGCAAGATTAATTCATTAAAACAATAGCAATACATATCAATAACTGTACCCTTCCCAGATAAGCATATCTTTATTCAGAACATGGTAGAATCTAAGAAGAACTGTTAGGCAAAAGTTCGAAATCGTAAAGTATCCATAATTCTTCTCAAAAGATTGTAGATTTGAGCAAAATATAATACAACATCTAGTATTAAAACCAAACCCTAGGTATAACAATCTTTTATATCCTCTAGTTAAGTCTGAGAATTTTATGAAAGCTTTGGCCAAATTATATTAAATTAACTTGCTCTTAAAGTCCAAGTCAAACATCCTAGCCAAATTTTCCTTTGTTGGGGATCTACTAGAATGTTGCCATTCTAGTGAAATTTTCTATTGAAACTTGTCTTCTGGTAAAAAGTTAAAAAATATTTGGGGCCGGCCCGGTGGCTCAGGTCGTTAGATCTCCATGCTCCTAACTCCAAAGGCTGCCTGTTCAATTCCCACATGGGCCAGTGGGCTCTCAACCACAAGGTTGCCAGTTGGATTCCACGACTCCCGCAAGGGATGGTGGGCAGTGCCCCCTACAACTAAGATTGAACACGGCACCTTGAGCTGAGCTGCCACTGAGCTCTCGAATGGCTCAGTTGGTTGGAGCGCATCCTCTCAACCACAGGGTTGCCAGTTCGATTCCTCGACTCCCGCAAGGGATGGTGGGCTGCGTCCCCTGCAATTAACAATGGCAACTGGACCTGGAACTGAGCTGCGCCCTCCACAATTAAGACTGAAAGGACAACAATTTGAAGTTGAACAGCACCCTCCACAACTAAGATTGAAAGGACAACAACTTGACTTGGAAAAAAGTCCTGGAAGTACATACTGTTCCTCAATAAAGTCCTGTTCCCCTTCTCCAATAAAAATCTTTAAAAAAAAAAAAAAAGTTTACCATTCATATTTCAAGACATATATATATATATATATATATATATATATATACTCTTTAATTTTCCAAGGAGGTTATCAAATTTTAATGCAGTACGACATGAGCACACCAAAAGGAAATCAAAAGTCAATTAACTTCTGGTACATGTTCACTATTGTGTTAGAAACTGGATGGTTACAAACAAAATATGAATTTTTCCTTCAATGGGTTATTAAAAATATTAAATTCTTAACTAGCATATTGACACGAATGTTTCTGAGATTTATAACTGTCATAGCAAATGATATTTTCTTTTTAATTGTCATCTGGTTCAGATCTTCCTATGAAAATTGCTTTTGAATATGTGTTCATATTTTTTTTTCTTTTAGTTTACTTTTCCCTGTTAAGTAAGATCTCTTGGTTTGTGGGATTTGCTTCAGGTGCGGATAATGTGTAAGATCTAATCTAAGGGTTCTCCAGAACAACAAGAGGCTTCAGCGATAAAGGAGATAGAAGGGGATGCAGAACACATAGGAAGATCTTTCCTAAGCCTTGCATACTAGAGAGCCTTCTTTCTCTTTGCTTTCTGAAAAGCTTTTCTTTGTTCTCAGAATAAGTAACACTTATTTATGTCCCCTAACAGGATAATTTCTTTCATCTTGGGTCCTGCTTATAATTTTCCTATAGAATCTGCCATGTGTACGTGCCCCTAAAAGACTATAAGCTCCTTGAAAAGGGTTTTTGTTTATGAATCACTAATAATATATAGCAAATCATTAATAATACATATATGTAGTGTCTGTCAGTGCTTCTCTAGAGTTGCTCACAGCTCATCTCTTTAGAAATAGGGTTTTTGTCATGTTAAGAGACTCCCTAAAGGTGCTAGGCATTTAGGAAGTACTGGAAACATGATAGAATTCATTTTGGTTTCCTCAACTAAGACATTTGTTAACTCTAAGATTTGCAATCTGTCATTCAAAAAAAGTATTTATTGAATATCTATATTGTATTTGATTTTGAATTAGAAATCCTAATTGCCAGGCCACCTTGCCCAGTATACTTTAGTAGTAGGTACTTATTTTCCCTTCTCAGGGTTATAGCTGTTACTGGTTCTTTTCCTTGTTCTTGTGATTCTTGGTTTACAGCCTACCTTCAGCTGCCAATCATGTGGATATATTTGGGTTGTATTACCGTGTGTAGGGCACGCATTAAGCAAACACTACTTATCTAATTTAGATACATGTCTAAAATGTTTCAAAACGTCAATTGGTTCTTAATATATTGATAGTTCTGGTAGTTTTTTAGGCATATTTAATATAAATATTGCCATTCTCTCTACAGTATTTTCTATTCCTATATTCTCTATTCTATCCTGATTATCTACTTACTCTTTTATATGCCAACCCAAACTTCATTGAGCAGAATTCATATATAAGATTTTTGTATGGAGTTGCAAGTTTCTTAACTTTTAGTGTGTCTTTAAAGTATGTATTGTTTGGTTATTGATATACTACTTGTCCAGTGGTACAATTTCTGATCCCTGATGTTTCACCTGCATTTACAGAATGGCTGTGCCATAAAGTAGAAAGAGCTCAGATATGGAGTTAGAAATATGAGTTTGAATTTTTACTTTGTTACCTATTAGCTTTGGTTTTTGGTAAGTTGTATAGCCTGTTTTAAATTTCCTAATCTGCAATGGCGGTATCTACTTTACCTACTTTTTGTGTTATTAATAGTAGTTAATTTGAAAATTTCAAACTGTAAGTTATTACACACTATAAGAGGTTAAGTGGCTGCTGGTATTTCTTCTGTTTAGTTTATTTGATAGCAGTCTTAGTCCGTCCATTCTTGTGCTCTCACGTTCTTAATGATAAGAAAATGAGACGGTCAGAGGAGGGTTTAAAAAAATTTTTTTTTAATGAAGTAATAGAAAATTTGAGAAAGAAATAAGATAACAATCATTCATAGACTACCACTTATTGAAAATTTTTGTAGTATTTGACACATTTTCTCCCAGTATTTTTCCTGCACAAATAGGAAATTTTTTTGGTTGCTTTTGTTTTACAAAAATTGGATTATGTTTTGCATTGCACTACCAATATCAATAGCATTTTCTTATTTTTTCTCTGCTTTGAAAGCATTATTTTTCATTGCCTATATAATATTCCACTTTATGAATCTACCATAATTTATTCCATCCCTTACCCATTGTTTAATATTTATTGCCAGTTTTTCATTGTTAGAAATATCGCAGCAATGAATATATTTGAACAAAAATCTTTACTTGAAAATCCTCAGTTGAAGATTTGAAATTTAAAGAACCTCTACAATATGTAGCCAGCAGCAGTATATGAGAGTACCCATTTCATGGAATCCTCTCCAGCTTTGTGTTAGTTTTATCATGAAATAATTTTTGTGCAAAAATGTATAATCAGTGGTACTCTTATACTCTCTACTTAGCTTAAGATCTAAACATATGATATACTCGTATATATATGAATGAATATATACATATATAATCGTAATTTCTTTTTTATTCTTTTCAAATCTTAATTTTACTTTCCCTCTGACTTTTGTACCTAAGGACTTTACACTTATATCACCAAATTATAATATTGATTTTATTTTATATCTTTGAAGTTTAGTTGACAAATTTAAAAATTGTATACATTTATGATATACATGTTTTGATATATGTATACATTGTGAATGATTAGCAATCTAATTAACATTCCCATTACCTCTCATAATTATCCTTTTTTGTGGTTAAGCCACTTAAGATCTACTCTTTTAGCAAATTTCAGGTATGCTATTATATATAGTGTTAGTAACCAAAGACACCATGCTATACAGTATATCTCCAGAACTTATGTGGCATAATTAAAATATTATACCCTTTGACCAAATCTTCCCATTACCCCCACTGCCCAGTACCTGGCAACTACCATTCTGCTCTGTGATTTTATGAATTTGATTTTTTTCATAGTCTTCATGTAAATGAGATCATGACACATATGTCTTTCTGTGTCTGACTTATTTCACTTAGTATAATGCCGTCCAGGTTCACCCATGTTGTCACAATGTAAGGATTTCCTTCTATTTTAAGGCCCAATAACATTTCATTCTATACAGTCAAGCACCACTTAATGATGGGAATTCATGTGAGAAATGCATCACTAGGTGATTTCGTCATTGTGCAAACATTATGTAGTGCACTTACACAAATCTAGATGGTACAGCCTACTACACACCTAGGCAATATGGTATAGCCTATTGCTCCTAGGCAATAAACCTGTACAGCATGTTACTGTACAGAGTACTGTAGGCAATTATAACACAGTGGTATTTGTGTATCTAAACATATCTAAACATAGGAAAGGTACAGTAAAAATATGATGTAAAAGATAAAAAATTGTACACCTATATAGGATACTTGTGATGAATGGAGCTTGTGGGACTAGAAGTTGCTCTGGGTGAGTCAGTGAATGAGTGGTGAGTGAATGTGAAGGCCTAGGACATTAATATACACTACTGTAGACTTTATAAATGTTGTGCATTTAGGCTAATTCAATTTATAAAACAACTCAATATTAAATTGTGCATAATTAAGAGATGTGTTAAACAGATGTATGAGGCTGCTGCTGGCCTAACATGGCATAGTGTTTTATAGCAAACTTTTTTTAATGAAGAGAAAAAGTACACTCTAAAATAACAACGAAAGTATAGTATAATAAATAGATAAACCAGCAAGTAACATAGTCGTTTATTATCATCATTAAGTATTATGTGCTGTATACAAGGTGTGATCACAAAATACGGTGAATGCTGCTGCCGAGTGCCATCCAACAGAAACGCAGGGATTTTCAATATGGAAAGTGGCATATTGAACCTTAGTAACAGTATGTGACAAGTTTCAGCTTGTTCGGTGCAGTCAATTGGGTGTGAGCTACGGTTGAGAGAAGGTGTGTTTTAAAATGTGCCATAAATCATAGATCATGAACAATGTATAAACATGAAATGGACAAACGGTTTCATTCTCCATCATGACAACGTTCTGTCTCACACATCGCTTCTGGTATGGCAATTTCTGTCAAATAAAAACATTATGGTCTGTCTTCATCCACTTTATTCACTGGATCTGGTACTGTATGACTTCTGGCTCTTCCTTAAAGTCAAAATGACCATGAACGTTTTGAATCAATTCAGGACATTGAGGCAGCCATGACAGCACAACTAAAGACACTCACAAAAGAGGACTACCAGAACTGCTTCAGAAAGGGGCAAAAACAATGGGCTAAGTGTATTTGAAGCGAGAAGGAGTATTTTGAGGGGAATTAACAGCAATGTGTGTCTTACTGTAATAAATTTTTTTTAACATTTAAACATTCATCGTGTTTTTTTTTTTATCAGACCTGGTACTTTTATATGATTAGCAACGCGGTAGGTTTGTTTACACCAGCATCACCACAAACACTTGAGTAATGATGTTATGACAGCTAGAATGTCACAGAGTAATAGGGATTTTCCAGCATTATTATAATCTTATAGGACCACTGTGATACATGTGGTTCATCATTAACCAAAATATCATTATGTGGCACATGACTGTACATGTATGAAGACGTCCATTCATCCATTGATGGACTTTAGATTGGTTCCATATCTTGGTTATTGTGAATAACGCTGCAATGAACATGGGAGGGTAGATCGATACCTCTTCAAGATCCAGATTTCACTGCCTTTGGATATACTCGCATACCCAGAAGTGGGATTGCTGGATCATATAGTATGTTTATTTTTAATTTTTTGAGGAACCTCTATATTCTTTTCCATAGTGGTTGTACCACGAGTGCACATTTTTCACTTTTATCCACAGTCTCACCAAAACTTATCTCTTGTCTTTGAATAATAGCCATTCTAATAAGTGTGAGTTGATATCATTGTGTTTTTGGTTTCTATTTCACTGATAATATTGAGCACCTTTTCATGTATCTGTTGGCTATTGTGTGTCCTCTTTGGAAAAAATGTCTATTTTGGTCCTCTGTCCTTTTTTTAATTGGATTTTTTTTTTTTTTTTTGCTATTCTATGAGTTCTTTATATATTTTGAATATTAACCCCTTATCAGATACATGTTTTACAGATATTTTCTCCAATTTCATAGGTTGCCTTTTAATTTTGTTGATTGTTTCCTTTGCTGTGCACAAGCTTTTTGTTTGATGTAGTCCCCTTTTTCATTTTTCTTTGTTGTTTGTGCTTTTGGTGGCATATCCAAAAAATGTTGCCAAGACTAATGTCAGGGAGCTTTTCTCCCTATGTTTCCTTCTAGTAGTTTTAGGATTTCAGTTTTTATGTTTAAGTCTTTCATACATTATTAAGTTAATTTGTGTAAGGGTTCCAACATAGGGGTCCAAATTCATTCTTCTGCATGTGGTTATCCAGTTTTCCCAAAACCATTTATAAAAGAGACTCCTTTTTATCTTTGAGTATTCTTGGCTCCCTATTAAAGTATTAGTTGAACATACATGTAAGAGTTTATAACTGAGTTCCTGATTATGTTCCTTTGATCTATTTTTATGGCAGTACCATGCAATTTTGATGATTGTAGCTTTGTCATAGGGTTTGAAATCAGGAAGTGTGTGCCTCCAGCCTTGTTCTTTTTCAAGATTGCTTTTGCTATTCATCATCTTAGGTGGTTCCATACAAATATTAGGATTGCTTTTTTTATTTCTGTGAAAAATTCGATTTGAATTTTGCATTGAATCTATAGATGGCTTTGGGTAGTATGGACATATTTATTTCCCCCAGAGGGCCAGATTTTTATTTCACACTGAAAACTTGTACATGGATTAAAATGCTTATGTTGGTATGAACAATCTTTCCATCCCCCTTTTTATAGATTTACTTGATTATTTAATAAATTCAATTCACAAATATTTATTCAGTACATATATGAGATATATGCTGAATGTATATATACCATACATATATTATGTATATATGTGCCAGATAGAGGTGAGAGGTATAGCTGTGAACAAGACAGACATGTTCCCTGTCATGGAGCTAGAGATCTTGTGGATCCAAATTCAGTAAGTGGGAATTAGAGTAGGTTGTATGATTTAAATGTTTAATGACATTAAGCTCTGTTAGCCAGATATATCCAGCTCTCTATTAAGTATATGCCCAGCACAGGTTGAGTCCAAAGGCCAGTCTCCCACCTTCTCCTGGCAGTGATGCTAATGTTTTACCCTCTGACTCCCATTTTCTATATTTCATAGTTATCACCTCCCCTTATTTTGATACATTAATTCTTAGGATAGGTAGTATGCTCTACTAATTGTAATACAAATCCTATTTTCTATTCAAATGTTGTAGATCGGCATTTTAATTTGGTTTTTGTCTCTTACTGTGGGACCAGGGTAAGTTATTTTGAGCTTCACTGTTTTCCTCCCATAAAATGAGAACAATAGATCCAATCTTATAAAGTTTTTTTGAGGATTAGATTAAATAATATAAAATATCTGAAATGCCTAGTCATAGGCCTATGAAATTGAATGATACTCCATAGAGACTTGCTATGGGCCAGGTACTTCTACATGTACTTACTTAATCCTCACACCAATCCTATAAGGGGGTGTAGTTTTTAATCCCCAGTTCACAGATGTGTATCCTGAGATCTAGAAATGTAGAATTACTTGCTTGAAGTCACACATTCAGTAAATGGTTGAATTGGGACTTAAGTACAATGAGTCAGGGTCCAGGGTCCTTGCTCTCTCTTAAGGACCTGTGCTATATTCCCTCTCGTTGAGTAGTCATTTCCTTCCCTTTCTAACCTATATTCCATATACCTACTGCCTATTTCCACTTGAGTGACTTTCCATTAGCTTGAATTAGGAGTTCTTACCTGGAGTCTGTGAGTGGGTTTTAACTAATATCTTTAACCTTTGACTCCCATATGGAAGAGGAAGAAATGTATCTCAAACAGGCTTAACCACGGAAGAATTTCAATAAAAGACTAGGATATTTCCTGGAATCCAAAAATAGGAATGTGATGGGTCATGGACTAAAATGGTATTAGGACATGTTCTCTCTCTTTCTCTTTCTCTCTCCTCTCATTCTGCATTTGAGCATTCTGTTTCTCAGGCTCACGTGTTACAAAACACATCAGCTAACAACATCCATAATTTCAGCTGCTAGGGAGAGAGTCATTTGATTATTTGGCTATAAAATATAACTTTTCCAGGAAGGCTCTACGGGCTCTGCTTGGTTCAAGAGCTCTCTAACAATCATTTCTATGGGTGTCCATTACAAATTGTACATCATGTAAAAAGTATGAATACATTATTTTTTCCTGAAGAGAGGATTCATAGGTGCCATTAGATTCTCAAATGAAGTGATTTGTAACACAAAAGCAGTAAAGGACTACTGCAAACAAAAAATGAGCCCAAAACATTTCTCTCTTCTCTTTTAAACAAGTCTGTCTGACTTCGTTGCTTCTGTCACTGGTACCACAATCTTCTACATAGTTAGTCTTGTCACCTTCTTGTGTTTTGATTTCTCACTGTTCTTTACACCCTGCATTCAGTTATTCAGAAAGTTCTGTTAATTCGTCCCATGCAATGGCTATTGGAATTATTCCTTTGGATTTCTTTTTTTTTTAAATTAAATTTATTGGGTGACAACGGTGAGTAAAATTACATAGGTTTCAAGTGTACAGTTCTATAATCATCTATATATCACATTGTGTGCTCACCACTCAGTCAGTTCTCCTTCCAACACCATATACTTTACCCCCTTTACCTTCTTCTACCATCTCCCCTCTCCACTTACCCTCTGGTTGTCTGTGTCTGTGATTTTTTGTTTCTTTGTTTGCTTTGTTCCTTTGTTGCTTTCCGTTTTATATCCCACATTTGAGTAAAGTCATATGTTTCTTGACTTTTTCTGTCTGACTTATTTTGCTTAGCATAATATTCTCAAGATCCATCTATGTTGTCACAAATGGCAGTATTTTATCTTTTCTTATGGTAGAGTAGTATTCCATTGTGTATATATATATCACATATTCTTTATCCAATCATCTATTAAAGGACAGTTTGGTGTTTCCATGTCTTGGCCACTATAAATAATACTGCAGTGAACATCGGAGTACATATATTTTTATGGATAAATGTTTTCAGATTTTTTGGGTAGATACCCAGGAGAAGGATTGCTGAGTCATATGGTAATTCTATTAATTTTTTTGAGGAACCTCCACACTGCCTTCCATAGCAGCTGTACCAATGTGCATTCCCACCAATGGTGTGTGAGACTTCCTTTTTGTCCACAGCCTCCCCAACACTTGCTATTTGTCTTGTTGATGATAGCCATTCTGACTGGGGTGAGGTGATATCTCATTGTGGTTTTGATTTGCACTTCCATAATACCTAGTGAAGTTGAGCATTTTTTCATATATCTGTGGGTGGTTTGTATGTCTTCTTGGGAGAAGTGTCTGTGCATGTCCTCTGCCTATTTTTTAATTGGATTGCTTGTTTTTTTGTTGTTGACTTGTATGAGTTCTTTATATATGAGGCCAGACAATTAAGTTCATGAACTCATCCTAGAAAAAGTGCTACATTCCTCCTTGCTGAATATCACTACCGTCACCTTCAAAGTACTCCTGTTGGGAAGCTATGCACCAATGCCAGCACCTAGTCCACCCTTCAAAGCAATTTGGGAACTCTTTTTCTGGAATGGCCATCAGAGCTGTCATAGTATTACCCTTGATGTCCTGAATGTCATCAAAATGTCTTCCTTTCAATATTTCCTTTATCTTCAGGTAAAGAAGAAGTCGTTGGGGGCCAGATCTGGTCAGTGGGGAGGGTGTTCCAATACAGTTATTTGTTTACTGGCTAAAAACTCCCTCACAGACAGTGCCCTGTGAGCTGGTGCATTGTCATGATGCAAGAGCTCCTTGGTGACCATTTTTGTGCACACCTTTCTCATGCCAAGATTTTCAGTTAAGATTTTCCTAATTGTTTCTCTATCGATGTTTACTTGGTCTACTATGCTTCTCATAGTCAGCCGACAATTTAGATGCACAATGCAACTAATTTTCACATTGTTTTCATCAGTTCTGCTTGTTACTGGCCACTCTGACCTCTCCTCATCAGTGATGCGTTCTCTTCCCTCAGAAAAACATTTAATCCATTTGTACATGGCTGTTTTCTTCATGGCATTATCCCCATAAACTTGGACTAAACATGTCCCTGATTTCACTTCCACTCTGCCATGTTTAAAAAGAAATTTAGTGTTTGTTCATTGCTCCCATTCAAGCTCAGATATTTTTGTGACGGCACACAAAAACATGCAACAATAATAATGAACATCACTCAGCAAGACTGCCACATGTCGACATGAACACAGCTGGGCGACACTGATGTACCAACGTTATGAAACCTTATGGAGCTGTTTGTACAGTGCTGCCAATGTAAGCACACAGTGGCAAAGTTCATGAATTTAATTGTCAAATCTCATATGTCCATAGGTGCAGCCTTTAAGAGGAGTGCCTGGGACACACAGCAGCCCTCCGTCTCACTCAACAGCAATCTCTGCTGGTTTTCACATCCAGAAGTTATGGGGACTGCTCTTCCCAGCACTGTAGCCCTGGGCTGGTGAGGCTGGTGTGGAGTGGGACCCCTCGCTTCTCTGGGGTACCTCCACTGTCGAGATATCCCTCCTGATTTTTAAATGCCATACATGGGTGTGGGACCAGCCTATTCTGCATCTCTGCCCCTCCTACCAGTCTCGACTTGGCTTTTGTATATCTTTAGTTGTAGGACTTCTATTCAGCTAGACTTCAGGTGATTCTCAGAGATGGTTGTCCTGTAGTTTAGTTGTAATTTTGATATGGTCATGAGAGGTGGCAAGCACAGAGTTTACCTACTCTGCCATCTTGACCAGAAATTCCGTTTCTTTTTTTTTGATAAAGACTTACTACTGCTATCTTACTAATTGTTTTCTGCCTTTTTTGTTATTGTTGTTCCTTTCCTGCTCTCTTGCTGTTTTTCTTTTCAATTAAATGATTTTCTAGTAGTCATATGGTTTGATATTTTACTCTTTATCTTTTGTTTATCTACTACACCTTTTTTTTGGTCATTACCACGAGGCTTACATAAAACACGCTATTAGTCACAGCTGTCTGTTTTTGGCAGATAAGAACTTAACTTCAGTCTCATACAACTTTATTCCCCTCCATCACAGTTTATGTTATTGATGTCACACTTTGCATCTTTTTATATTGTGTATCTATTAACAAATTATTGTGTCTATATTTATTTTAATAGTTTTCCCTTTTAACTTTTTTACTGCAATTAAAAGTGACTTAGTACCACCAGTATTAGAGTATTCTGAATTTGACTATATTCTCAACTTTACCAGTGTGTTTTATAATTTCATGTGTTTTCTTGTTAGTTTCCTTTTATTTCAACTTGAAGAACTACCTTTAGCATTTCTTATAAGGCAGATCTAATGGTGATGAATTCCCTTAGTCTTTATTTGTATGAGGTCTTTATCTCCTTTATTTCTGAAGGACAGCTTTGCGAGATTTAGTGTTCTTGGTTGGCAGTTTGTTCTCTTTTGGCACTCTGAATATATCATTTTAGTTATTACCTGGCCTGGGAAATTTCTGCTTAAAAACACTCATAGCCTTGTGTTGTTTTTTTGAGTCACTTTTCTTTTGTTCTTTTCAAAATTCTATCTTTGTCTTTGATCTTTGAGAATTTGATATTGTAAGTGTCTCTGTGTGATCCTGTTTGGATATTATCAGCTTCATCAGTCTGGATTTCCATATTACTTTGATGATTTGGGAAATTTTTACCTATTGTTTCTTTAAATGTTCTGCCCTCTTTTCTCTTTTTTTCTCCTCTGGGTCTCCCTTGATGTGTAAATTATTTTTGTTTATGATATTCCATATATTCCATATGCTTTCTTCATTCTTTTTTATTCTTTTTCCCTTTTTTTCATTACTGGATAATTCAAATGGTCGGTCTTCAAGTTCACAGATTCTTTTTCAGCTTGATTGATTTCTGCTCTTGACTATTGCAGATTTCATTTTATTCATTTGCTTCTTCTGCTCCAGAATTCGTTTGATTCTTTTTTATGTTATATTGCTTTTTTTGAAGTTCTCATCTTTTTCATGTATTATTTTTCTAATTTTGTTTAGTTGTCTTTCTGTGTTCATTTTAACTCACTGAGATTCTTCAAAATAAGTATTTTGAATTCTTTGGTAGGCATTTAATCAATATTTATTTCTTTGGGGTTGTTTACTGGAAAATTATTGTTTGCCTTTTGTTGTATCATGTTTTCTTGATTTATTTGTTCTTTGAAGCCTTCTGTTGCTATATCATATTTGAAGAAACCGTCAACTCCTTCATTCTTTATTGATGGGCTTTGCAAGAGAAAGACCTTTTCCAGTCAGCCCGGTTAGGGATTTCCGGTATCTCCAACCTTTTCTATGGATGCCCCACACTCCACTCCCCTTGTTCCACCATGAGGGAGAATTGTTAGAATTGCATGACTTCTTTTGATCCTGTAAAGCCAGTCCAGCTGCTGAGATCCTCTGTTTATTTTCCCTAAATCAGTGTCCCGAAGTATTCAAGCTTATGTACCTTGTTGTAATCCAGCAGAGTTGAGTTGGCTGTCTCCGGCATGGTTTACAGAGGCTTGTGCAACATTTTTGGGGGAGCTTGTAGTGTGCTATCTCTGGGTTTGGAGGGATGCAGAGAGTGCTGGGGTTGCGCACAGGCTAGTTGAGGGGTTCCACAGGTGCTACCTCCTACAAGGTTCATGGGTAGGTCTCTTTGTAGGGTCCACAAGGTCATCAGTCAAATCTGTGGTCCTTTGTTGAATCTCACGTCACAGTACTGTAAGCCCTGTTCCCTACTTCTTGCTGCCCCCAAACTTTCAATTATGTTGATCCTCTTAGTGGTCTAGGTGGGATGAGAAAGAAATGGACTTCTTGGGCAGCATCTCACATGACTGGGGAAACCTGACACTCAGTATTCTCTCACTTTCTCTCCTGGGAGAAATCATGGGCCAAAGAGGTCTCCCTTGGCACAGAGCTGTGCCACATTGAGGGAGTAGTGCCACCGGTCAACTGAAAATGTTCTTACCTTCTTCACTGTATTTATACTTAGATTTTTTGCTTCAGCAGAGTGTTGGGCCTCTTTGTTGGACTCCTGGCCTCCTACAAAGATACTCTTGTTTCTGGATGGTTATTAAAAATCTGTGTTTCTGTTGGCAGATGAGGGCTGAAATCTCCTATACCAGCATCTTGCTGATGTCACCTAATGCCAATTTTAAATAAAGAATTTGCTACCCTTTTAAAAAGTTCTGAAAACTTATAACTTTAAAATACACAAGTCTCATTAGTGGTTGTCAGAGAGGAAAAGACATCAAGACAGTTATCACATGTAGGTTTCTTATTTGTGTTCCTTTGAGAAATTCTGAAGATTAATTCAGTTCTAACATAAGGACATGTAGTATTGCAGAGTGTATTTTTTATATTGAGGTGAAAACAGTGATTGATTTTTTTTAAATTACGACTTTTGTATTTACAATGCATGCATCTGTAGTCTCTAGAAAAGTCCACAGTCTTTTTTATTTGACATTCCTTTTAAATGATTCTTTTCACTGGTGAGAATTGTTAATTATACAGAGGAACACAATATTATTTAGACAATATTGTTTGGGAAATACTGTGATACTCATAAATGAAACTGAGTAGTTCAGCTGAAGGATCTTACATAATGGTAAGAAAATACTTCAGCCCTGTATTGAATAATTTCTATTCACATGGTTCAAGTTTTATGATATTTTTCTATGTACTGTCTAATCTGCTGTCAATCCCTTCTAGTATATTTTTCATTGCAGATATTTTTCACATCTAGAGGTTCTTTTACTTTAAAAAAAAAACAAAAAAAAAAAACAAAAAAAAAAACTTTAATGTTTCTCCATTGTATTCCTGTTTTTCTTTAAATTCTTAAGTATATATTTAATAGTTTAAAAAGCCATTTTAAGGTCCTTGAATTCCCTAATTCCATTATCTAAGTCATTGACATTTCTTCACATTATGGATTATGTGTTTCTACTTCTTTGCATGCCTGGTAATTTCTTATTGGATTTTGGACATTGTGAATTCTATGCTGTTGAGTGCTATATTATTGTTGTATTCTTGTAAAGAATTTTGGACTGTGTTCTTGCATGCTCTTATGTTACTTGTGGGTCAGTTTGGTGTTTTTGAGAATTTGTTACCGTAGATCCAGGGTAGCAATTCTTTCTGTCTAGAGTGAATTTAGTCCCACTATTAAGGCATAACCCTTTGGGGACTCTACTTAATGTCCTCTATATTGCAAGGTCTTTCCACTCCTGCTGATAGGAACGTGAACTATTTTTATCCCTCTGTGACCACTAGAAATTGTTCAGTCTATTGCTTTCCAATGATTCTTTTCCTTGCCTGGGGTACTTTTCTCTCGGGCATGGACAGATCAGTTCTCAGGCAAAGAGGAGTCCTCTGGAGCCCTCTGGAACTTGATTTCAGTACAGCTCCATCCTCCAGTACTTTGCCTCACAAATTCTATGTACTATGGCTTTCCTGAATCCCAGTCTGTGTCTACTCAACTTAATGAGATCCTAAGCTTTTTTTGGATTTCCTGTTCCTTCATTTTAGCTTGAAGACTGCCCTTTAGATAGTAAGCCGCAGCAATCATACAGCTTACCTCATTGGTTTCCTTCCTGCAGGGACCACAGTCCTTTGCTACCTGTGTCCAGTGTCTGAAAATATTTCATGTTTTGTATAATTTTCAAGTTGTTTAAGGCAGCAGGGTAAATCTGGTCCCTGTTCCTCTCTGTGGCTGGAAATAGAAGTTAATTCAACTTTATATGCTGAGAAATGACCCAGAACTTTCAGACAGTTTAAACCATATCAGGCATTGTGAACAGGTAGCAACTGAATATTAAATAGAAATTATGCCAAGAAAGGATTTTTTTTCTAATTTAGTGAGTTTAATTTTATTCACACGGCAATTAAAATTTTTCATTAACGTACCAGATATAAAAAATTCAACAAATGTCTTTGTTGTTATTATATTCAGAGTTTCAAATAGCCCTTTGATGATAAAGTTAATTGACTGATACACAGGTAAAAATGTTTTTATCTGGAAATTCTTAGTGGTTAAAAATTTGTGCCAAAACACCTATATTTAACGTTGGGATTATGTGATTTATTTCTTGTTACCTGAATTGTTATATTCTTACACTCCTTCAGTTTTAGACTTGAAAAGGAATACACGAGTCTGCTGGAATGCTAAGGATAGTGTAGAATGAAGTGATATTAAAGTTGAGTGAGGCTGAGTAGTGTTGTAATTACAGCAATTAAGAACTACTACCAGGGGGTAAAGAAGAGACTTTTTGGTAAAGATCTCTGTTACTCTATGTGTTATAATTAATAACTATTCACACATCATAATCTTTAGTCATTTAAGTAATGGATCTGTTTTCTTTAAAGACTAACTCAGAGGTTCTTAAATGTTCTCAGTTTGTAGTGCCCTTAGTATTTCAGTAATACTTGTATTTTCATGGTACTTCAAGTTAAAGAGAATTACATGAGTGTTCCATTGATTAAATATTTGTTTTAACAACTTAATGGCCATTAGAAATATATCTATAGGTTAAGAGAAAAACATTTTGATTTCTTCTTAAATAACCTTAATTGTTTGCTGTAGAATGTGTGAGATTGTTAGATACTGGACAACTTCTCAAAGTTCAGAATCAGATTGAATACTGCCACCCTCATTGCTTTTTGCTCTCAACTTGATTTTTATCACAGCAATGGCAAAAACCCAACTTCATAAATTTGTGGTGGCAAGAAAGGAATGCAGTGCAATCTAACATTAAAACTCTGAACTTCTGTAGCTAGTAGTCTATACAGTGTCCAACAGATGTCAAGTATTGCTGTGTATCCCTCAGACATTTCAAATATCCCACAGTGCCCCTGTGGTTTTGCTACAGCACCTCTGGGAGCCTTGGTACACATTCCGGGTACCTGAATTAATTCATTCTCTTCAAATGTTCATTACAGTTTTATATGGAATTCTGGTATGATTAGTGTCCCAATTTTTCTACTTCAAGATAGAGAATCTGTTTTGATTATTCTTGATTAGCAAAAAAATGATTTAACAATGGTGAAATAAAGGAAAAGTTGACATTTTTTTTTTTTATGAAAAAGTGTTTACAGCAGAAGCTTCACAGAAAAATTATTGAATAAATTGGTTTTGGGTACCATGTTTACAAATAATCTGAAATACAGAGAGAAGTAGTGAGTAAATAAAATATTAAAACATGATATTAAATGGGATAAAATTAAGTACATTATTAGTTTACAAGGTAGTGTGGATAAATGGAAAAGAAAAAATATGAATTTTATTATGAGGATGTAGCAGGGAAAATAATTAAGACTGTCTGTACTGTTATTAAGTTTCATAGTGTCAGTTATGATCCTGTGATGGAGTAAGGATAGTCCTGGCTGCTACTTAAAGATATCTGCCCACTGAACTGTACTAAACTCTACTGTAACTCAAAAGGATTTTTTTAAATGGTGTATTTTATAAGGAAGTATATTCTGAACTATATGGGAAATATCATTTTGTGTAATATTATATGATAAGGAAATATTTGCATAGAACAACTATAATTAGAATAGCTTATATTTATCGAGTTTTTCTGCGGGCGATGCACAGTTCTTAGTGCTTTGTGCATACTGACTCATCATCATCTTATGTTATATAGTAAGTTTCTTTTCAGTTTGTTTTTGTAGTCTTGAGAAAGAAAAGCCAATTAGTGTCTTCTAAATAATAGGCTTCCCAAACTAACTCTCAGCCTTTTGATACTATTATTTTTATTTGCAGTGTACTTATCCTTAAAATAATGTGTATTGTGCTTGATTTTGAATACTCAAATTTAGAAATACTATATCTAAATCTCAGATTAAAAATGTTCAGGTTTTACCAATGTTAATACCTTTCCTTTTTCATATACACATTTTTATAAAGCCTACACACTAATTGCTTTATTTTCCTATTTGTTTTTACTTCTAAACACCTTATCTTTGTATAAATCTTGAAAACATCTTTTGCTTTCTTTTAAGCATTCGATACTTACTATCTGATAGATTTCTCAGTACTTTTTCCTTCTATTCACTCTCCTGTTTTCAGTAGTTTCTCTCTCTAGCTCTCGCTCTCTACAGTCCCTCCTACTCACCCCTCCCCCCAGTCTGGACATGACAACTCAATTTTGGAAAATGAGAATCATAAAAGGAATACAAAAGGCAAAATGACTTTTAGTATTTATTGCATGTTCATTTAGGATATGCATGTCATATCTTTGAAATACTTTTTTAAAGATTAAATCACATAGTGAATGAGAGATTATCTCATATTTAAGTTTACAGTTAAAGTTTAGGTGCTTAATAAGCAGGCTGCTGTTATAAGGTTATATTATACATTCTCATCACTGGGAAAACCTCCCTCCTGCTCCATTCTAGTCCTAAACACATGGGTTGTACAGCTGCTATATGGTTGTACACTGTCCCATGTGTATTAAGCCAACACAGCCTGAAAAAGGGTTGCATTTTTGAGCATGGTAGTAGCATGGCTGGTTGGAGACCCCAGAAGTGTAGCTGCCAGAACTCTTCCATCTGGCCGCAGTGCTGCTAGGCAGCTCCATACAGGGTATAAATATATTTTTGCTGAGCACTTTTCCTGTTGCAACAACCATAAATGCGTAGGCAGACATGTGGATGAATGGGAAGATGGTCAAAGAAACTAATAGAAGGGTGTTTAATTGGAAGCACTCTATTGTTTAAGGTGAAAGAATATGCAATGAAGTATGAAGAAACATTTGAACTCTTAATGGTATAGATGCAAGAAGCTTGACAAATAGTCTTTTCACTTTTGTGAAGACCTTTAAATAAAAGAATTGTGAAATTGTAGGAAAGCTTAGTTACTTAAAATGTAGCCTTTATATGCATTATAGAAGGAACACAGAAAAGCAATTTTTGTTTTTAAGGTAAAATTATTGTGATTGTCTTCATTAGATGAAAGTTTATTTCTGGTTTCATTAAAAATTCCCAGAACATTGAACATAAGTCAACATTCCATAGAGAAGGAAGTATTATGCAGCTTGCATGTATGCATATCTGCATATCGGAGCACAAAATATTGACATGATAATTGCAGTCAAGCCTGAGTGAGCAGTGGCCTGTGGGAATTCAGCTGGTGTTGTACCAACTGGATGGCTGCTCAGGACACAGTTTGAAATGCAAGGTGCAAGTTAGCACTTTATTCAGCACAGGCAGGCATCATTTAAAAATCCTTGGGGGCAGCCCCAGTGATGTGCAGATGTTAAAACAGTCTGTTCTGAAGTGCTGATATTTTTGAACACTGTAAGAGACTTCGAGATTCTGGGTGAAAAATATTTGCACAATTATTAAAGACCTACAACACTCAATCTTTTCCAACTCTTATGGATATTTGAGATAATGTTGAGTATATGCAGAAATATCTGGATATGTAGTTACAAGAGGAGAAACAAAAAAATCAGCAACTAAAGTTACTGAATTTCTGACTATAAAATAGAGGAGGTTTTGTTTTGAGTTTCAAGTCTGTATATTTATAAATGATGTTGAATGAATAAGGATATCTGAAACAAAGGTACATTGTTCAGTGATGCATTAAATCTCAACTGTTATGTTTTATGAAATGATTACTTTTTGTTTAAAGAGTTCATCTGTGCACCATAATTTAGAAATTCAAATTCAGGATGTAGCCTGATTCTATTTGGTCTAGTTTGGAACTACCGAATTGAACAAGAAAAAAAATCTTTCAGCACGAGTTTTGGCTTTCACATATAATTTGAATATATATTTTACATTGAAAAATAAAATGTAATAGTTAGGAATTTTGGATTATGTACTGAAAATTAAGTGCTGATCTTAAAGCAAAATAGATATTTTAATTTTTAACTATATTTGGACATTTAAAATATTTTATAGCAAAGGTTTTATTTTATTTATTTTATTTATATTCCGTAATGTATTTTTATTCAGAATTTTTTTTTCAATCCTGTTTTTATTGTGGAGTAAATGTGTTTGAAGAATATTTTCTAAGGTTTTAAGTTTTTCTCTTTTTCAAGTTTTCTTATTTTATTTTATTATTCATAGATACTGTTCTAGTAATTTATTATGCATATTCAAAATAGGAAAATATTTATAAAACAGTTTGTGAATGAAAGGATAAATAATTTGATAATGGTGTAATTCTCATTTCCCTAAACTTCTGCTATTATCAGTCTTACTGTTTTAGAATCTTAGTTTTTACTAGAAATCAAGAATGCATTTAAATGAAAAGCCATTAATAAGTATAAAAACTAAATTTTCATAGATTCTGTACTCAAATGAAAGAAAACATTAATCCAACTAGATTTATTTTGTGCGTTATTGTTATCTATCTGTTAATTAAGAATAATCAATGGCAGTGTTTTGCTTTTTATTTTCCTTGTTTTCTAATTCAGACCATTATTGTTGCCTCATTCATAGTTAAATGTGTCTTTTCAACTCTAATGTTTCATTTTTGACATCTCATTAAAAATGGGCTCAAACCCAGAAAATATAATCCTGTCATATTGTGTAATATATGACATGGTCTATAACAATAAAATTTGATTCTTAATGATTTAGAATAATTTCTCAGATTTTTGAGTTGAGAAAAATGACAAAAAGCATGGTAATTCCTGTGGCTAAGTACAGCAATGTTAAATGTTTAAATGGGTAGTACTCTTGGGAAAAGCGATTGGTGCTTTAAACTTGTACAAATTTGACAGCCTCTCTTCACTTCATTTTTCATCCTAAAGAAGTCTGCAAATATTCTTAGCTCACATCATTATTGCACATCAGTGGTTCTAATTAGCTAAACAGGAGTTTGTCTCAGTCATTGATCATCATCAACTTCTTGACAGTGTCTCTTTTTTTAGGAATCCTTTTTTATGTCTTGTAAATCCATAGAATATGTATTAATTGAATTGACTAGATAGTTTGGTGATATTTTAAACTTGAAACAACTTTTTCATCATTTATTCTAAGTAAAAAATATTGTATTCATATTGTAGCACTGTTTTCTCTTGGGAGCATTTTCTTGTTATGAAAATATTAGCTATCCTATACCACCAGGAGGAGCTGCTGGACAAATCTCTATGTAGATTTTGAATTGTGATTTTTTTTTTTCCAATTTCGAAACTCTTAACATGGTATTCAATTTTGGAGTGTTTTGGTTATAAAATCATCGAGGTATATTTTTGAAGTTTATATTGCATTTGAAGTTTTACATTTAATTTATGATCTATACTTTCAGTATTATATCACTCAACTTCAACTATTGAGAAGGGTGTCAGTTGTTATTGCAATGACTTAGATTTTCGTGTGCATCAGAATCAATTGAGGCTTTGTGTTTTAGTCAATTTGGGCTGCGGGAACTTAGACTGGGTGGCTTAAACAACAAGCATTTATTTCTCCGGAGGCTGGGAAGTCCAACATAAAAGTACCTGCAGGCTTCATTTTTTTGTGCGAGTTCCCTTGCGCATAGCTCCCTTCTGGCTGTACCCTCCAATGACGCACAGAGAGAGATCCTCTTTCCGGTGTCTCCTCCCTCAAGACCTCCCAAAGGCTCCTCCTTCACATACCATCACTTTGGGGATTAGAGCTTCAGCATATGGTAGCACCTTGTTGTTGTAAACCCACAATGCTGAGCCCTACTAGCCTCAGGGTTTCCACTCTCAGCGTTGGTGGAAGATGGTGTGTTAATACCAAATTCTTAGGTGATGCTGATGCTGCTTCTCTGGTTACCCATTGCAATGAGGGCTGCTGGCTTAGGCTGTGAGTGAGTTACGTGTGTATTTGCGTCATAGGAGATAATCAGGCGGGTAGCAAGCTCTTTTGGAAACTGCAGCCATGCTTTTGTTCGCGTTTTGTGGCGTAAACTCTAGTTTTATCCCTATCTCATTTAAAAGGAGGACCAGAATTTATTTTGACACGTGGCTGATTTTACAGAAGAGCGGATTAGAAAGACTCCCCGTCAATTAAACTAATTCCTGGGAGATTAAAAATAGATTCATAGTATATCCAGAAAGGAATTTACAGAGGGGGTTACAGACTAGAATTCATGTCTTGCCTTTCTCAGCCTGGGTCCTTGTTCCCAGGTAAACCTCCATCAAGCCCTGCCCTGCCGGTTGGGATGTGAAGTCATTTTTCTCCAGATGCATGTACCTTGAATGGATGCAGTATTCTTTTGAAATACTTATGACTTGGTAATGGTCAATTAAAAATTCAAGTGATAATTTCAGATTATATGGTAGTGATAAATGATAAGCAAAAGGCATATATTTTTAATTAAAAATTCAAGTGATAATTTCAGATTATATGGTAGTGATAAATGATAAGCAAAAGGCATATATTTTTAATATGTAAAATAGTTTTATAAATCATTAAAAACACTAAGATATAAAATGGCAGATACATTGACAGGCAATAGCAAATTCGAAAAAACAGATATTTCAATTTCTGAAAGTATGTTTAATTTCACTCTTAATAAAAGAAACACAAATGAAAAGAAAGTCCAACTGAAGACAGTAGACTGTGATTATGCATTAATTGTGCTATTCGTGGTTGGTAAATAGAAAATAAAATAATAAAGCAGGATAAACTGTGAACAATAAAAATAATAATCTTAATATGTTTGAGAAACTTCAGACTTGGTTTATTCCAGCTCTCCACCTATTGTGTGCCTATATCCAGAGGCTGACCATGTCTAGAGAAAAACTCTGAACCATGGTGACTGATCTCTTGCAAATGATGACCACTAACTTCAGTGGTCCTTAGTACTGCCTGGTAACAATCCTATTTTTTTTCTGGCTCATTTGCTATTCCTGTATCCTAGAAAACTATTTTATTCTTACCCTCTTGTCAACTTCTAATGCTTTGTTTTCTATTCTCACTCTCAGATGATAGACAGCTGTAAGGAATTTGTTCAATTAACATTTGTTAAGTAGAGCACAAGGTGCTGGATCATGAGCCATGGTCAACAACAGACCCCAAGAGAAACTGAAGTAGAGAAGTTTATTACAGGTCTGGAGGAGGTATCCACTGTACCTCAAGGGGCCACATGGGGAGTTCAAGGCAGAGTGCAGACAGAGAGACACAGACAGGATCTGGGGCATATGCCTTTATTAGCATTTGTAGGTGGAGTGCTTTGGGGTTTGGGGGCTAAGGCAGGATTGGTCAATTCAAACCGTAAGAGCTGGGTTTTGATAAGTCCCACAGGGGATCTTCTCTAAGGGGCTCATAAGGGAAGGTGTTGGAAGGCAGGGGAGACTGTTGATCACAAGGGCTGTTTGGGAAGTCATATCTGGAACTAAAATGTACTATGGCTCTATGGGCTGCTATTTGGGGCACGCACTTGCATGAGGGGCTAGTGGAGATTTAAGGTCACTGCGGGCTGCTTGGGAAAACCAAATGGGTGTCTAGGCAGCAGTACCGTGGAGTAGCTTAGCTAGACTCTCAGCAATGCCCTTGGTTCCTGTACCACTAATACAATAGAATCTCTTAGAAGATAGATTGTACCCCTTCCCATAACCACATCTATCAACATGTCTGACTCTATAGCCATGTGTTTTGCTTTTCTTTCAGTGGAAGAACTGTTCATACTCTCCTCTAAGTCCAAACAAATTCTCTGTGTACACTAAAGCCTTAAGGACCCAAGGGTGTCACTCTGAAATTATTCCTTCTCTCTCATGCATCATCGGTATCTCTCACTGTCCTGGATTATTTCTGTCAACATATACACATGGTATTTTTCTTCTATCTTAAAAAAAAATCTCATTTGATCTCACATTTCTCTTGAACTACTGTTCTGTTTCTCTGCTCCTTTCTACAGCAAAATTCCTCAGAAGAGTAGTTTTGACTATCTCCGTTTTTTGTTTTTTTTTCACTTTCTCTCTTGAACTCACTCCAATTAGGCTTTCATACCCATCATTCTCCAAAACAGCTCTTGTCAAAATCACCAGTGACCTGATATTGCTAAATCCAGCAGTCAGTTCTCAGTCTTTATCTTCTTCTTGAACATGTTTGCGGTATTTGGCAGTTGGATTCCTTTCTTCTAGAAACATTTATTCACTTAGTTTCTCTCTTGATTCTCCTCTTACATGATTGCTTATCCTTTTTAGTATCATTTGCTGTTCTTTTCCCCCCATCTTACTAATCTATAAATTTTGGAATGCCACAGGATTTAATTCTCAGACTTCTCTATCCAAAATCACTCCCTAGGTTATCCCATCTACTCTATAGTCTTAAAATATATTTGCATGACTCCTAAAGTTACATCTTAAGCCTTGACTTCTTGACTGATTGCACACTTGTTTACCCAACTACGTCTTGAATATTATTAGGCATCTTAAACTTAAAATGACCAAACCTCAAATCCTATTATCCCTTACTTTCGTCATCTATATCCAGATAATGTCTGCTTCATCCTTGCAGTTGCCCAGGTAAAAGCCTTGGAAACATTCTTGATTTCTCTCTTTTACATCTCATGTCTAATGTATTAAAATGTCCTGTTAGGGCTACCTTCAAAATAGCAAGAATTGTATCACTTTTCAACACCACCACACACACCTGTCTTGTCCAATTCAGCTTGATTTCTTACCTGGGATATTGCAGCTGCCTGCTAGCTGGTCTCGCTTCTACGCTTGACCCCTAGAGTGTGTTCTCAACCCAAGAGCCAGTGCGATACTCATAAAATAAGTTGTATTATATTATTTCTCTGCTCAGACCTATCCTCTGTCTTCCTATTTTACTGAGAGTCAGACCTAATGTTCATAAGGCTTGGAAGACCATATATTACTGTATTCCCAGTGATTTCTCTGTCCTCAGCGACCATTCTCCCCTTGTCCAAACAAGGGGAGATACATTTACTTCTTTGCTCTCCTTTGAATACATCAATTATGTTCTTGCCTACTTGCTACTGGTCCCATGGCCTGGAAAACTTTTCCCTGAGAGCTCCATGATTCTCACTTCCTTCCTTTAAGTCTTTGCTCAAGTATTTCTTAATTATGCTATACAAAATAATATTTGTTAATTAGCCTATATAAAACAGCAACAGTTTCCCTCTTACTCTCCAGTTTTCTAAAACTAGACATCCCTTCTTCTGTTACCCTAGTTTATTGTCCTTATTCTACTTGCAGCCAATTGACATACTGTGTTCACTTATTTATCATTTGTTTTCAGTATGCCTGAACTAGCATTTGTATTCACGAAATAAAGCAGCCACTTGCTTTATTTTGTTCACTGCAGTATCCCTAGTCCCCAGGGCAACGCCTATCAGATAACTGCTCAATAAATACTTGTTGAGCAAATGATGAATGAAGGTGTAGATAAAGGTTTCTTGTTTTGGGGTTTTTTTGTTTTTGTATTCTGATAGGTACTCTTTCAGTTTGAGGACTGTTTCATTCTAAAACATTCTCAGCAATTACCTTCTGAAAATAACACTTTATGTCTTTCATCCTACTATTATCTGCCTCTGGAACTCTTTAGGCATATGTTCGAATTCCCTAGTGAAACCTGCATGTCTTAAAATTGTTTTCATATTTTTAATCTCATCATTTTCTATGCAATGTTCTGGATGAATCCCCCGTTATTAGCCTCCATTTCACTAATTCCCTTTTTGCATCTAGTTTTGAACTTAGGCCAATTAATTGTTTTTTTGACTCAGTGGTTATAATTTTATTTTCAAGGTTTGTAATAGGTTTCTTTTAGATCCACTTGTTGTTTTGTTTTTGGTTTAATTTTAGTCATTCTCTTATGCCTTTAAAGATCCTTACTTAATTTGAAGTCTTTTTCACTGCATTCTGTTTTCATTTTGTCTACAACAGTTGCTTCTTCAGATTATTGAGTTAGTGTGTGCATGTTGTGTGTGTGTGTGTATATGTGTGTGTAGAATGTGTGTTTTCTTCATGTGTTTTGCATTTTTTTGTTTGTGATAATACCTTGAGTGGGAGGGTTGCTTTTTTGTTCTCTTCCTCCTCTTCTTTCCTCACTTCTGCTCCTTGCCCAATGCCCTTTTCTCTCTAGAAATTTTATGCTTGCCACTAAATGGTTACCCTCTCCCCATCCTCTGTTCCCAAATAGGTTTTATATTGGAAGCATGGGCCTCTTAGCCAACAGGGACACAGAACATTTGCTATATTTAGTACCTGAGCCATAGGGTGTTTTGGCTCAGCTTCCGATTGGGATGCTGTATCTATAAACTTTTGCCATCCTAAACTTTCATATAAGCCCTTTAGTTCCAGGCGAGGGTGGGTGGAAGTTTTTCCAGCTCTGATTCGGGAGTTGGGAGCCCCACCCCAGTCTATGGTTTCAAACAATGAGCCTGGCTATGCTTCTACACATTGAGCAGGCCACTTATTTTCATTTATCCCCAGGGGCCAAGCTCTTTTCCACCTTAGCCTGCCTCTGGATCTGGACAGCAGATAGTACCTTCATCCCCCTTCACAACATTATGTTTCTGTACAGTTGGTGATCCTCAAAAATGTGTCTATATCTCCTTAGTTATTTTCTTCTATGTTTTTCTATTAGTACTATAAATTTAGAGACTAGAGAAGACCCTCAAGTGTGAACGTACTATGCTAACTTACTGGAAATCTGAATTTTTTAAACATAATATTATACCACCTGAATGTATCTCATATAACCAGTAGTATGCTTTTCTGATCGAAGGCCTTTTACTTCATTTCACTCTTTTTCAAGTGATGGTTCTTTCCGCCTCCCTTACCTGTATACTTTGTGTTTCATGAGTGATTTAGGTATAGATTTTTATTTATTCTACCTATTTTTAAATTTTGTAAAACATGTAAATATGTGTCCAATATATCGCTCCCTTAATTATTTGATGCTGGTTGTTAGTAAATCTCCAGCTCTCTCCCTTTTGAGTCTTTTACTTAAAAAATGATAAATGTTATTCATAATATAATTCCATATATAAAGCGTTTGTTAACAAGAACATATTTATTTATTATTTTAAACTGATGATTCACTGACTATTTCAATTAAGATTAAACATGTTTCGAGTATTTTTATCATGCATCTAAATCTAATTTTAACATGAAGTTGTCTTAGTTGTCAGCAGTTCTAAGTTGTTGTCACTTGCCATATGGTTTCTGATTAATTCGGAAAGGGCTGTCAACCCCGGATAATTTAATTTTCTCTATTTTCAAGTGACACTCATTATCAGGATGTAAAAATTTAAAGGATTAGCTACCAATTATTACTGATAAACTCTCAATGTGTGTGTGTGTGTATATATATATATATATATATATATATATATATATATTTGTTTGTTTGTTTCTAGAGAAAAACAGAAATCTGAAGCTAAAGACAGAAAAGTTTTAGAAATTCTGCAAGTCAAGGATGCTGAAATACAAGAATTGGAACAGGTTGGTGTTATAATAGAAAATACTGAAAATACTGTATTTGTTTCAGGTAGTAGATCTTTTCAATTATTCTAAATTATTTTTTCCAATAATGTTCATTAAGAATATCAGGGTCATTATTGCAAACCATTCCTATTTTGGAGCTATTATTCTTTATTATTAAACTTTGCTTGCAGCCTATTTGTTTTCTGAATTAATAGCCTATAATGTCAGACAATTAAGTTCGCAAACTCATCCTAGAAAAAGTACTACATACCTCATTGCTGAATATCATTATAATCACCGTTGAAGTACTCCCCTTGAAAAGTTATGCACTGACACCAGCACCTAGTTCACCCTTCAAAGCAGTTTTGGAACTCTTTTTCTGGAATGGCCATCAGAGCTGTCGTCATATTACCCTTGATGTCCTGAATTTCATCAAAGTGTCTTTTCTTTCAATATTTCCTTTATCTTAAGGAAATTTCCTTTATCTTAAAGAAAGAAGTCACTGGGGGCCAGATCAGGTGAGTAGTTACTTGTTCACTGGCTAAAAACTCCCTCACAGACAGTGCTGTGTGAGTTGGTGCATTGTTGTGATGCAAGAGCCATGAATTGTTGGCGAAAAGTTCAGGTCATCTAACTTTTTCATGCAGCCTTTCTAGCACTTCCAAATAGTAAACTTGGTTAACTGTTTGTCCAGTTGGTACAAAGTCATAATGAATAATCCCTCTGGTATCAAAAAAAAAATGTTAGCAACATCGTTGCAGCAAGTTCACGAACTTAATTTTCAGACCTTGCATATTATTTATATGTTGAAACTTAGTGTTACAGTTTTATACTAGTATCTAGCAATTATTCATTGTTTTATTGAATTTTGCCTTTTATTTTTAGCAGTTATTATTCACTTCTGAATTTTGTATATTTTCAAATGGTTTCATGTGTGGGAAATATCAACAATAACTGGGATTATTCTATTTGACCTTTTGAAAACTTACATTTTTGAATTAGCACAGACCTATCTTTTATGTATAATCAGTAAATGGTATAATTACACATAACTTTATGTAATAAATATATATATAACATATACTGATTATATAATTAGAAGTGTATGTATAATACTGATTATATCATTGCATATCATTTGTACACATATACATAATCGGTATATTATCACTGCAAAAATCCATGTGTTCCGTGCTTCCAGTAACCACTTTCAAGGTATAAGTATGTTAAAAAAAAAAAAAAAAAGGTGAAAGAAATATATTGTAAGAATGGCCTATATCGTGATAATATTTAAATTCATTTTGTACCAAATTGCATATTATGGGCTAAATTACCCATAATTTTTCTGGATAAATGGAGGTTCTTTTTGACAAATATGTTCTTCGGTCTTTTGACTCTATTTTGCTTCCTAGCCAATTAAAGGGTCATGGGAACTTTGATCTGAAGTTGGTTATTGTTATAAAGTTGTTTTATTAAAGGACTAAAAATGGAAGTTAACTCAGATAAAAGATTCAGTTATTTTTTTTTAATTCTCTACAGCCATATAAACTCTTTCTAAAATGGAATATAGATTACTATATGACATATAAATTTGAAATTTATACCTTCTGTAGTGTTTTCCTTATAGTAAATGTCGTAATTGATACTATAATATAATGATAGCATTTTAGAAATAACATTTTAGCCAGTTCTGGAAATAAACAGTTGTATTTGCTATCTGCATATCAAACAATATCAAAATGTGTTCTAAGAAAATATTGTCATGTGCCTAGTGTATTAATTAGGCTAAGCTAAGTTGTCTGATAGATACAACTTCATGATTTACAAGTGGCAAGCATCCTCTGTATTTATGTTTCACTGGAAAAAGCTAGTCATATGGACACCCAAGATTCAAGAGGTTTGGGAATATGTAGATGAAGGCTGAGCAATCTGTTTCTCAGTTACCACTCTATTCTATGGAGGCAAATGGATTTTGGTACTCTTTTTGATATCCTTTGGCATTAAGTTGGCAACACTTTAGGGAATGCTCAGTTTACCAGGTCTAGATCACTATAGCATATCATTAAAAAAAATGTTGACTTTATTTTTAAATGACAGTATATTTTCCCTTTTCTTTGCTGAATTCTTTTGCTACTTCTTCTTCCTTGGGTAGATATTATTTCATTATTGACCTTTTTGAGCAGAATCACTTAGCTCAGGTATAAAGTATTAAATTTTCATAAGAGAAATTATTTAATTTTTAGGCTGCAGCTTGTTTTTTGGGCCCCTAATTCCTTAGCCTACATTATGTATATTTTGGTGCAACGATGGTTGTAACTTTCTACAAGAAACTTTTCAGTTCAGTTCAACAAAATACAGTGGTACCTTGGTTTTCTAACGTAATCCTTTCCAGAAGACTGTTCGAGTTTTGAAACATTCAAAAACTGAGGCATAGTTTCCCCATAGAAAGTAATGCAAAATAGATTAATCTGTTCCAGACCTTTAAAATAAACCCCAAAAACTGCAAATTTAGCATGAATTTTAGTATCTAATGATACTATAGGTCCATAAAATTTACGGCATTCGTAAACTGAAATGTTCATCAATGGAGACGTTCGAAAACTGAGGTACCACTGTATTGTATTTAATGTATATATAAGATGTGATCATGAAATACAGTGGATGCTGCTGCCGAGTGCCATCCAATGGAAAGGCAGGGATCTTCAATATAGGAAGTGATGCATCGACCCTTAGTAATAGTATGTGACAAGTTTCAACTTGTTCGATATAGTCAGTCAGGTGTGAGCTACGGTTGAAAGAAGATGTGTTTTAAAGTGTGCCGTAAATCATCCTTCATCATGATAATGCTCCATGTCACACATTGCTTCTGATACGGCAATTTCTGTCGAATAAAAACATTACGGTTTGTCTTCATCCACCTTATTCACCGGATCTGGAACCATGTGACTTCTGGCTCTTCCCCAAAGTCAAAATGACCATGAAAGGTAAATGTTTTGAATCGATTCAGGACATCGAGGCAGCCATGACAGCACAACTAAGGACACTCACAAGAGAAGAATTCCAGAACTGCTTCAGAAGTGGCAAGAATGATGGGATAAGTGTGTTCAAAGCGGGGGGTAGTATTTTGAGGGGTATTAACGGCAATGTGTCTTTAACTGTAATATATATATTTTAAAATTTAAACATTCACCATATTGTTTGATCATGCCTCATACTATCCTGTGATGGTACTGTGGAAAATTCAGAATTATAGTTCTTGCCTTTAATGATTTTTAAATCTCTCAGTAATAGGGTGGGCATAAAAGCAAAGTTCAAGTAACCATTCTGTGGTTCTGTGAGGGTGGGGACTTATTGACCCTTCTATACCCAGCACCTAATATTGAACATATTGCCTGGCTTATAACCAATGTTCATTAAATATTGTTGAATGCATGATTTAAATTGAATAAAACCAATGTATTGTAAGTGCCACGAGAGAATCACAAGCAGAATGCTCTAAAATTCAAAGGAAGGCATAATTAACTTCTGTGGAGAGATCTTGAAGTGTTCAAGTGGGGTTTCATAGGTAGAGGTTGTAGGAGGATTTGCTCAGGGTGAACACTGGGCGAAATGCATGAAGGTAGGAATGTAGGGCATGTTTGGACAAGGTTGAAATTTATAGTTTATTTCATAGATAATATGTAGGAGTATAGACTGAGATAAGACCAATGTTATGTTGCACCTATATTAAGGAAAGGCCTTCAATGCTTGAATGAAAATTTTGGGCTTTACTGGTAGGCCAAAGGAATCTATCTAGGATTTCATTAGGGACTTAAGTTAATTGAGGGGCAGTCTATGAAAATAAAACTGATAATCAGTGTATACAATTAGAAAAAGGAAAGCAGAAAGTGGAATAATCTATTAGGAGGTTATTTCATAGTCTAAGAGTAATGAATGACATGAACTTGAACTATTAGGTTCGCAGGAATTAAAGCTATGTAAGTTAGGTCCATCAGGGCTTGACAGTAATTTGAAAGTGATGATTAGGTTTTCAGCCTGGAGAAACCAGAGAACAGTGGCATTATTATCAGAAAGAGGGTTATTATCAGGATTTACAATTTACTATGAGGATTAGGTTCTGAGCTTCTTTTAGTCAATTTGTGTTTTAGTTATTGGTGGGAGTTCTATTTAGAGATTTTTAGCAAACTGTTGAAAGCATGGATCTGACCCTTGGGAGGGAAGTTTCTCCTTAACATATAGCTATTTCATGTTATAGTTAGAGGGAAGAGTTTAAACCGTGAGAATTCTGAAAACAAGATATTTACTGATATAGTTAATGGGTGAGATGAAGAACAAATTTTGTTAAAAGAAATAAAACGACTATTCGGGGAAGTAGAGAGACATAAGTATGATGCAATATCTCATGAATTAAGAAAGGAATTTCAAGAAGCAAAAAGTGGTCAATGTTATAAAATATTGCCAAAATATGGGGTTTGTGAAAAATACATGAAATTCAGCAATAATGAAGTAGTTAGTGATTTTTGAAAGCAATACAAGGAGAATTGGTATATGATATTTTAAGCGATCACACTGAATTATAACAAAGTAACGGAAAAGAATGAGGAAATGTGACAGTAAAAAGAAAGAAGATTCTACATTTAAAACATATTAGGCTGGGCGGCCAGATGGCTCAGATGGTTGGAGCGTTGTGCACCTAACACCGAGGTCGCTAGTTCGATTCCCACATGGGCCAGTGAGCTGCACCCTCTACAGCTAAGATTGTGAACAACAGGTCTCCTGGAGCTGGGCTGCTGTGAGCTTCTGTGATCCACCATGAGTGGCTGTGAGTGGCCTGCTGGGTACCAACTGGCTCAGCTGGGTAGAGCGCAAGACTCATAATACCAACATGGGCCAGTGAGCTGTGTCCTACACAACTAGACTGAGAACAACGGCTTGGAGTTTGGGTGGGGGGGTGTGAGGGGTGAAGGGGAAAAATAATTTAAAATATATATATTAGGCAAAACATTTGAAAGTAGTGGAAAAGGAAATTAAAAATACACAATGCAAGAGGACTTAATTGAGTTAGCAGAATTCTGGGTGACAGTGGAAACCATGAGATCAAGAAGATAAGATGCAGTACATTCGTTCTGACTTTTTCATCTCTTTAGTCATTCAGATTATATCTTTGTTTGATTCTTAAACCATTATCTTTCCTTCAGCTTTCTTTTTATTAATTTGTTATATTTTTCTTCATCCTTTTACATTGTATCTTCAGATGAATCTTGTATATAATATTTGGTTGGACTTTGTGTTTTCACTCAATCTATACATCTTTACCTTTTGTAAAGGTAAGTTCATCTCATCTGCATTTCTTGGTATGATTATTTAGTCTTTGTTCTCTGACCGTATCCTTTTTGTTTTTAATGTTTGTTTTGAATTTTAATTTTTCTACATGTTGATAATTTGCAAGGTGTAGAGTCTATATCATCTTTTTAGTGATTAAATTTATTATTTTATATATTATATTAAACACTATACCTCTTGATTCTAACATATTCTGAAAAATCTAGATAGTATCTCTCAACTGCACACGGTAAAAAAAAAAAGAGAGAAAATCACCATGCTTTTACTTATTCCGCCTTTGTTTTTCCTTCATTTTAAAGTGAACTTACAAAGAGTAATTAGAGGACTTACTTTCCTATTCTTAACATTATTTGTGTGTTTTTATACTATTAAGCTATAGAATGCATATGTTCCATAACCATTTCTCCATTATTTTCTACTATAAATTCTGTAGTAAAATAGATTGAGTTGTGTTTGTTTTTCTCTTTCTGTATAACAAATTACCACAAACCAGTGCCTTTAAACAACAAACACATTTAAGTTGCTTTGGGCATAACTTAGACGGGGCATAACTTAGGTGGATTCTCTGCTCAGGAACTCATGAGGTTTTAATCAAGGTTTGGAATGGAGTATGCTCTCATCTAGAGGCTCGATTGGGAAGTATCTGCTTCCAAGCCCATTTAGGTTGGTGGCAGAATCCATGTACTGAAGTCCTTAATGGGACCGAAATCTGTACTCGTCAGGGTTTGTGTTCTCCCCACCCTTTGTCTCTCTCTCTCCGCCCCCTCCCTCCTTACCTCTCTCCTCTCTCCTTCTGTGTGTGTGTGTGTGTGTGTGTGTGTGTATGAGAGAGAGAGAGAGAGAGAGAGAGAGAGATAGAGAGAGAGAGATTAATTGCTTTTGAGGCATTGGCTCATACAGTTAGGAGCTGGCAAATCTGAATTGTGCATGACAGGCTGGCAGGCTGAAGAGCCAGGGAAGAGTTGATGTTGCAACTCAATTCAAAAGCAATCTGGAGGAAGTATTTCTTCTTCCTGAGAAGACCATCGTCTTTGTTCTTAAGCCTTCAGCTGGTTGGATGAGACCCATTCACATTATTGAAGAGTTATCTGCTTTACTCAGAGTCCACTGATTTAAATGTTAATCACACCTAAAAAATACCTTCACAGCAACATATAGAATGTTTGATCAAAAACTGCATCCCAAAGCCTAGCCAAGTTGACACACAAAATTAACTAAATAGGTAAAAAGTACCGAGGTAAATAGGTCTTGAGTGTGAGGTTTTATGTTTATCAGGTTTGGCTATTTTTACTGTTTGCTATAGTTGTATGTTCAGAGGCTAAAGTCTGATTTGGTGTCCTTTTTTAAATTTGACTTTCTCTAGAGACTTGTTACATGTCATTTGAGACACACAGTTGTTTCCGTTATATTCCCTTATTATTATATAGAAGCCATACTGATACAGTGGTGAGATGTGAGGGGGTGGGAAAGTATTCTGTGGTCTTATGAGTAGGTCTCAGTCTTTTAGTAAGTTTGGATGCGTAGGCTGTGACCTTCACGAGTGCTTCTCAGTTTTTTCCACTTAAGAGAAATAGGAAATCCACAGGGTATGGGAGTTGGGTATTTCCCTTCTTCCAGGTTGGTTAGTCTCTGGTAAAACCCCAGTAGACTCTGGTAAAATAGTCTCTTGAGGCCAGTCCTTGTTAAGAAGCAGTAAATGGTTTGGTGTATTTTTAAGTGGCTACTTTTACCCTCTCCCTGCAGGAAGCAGGGAGGGATTTTTCTGCAGTCCTCACTCTGATAGCCACACAGGGCTCAGTACATAAAATTCATGGAAGTGTGAGAACTCCTCTAGGACTGCACCTTCCTAGACTTTTATTTTTTTATTTTTATTATTTTTTTAATTAAAGTTAATTGGGGGGACAATTGTTTGTAAAGTTACATAGGTTGCAGGTGTACAATTCTGTAATACAGCATCTATATATCACATTGTGTGCTCACCACCCAGAGTCAGTTCTCCTTCCATCGCCATATATTTGATCCCCCTTACCTTCATCTACCCCCCCGCCCCCCTCCCACACCCTCTGGTAACCATTGTCTGTGTCTATGAGTTTTTGTTTCTTCATTTGTTTGTCTAGTTCCTTTGTTATTTTCAGTTTTATATACCACATATCAGTGAAATCATATGATTCTTGACTTTTTCTGTCTTATTTCGCTCAGCATAATAATCTTAAGGTCTATCCATGTTGTCGCAACTAGCACTATTTTACCTTTTCTTATGGCGGAATCCCCATCAAAATCCCAATGGCATTTTTTATAGAAATAGAACAAAAAATCATCAGATTTCTATGGAACCAGAAAAGACCCTGCATAGTCAAAGCAATCCTAAGAAAAAAGAATGCTGGAAGTATCCTTGTCTTCACCTTGTACTAAAGAGCAACAATAATCAAAACAGTATGGTGTTGGCAGAAAAACAGACACGCAGACCAATGGAAGAGAATTGAGAAGCCAGAAATAAACCCACATAAATATGGATAAATAAACCCACATAAAGATAATTTTTGACAAAGGAGCCAAAAACCTACAATGGAGAAAAGCAAGCCTCTTCAATGAATGGTGCTGGGAGAATTGGAAAGCCACGTGCAAAAGAATGAAACTAGACTGCTATCTGTCACTGTGTACCAAAATTAACTCAAAATGGATGAAAGACCTAAACATAAGACCTGAAACGATAAACTTCATGGAAGAAAACATAGCTACTAAACTTATGGACCTCAGGTTCAAAGAGCATTTTATGAATTTGGCTTCAAAGGCAAGGGAAGTAAAAGCTAAAATAAATGAATGAGACTATATATATCACACTAAAAAGCTTTTACACAGCAAAAGAAACCATCGACAAAATAAAGAGGCAATCAACCGAATAGGAGAAGATTTTTGCAAACAACGCCTCCGATAAGGGGCTAATATCCAAAATATATAAGGAACTCCTAGACTTTTTAACTCTCAAACTTATCCACCCTAATCCTCCAGCAATTCGTTAATTACAGATTAGGTTTTTTTCTACCCCAGTACTGGTTTCCATAGAATTTTCTGTTTTTGGATTTCTGCTGTGGTAAATTGTGATTCTCTGTATCTGCCTGTTTGACTCTCCAGTTCTGGGAATAGTAGTTTACCCTATGATCTCAGTTCCTTGATAGATCTAAGACTTGCTGATTTTCAGTTTGTTCAGCTTTTTTCATGTTTTGTGAACAGGAGCGATGACTTCCATATTCTGTACATGTTGTTCCACTGAATAATATTAAATAGCTGTTAATTTTCAAAATTTGTTGCCCATGGAATAGAGTAACAGTTAAGAAACACACACACACACACACACACACACACACACACACACACACACACACACAACGTTTTTAGCTGGTTGCAGAAACACTTTCATACAAGTCCAGTCTAATACTGCAACATTTTATTGATAATAATGCAAACATTTTCATAGAACTTCTTTTAGTAAGACTGTGCTTTAGCTTTGTCACTGTTAGTTATAAAATAAGCCACGTAATGAATTCCTCTTCTAATGCTGCGCTAGACAACATGACCGCCCATAACCTAGTATATTGCGTTTAATTAGATGCTGGTTGCTCTTTACCGTTGTATTTCCCCTTTTCCTTACCTTCTTGCTGAAAATAAGTTTTGGTTTTCAATTCCAATTCTCTTACCCCTTCCTCTTTCTCCTCTTACCATTGTGTTAGTTGTCGTGGCTTCATTATTCCTCTGTTTTTTATTAAAACGTTCATGTCCATTTGAAAATAGGTCATCTAAATAATATATCACCTATGCTCAAGTATTGCCTGATAGAGTTTTAGGTCTCACACTGCTTCTCTGCCTTACCCTCCCCACCCACCCCCCCACACACTGTTCTTTTCCTGCTTCGTACTATCATTCGTTTCTTACTCTACATACGTCTCTTGACCATGATGTGAATTATTCATTTCATGGCTTATCCATAATAAATTATTTGTTCTAGACATACTTTCTCTTGTCACCCTTTATGCTTTATGTTTCCTCTGCTATTTTAATATTAACTCAAGCCAAACCATTAAGAATGTACTCTACTCTAGCCCGAAAAGTTGGTTGAAAAAGTTTCATAAAGCTAAAATTTTTACATAAACTGTAATTGTGTGTACCTGTGCTTTCATTATTCAAAGTAGATCATTGAAGTTATATTTCATTAGGAAAATATTTTTAATACACAAAATTTTACAGATCTTTGAAGGATTAATTTATTAACCCTCCTCTATTGGCAGTATATCTTTATGTAACTTATTACTTGATTGATTATGCAATATAATATCACATTTATCAAACTAATTATCAGAATATGATAGTTTTGGTTAACTAATTTCCCACTGTAATATGCTTTTTTATTTAAAAATTATTTCTGTATTTGTCTTTGTGGATTGCTAAATTCACTCAAATGCCAAAATTTAAATAATCAAATAATTCTCATGAAAGGGCTTACTATTAGTGTCATTTATATTGTCAGTTTCTGTTAAGTTTAGGTCATATTAATGCACAAATCCTTCTAAAATTTAAATAATTTGGTTCAGTGTTCTCTTCTTCGTAGAGTCTAAATAATCTCTAGAATAGACAAGGATGCTCCAGTTTTGTTAGTTCTTTCAAAGAATAGGCTTGTAGATATTTTATAAACAGTCTTGTGATCATACGATTGAATTTATCATTCAGTGTCAATCTCATTCATAAACATTTACTAATCTAGTTTGGGAGTCAGTGTGAGTGTATAAAGAGAGAATTAGCAAGAGTAGGTAGTGTGCTATGTCTCAAATGAATAATTTGGCAATACAGAGATTTAGAAATGGCAGCAATTATTGTGAGAGTTGGGAACAGCTTCATAGAGGAGGTGGAAATTGAATTTGAAGGAGAACAAGACTTAGATGAGAATAAAAAAATGGGCTATGAATTGTGGATAGGCCATATTTATGGATCTGTTTTTATATTCCTTGATTGATAACAGGCACATTTTGATATCCACTAATAATTAAAATAGGAAGTAGAAATTACAACTATATTGAGGTGCCATTTATATCTACAAGCTGTGTAAGAAGTTAACAAGCCTGAGATTCAAGTGTGGATGCAGATGTGAATCTATTGAGAACTCTTGAATTGCATCCAGCCTATGACTTAGCAATTTCATCTCTGAGTATATGTAATCTAGAGCAATGTTTTTTAAACTTTTGTTAATATGATACCCACACTTTAAAAAATTACATTTTACTTCATGATCCAGTATACACACATGAAATAAAGTTTCATATAATAATAGTTGTCTTACTATATATAATAAAAGTAAAAATGTAACAAACTATATATTAAATATGAATTTAATAATATGTAAATGAAATAGAAATCCCAAATTAAACACTGCAAAAAAATTTAGGAAATATTTTATTAAATATAGTGTGTGTGCTTCTTTCATAAGTTTATAATGGGCATAGATTTTTTTTTTGTTTGTTTTTTTTTGGCTAAGAATTTGTGCACATCAATTTGATATTTTCTGTTGTATTCTATTCCACTTAAGAAGAATGCTGATTGTGATGGCTAAATGGATTTAATGACCCATTACTAAATTATAACCTATAGTTTGGAAAACATTGCTTGGGAGAAAATTCTTGCTCATCTTTCTCAGGAGACATGCTTAAGGGTGTTCATAGCAGCATTGCTTGTATATTACCTTCCCCAAAATGGGAAGCAGCTGAAATGTACACTGATAAGAGGTAGATAAATGCATAATAGTGTATTTATATAATGCCATAATACTATATTCCAAGATAATTAAACCATAACTACACTTATCAATATAGATGAATTTGGGAATGTATATTGAGCAAAAATAACAAGCCACACAATAAGTAAAATATGATTTAATTTACAGAAAGTTCAAAAATAAGCTAAACTGTACAATATATTAAGTAGGGATATATGTCTTCAAATTATGAGGAAAAGCAAGAACAGGATAAGAACAAAAGTTTCAGGATAGCTTACTGCTGTTAGAGGATCAGGGTCATACACGGGACTTCAAAGGTAATGGTAAAGTTGCATTTTTTAGTTGGGTGGTTGTGGGTACAGGACTGCTTTTTTTATTGTTTCTTAATACCTTACACACTTATCATAGATTATTTTTGTACAGTCATGCATCGCATAATGATACTTTGGTCAACGAAGTACCACATATACTGCAGGGGTCCCATAAGATTTCAATGGATCTGAAAAGTTCTTATTGCCTAGTGATGTCATAGTTGTCATAATATCATTGCACAATGAATTATGTGTTTGTGGTGATCCTCATGTAAACAAACCTACTGCACTGCCAGTCTTATAAAAGCACATACAGTTACAGTAGTAGGCTAGACCATCTATGTTTGTGTAAGTACACTCTGTAATGTTCAATTAAATCACCTAATGATGCATTTATCAGAATATATCACATCCTTAAGCAGCACATGACTGTGTTCAGTGTTTAAAATATTTTTAAGTAGAAGTAAAGTAAAATCAACAACATTACAGCTTTAAAAAAATTAGAATATAGGAGATATCCTCATTTTATTCCTTAAACTCACCACATTTTTCATCCTATCCCTGAAGATGAAGTTTCAGTTCATCTTCAGTCCTTTGGAGAGGATTTGATAAAGAAAAAATATGGCAGTACAAAATAAATTGAGATTTAGGGATTAGATGAACATAAATGATAGAACGGAGATGGAATAAAGGTCAGGGGTTCCTACTGACCATATTACTTAAAAAGCAAAATGTGTATTTATATCTTGATGTGTCTGCTTCTTGGTTGACAGGCAAATGGGACTTCAGGGAAGGATGCTGTTAAGAATGATTTGGGGACTTTAAAAAAGTGTAAAACTAGATAAGGGTCTTAATAAATATTAGTTGAAAAAATGGATGGGTTTACAAATGTTGAAGTTTAGGAAAGACATAGTCAGAATATGGATTTCAGTTTTATCATGTTAGTTTGAGATGACAGCAGATAATCCAAGTCGAGGTATTGTATAGAAACTTAGAAATATGGGATTGGTGATGGGAGAGAGTCAGGGCTGGATTATGGATTGTGTAGTCTTTCAGAGATGAGACCATAAGCCCAGAGAGTGGGTGAATTTTCTGAGAGAAAAGCTATAAGGAGAAAAGAGGAAAACTAAGAATTGAGTCATGGATACATCCTCCAAGTAAGTATCATTTAGGTATTTCAGTTAAAAATTGTGGCAGTTTTAATATTCAGTTAAAAATCGTGGCAGTTTTAATATTCTGAATATTCTTCCTATGGAGCAAGATATTTTTGGGTACCAAAAGAAACTTGCCATTTTTCATTCTTTAAAATTATTTATGCCTTCAAAAAATCTGTAATTGTTTCTCTAAAAAATGTTGTCTTCCAAATGATACTCAAATAAGAATATAATACTTATTTTAGCTACATATGCATTTTCCTTAATTAGAATGTTTTGTGAAATTTTATTTTTCTCTTATTACACACCTAAATCCTAAAAGTTTGCTTTCTAAATGTGGTTTAGTATTTGGTATCCAGTTTTCATGTGCTCTTCATCTTAAACTAATAAATGGGTACCATTCTTGCACAGTTTACTTGGAAAGCTATGGGCAGGCATATCACAGGAAGGAAATGACAATTATTATGAAAGGTAGTTTATCTTTACATTATCAATCAAGATCGAAAACTCTTTAGATAAAATAATTTTTTCTTAGAAATACCAGCTCACCAATAATTTTGATTTTTTTCCATAGAGAGAATCAGGACTAAAACAGGACATAAATGACCTTTTAAAACAGAAGATTGCAGGAGATGAAGAAAATGCTTTCTTAAGGAAAGAATTCAGTGATTTGCAGAAGAAATTTAAAGATAAAAGGCAAGAAGTTAAGGTGTGTTGTCTTGTACATAGTTTTACAGTACTATTGCTTTGAAGTCCCACTTTAAGCTTTGTCAGCTTTTGTGGCACAGAAAGTGACAAGCTTGGAGGAAAAATTGCCTTAGGCCCTGTACCACACCGTCTTCTCACATGCAAAAAACTCTGAGAAATATGCTTTAAAGCGAAGACTCCAAGCTTTATAACTTTCAGATAAATAGTTAATGATGGAAATGGAGCTAAGAAAGTAGGAGTGTGAATATGTGGCTTCTTGTAATTAGATTCTGATGGGACTGGCATTATTAATTGATAAAACCCAGGTCTGGGAGGATATGTCTGTGTGGGTCTCAAAAATAGCTGGGGACAGCATCAAAGGCAGCTTGATCAATTAATGGGCTCTTTGCAAATGTGTACTCATCAAAGCTGTCATCTAGTGAAAAAATATGACCCATCCACCTGCATGAAAAGAGACCAATAAAAGTATACAGGTGACCTTGGCCATCAAATATAGAAGAAGTTGCTGTGAGGGTAAAACTGCACAGTTTGTATTTGCTGATTAGTTCTCACGATTTTTTTTTTTTTTTGGTTTGTTTATCTGCCCTTGTGGTACTGTCCTACAGGTTACTAAAGAGTGTGTACAGAATAAGGAAGAGCAAAACAGACTTGTTGTAAAAAATCTGGAGGAGGAAAATGAGAGATTAAGTACCCGCTGTGCTGACCTGCTAAATGAACTGGAGAAACTGAGGAAGCAGGAGGCACATTGGAGAAAAGAAAAATGTAGCCTTGATGCAAAAATAAAGGTATGCAGTGAGCATGGAATCCATGCTGTTATTTTTGGATGTAACTCTTATAGGAAGTTTATTACATGTTATTTTCTTTAAATAACAAGTTATGTATTCAAATCCACCAGTGGGGACTAGCATTAATTTATATTCCTTCACTTAAGACCCACAGCTTTTTAAAAATTGATGTTGCAAAGCAGGAAACTGACTTCAAATAATGATCTAAAATGTAATCATTAAAAAATAAAGGACATTGCATTTTAAAATAAAACATATTTTGGAAAAGCATATTTAGAATGATGAGTTTTTACTTTTTTTAGTTAGGGCTTAAATTTGTAAATATAGATAGAATTCATTGTAGTATAGTTTTAAGACTATTTTCCAGGCTTTTTAAAAAAGAAGCACAAGACAGTTAAAAAATACTCATGTGTGTTTCGAAGGTGGTGCTTTTCTTTGGCTTAGGAGGGCCTGATCATAGTAAAATTTTATTTTTATAGAATGCAAGAGGTACAGTCAATCTTTATAATATTCTTATACAGTATTTTTCAAAATAATACTTTTTTTGGCTTTTTCTTAGTCTTGATCATGGTTTTGTACATTTTTTTAAAATGAATTTCAGGTTTGTCTTTTAACAGATCTGTTTTTGAGTGATTTGTTGCCACTTAGGAGCAGGAATTTAAAAGAATTTTTTTCCACTTTAGAGAAGACTTGGGATTCATGACAAGAGCAGATAGACACATTACGTATAGAAAATATGTTTAACAGCTCGTACATTTTTTCTTCTTCTACTATTTCCTACCCCATCCCCCCACGCCCCAAACCACCACCACCCCATCCGGCCAAGTATGACACCAAATAGAGTTCATGGCGAGAGAATGACATGCATGTATTTGAAATAGTATTTGTTAAAGAGATTAAGTTTTTCGCTTATTTGTTAAAGCATAATACGCATACAGAATAAGCACATAGACCGTAAGTGCACAGCTCAATAATTCTCACAAAGGGAACACACCTACGGAACCTCTCCCTCCTCAGGAAACAGAGCATTATCAGCATCCTGGAAGTATCCGTTCTGCCATTTTTCAGTCCCTACCCCTTCTATTTTCCCCAAAGATAGCCACTCTCTTGACTTATTAACACCATGTATTCATTTTGTTTTTACAATTTAACATAAAGTAATACACAGTGTATTTTTGTGTGTGTGTGTCTGGCTTCTTGTTCAACATGGAAATTTTGAAATTCACCCATGTTGTTGCCTATGGCTGTAGTTCGTTCATTTTCATTACTGGTGTGGTATTGCACTGCATGAACACTCCCCAGTTTATCCATTCTCTAGTTGTTTGGGTTGTCTGCATTTGGGGGCTATTACAGATAATGCTGCTATGAGCAGTCATGTTCTGACATGAACATGAGCACACGTGACATGCTTTTATTATCTATTATCTCCTTATCCGAGGTGTTGTTTGCAAGTATCTTCTTCCATTCGGTCGGTCCCATTTTATTTTCACATTGTTTGTTAAGTAGTTTCCTAGGTATTTTATTCTTTTTGTTGCAATTACAAAATAAAATATCTTTCATTTCCTTTTCTGAAATTTCATTCTTGCTATATAGGACAAGGGATTTTTGTACATTGATTTTGTAGACAGCAACTTTATTGTATTTGTTTATTGTTTCTAATCATCTTTTGGTGGAGTCTTCAGGGTTTTCTATATAAAGAATCATGTGGTCTGCAGAAAGTGACGATTTAACTTCTTCATGCCTCATCCAGATGCCTTTTATTTCGTGTTCTTGCATGATTGCTCTGGCGAGGACTTCCTGTACTATATTGAATAACAGTGGTGAGAGCGGGCATCCTTGTCTCGTTCCTGATCTTAGGTGAAAAGCTTTCGGTTTTTCACCATCTATTAATGATATCAGCTGAGGGTTTGTCCTATGTGTCCTTTATTATGTTGAAGTACTTTCCTTCCCTATTTACTTTATTGAATGTTTTAGTCATAAATGGATGTTGTATCTTTTAACATAGATTTTGTTGAAAAAGGCTAGAAACACTTTTTAGTGCTAGTAAATATGATTGTACTTTATATATGCACACATAAAAATAGTATGTGTGGTGTAAGTATATATATTTAACTATGAAAATATAATAAGTATGGGTATGTAAGTGTGTGTGTGTGTGTGTGTACACACATGTGCATGATTATTTAAGTTAGAGGAGAAAGGATGTGTCTTTCTGAGTTTGTGAATCAATTCATTGCAGATATTTAAGGAAATACATTAAATCTGTTAGTGTACAATCAGGGAATGACTGAGCCATCGAGAGAATTGAATTCTGATGCTTTTATTTCTTAATTTTTTAATATCAATTCTGCTTCCCTACATCCTTTGAGAACTTTGGTAGTATGATAACAGTAAGTGGTACTTCCTTGTGTTAATTCACAGCTACATGACTGCTTCATGATAATTTTCATTTCCTTATTTACTCTTCAAATAGTTCAGTTTTAATTTGCTTTGATTTTTAGTTCTGTGACTTTCTATTGGGGTGTTTGGTTTTTTTCTTAATAATTTGTAGGCATCTTTATTTATTCTAGATACTACTATGTTTTATATGCATATATATACCACACACATATATATTGTATATATATTACAAATACCTTCTGTTCTTTGAATCTTGAAGAAGGTGAATTGGACTTTCAAAAGTTTGTGAATTTTGATAGAGTCAATTTTATTATTTTCTTCTGCAATACTTTTGTTTTATGAGTTTCACATGCTAAAGTTTTTTGTATCCTAAAGTCTTGAATCTATTTAGAATTAATTTTTGTGTGTGGTGTTACACATTATTTACTCAATAGTTTGTTGATTTGTGATGCAGTCTCTCACATCTCCAAATTTCCATGTGTATGGGTTTGTTTCTGGACTTCCTATTCTTTTTATGATTTTAGGTATTACCATTTAATAATTTGACCCCTTATTTCGTAGGATTGTCCACTTCTGTATTCTTTTTGTAAATCATGAACCCAATATACCCAATATGTGCGTCTTCATTTTATTACTTTTACTGGAAAATTCTGTTAGAAAGCAGATTAGAACCACTTAATTTATGATAATTTTGGAAGACTTCTGATGTTACCATTCATGAATGTCAAATACAGTTTTGTAACTTTCTAAAAATGGCATTGTCCACTTTTATTAGTTTGTGCCTAACTACTAAATTATTGTAAAAACATTTTATTATGATAAAAATATATTTAATTATATTTTGAATTGATTATTCCTGGAATGCAGGAATGTTACTGGTGTAGTTTGTTTTGAACTTTTCAACAATTTTTCCCACTAATACAACTGTTATAGATATAATATATAATATATAATATATAATATAAAATATAGATATAATATATAATATATATAATATATAATACAACTGTTGTATTAGTTCTAAAAATTTGTGTATTTTCTGAATTTTTTTGTTATATAATTATATTGTGTGTCAATTAGAAAGATTTGCCTCTTTCTTTCCTTTCTAAATATTAATTGGCATATTGTTTATATACCTTACATTCAATCCATTTAAAGTGTATGATCCAATAATTTTAGTTTATGCAGAGTTGTGCAACTATTGCCATAATTTGTTTGAAATTATTTTCATCATTCCCAAAAGAAAGCCTGTAACCTTAAGCAATCACTCCTCATTTACCCTTAGCTCTACCAAAGGTTACTAGATAACCACTAATTTACTTTCTTTCTCTATAGATTGATCTATTCTAAAAATTTCATATAAATGAATCACAACATATGCTATTTTGTGACTGACTTCTGCCACTTAGTAGAATAACGTTTTCAGAATTTATGCCTGTTGTAGCATGTATTAGTGCTTCATTCTTTTTTATTGTTGAATAATGTTCCATTCTATAGATATGCTGCATTTTATTTATTTAGCACCAGTAGATGGATGTTTGTGCTATGAATAATGCTGCTATGAATATTTATGTGCAAGATTTTGTATATACACACATATATTTTCATTTATCTTAGGTACATAATTAGAAGTGAGTTTACTGAGCCATAGGATAACTCTATCTTTAAGCATTTGAGGAAACATCAGACTGTTTTCAAAAGCAGCTGCACCATTTTACACTCTGAACATTAGGTTATGAGGGTTCTGATTTCTCTTTGTCCTCATCTACGCTTGTTATTGTCTGGGGTTTTTTTTGTTTTGTTTTGTTTTGTTTTAATTATAGCCATCCTTGTGGATATGAAGTGGTTTCTTATTGTATTTTGATTTGTATGGCTGATGATGTTGAACATCTTTTCATGTATTATTGGCCTTGTATGTCTTTGAAGAAATGTATATATCTTTGAAGAAATGTGTATTCATTTCTTGTGCATATATTCTGGATACAAATCTCTTTTCAGCTATATAGTTTAGAATTATTTTCTTCAATTCTCTGAGTTGTTTTTTTACTTCTTAATGGTGTTATTTGAAACACAAAACTTTTAAATTTTATCTACTCTTTGTTGCCTGTGTTTTTGGTGCCATGTCTTAGAAACAATTCTCTAATCCAAGATTATACAGATGGACACCTGTGTTTTCATCTAAGATTTTCATAGTTTTATATCTTACATTTAATTCTTTGATCCATTTTGAATTTTTTTTTAATATGTTGTTTGATAGGAATCCAACTTCATTCTTTTTACTTGTGCTATTTAGTTGTTTCAGCACCTTTTGTTGAAAAAGGCTGTTCTTTCTCCACTGAATTTGTCTTGGCATCTTCATTGAATATCAATTGACTGTGAACGTAATGGTTTATTTCTGGACCTCACTTCTCTGTTCTTTTGATCTATACATTTACCTTCACGTCTCTGCCACACTGTCTTGAATATTGTAGATTTGTAGTAAGCTTTGCAATTGGGATGTGTTTGTCTTCCAAATTTATTCTTATTTTTCAAGATTGTATATTCTCGGTCTCTTACATTTCCATATGGATTTTAGAATCAGCTTTTCCATTCCTTGCAAAAGAAGTGAGCTGAGATTATTTTGATACAGAGTACATTGAATCAGAAGATCAATTTAGGAAGTATTACCATCTTAACAATATTATATCTTCTGATCCATCAATACAGGATATTTCATTTATTTACATCTTCTTTAATTTCTTTCAATAATGTTTTGTAGTTTTCAGAGTATAACTTTGCACTTCTTTAGGTGTGTATATATATATATATATGTATATATATATATACCTAAATATTTAAGTTTTTTTAATGCTATTCTAAGTGCAGTTCTTTTTTGGATGGTTCATTTTTAATGTATAGATGCACAATTAATTTTTGTATATTTTATCCGGCAACCTTGCTGAACAGGTTGATTCTTTAAGATTTTTCTATTTTTGAGATCATGTCATATTCAAGTAAAAATAGTTTTATTTTTTCCTTTTCAATCTGTACGCCTTTTGATCTCATTTTATTTTCTATTGCCCTTGCTGGAACCTCTAGTACAAAGTTGAATAGAAAGAGAGTGCACATCTATGTTTTATTCTTGATCTCAAGGGGAAAGGATTCACTCTTTCATTCTTGGGTACGAGTATATTAGCTCTGATTTTTTATTAATATACTTCATCAGATTGAGGAAGTTCCCTTCTATTCTTTGTTTGTTGAGAGGTGTTTTTGATCATGAAGGGGTGTTGCATTTTGACAAATGTTTTTTCTGCATCTATTGAAATTATCATGTAGTTTTTGGCTTTTTGTCTATTTTTATGGTTTATTACGTTCTTGATTTTGAATATTAAACCAAACTTATATTGCTGGGATATCATTATTTGGCTTTGGTATCAGGATATAGCTGGCCTTATAGAACGATTTAGGAACTATTCCCTCATATTTTTTGGAAGAGAAATATTGGCATTAATTCTTTTTAAAATGTTTGCTAGAACTCACCAGTGAAGCTGTCTGTTCCTAGAATATTTTATGTTGAGAGGTTTTGATAACTGATTCTGCCTCTTCACTTATTATATGTCTATTGATATGTTCTTTTTTCTTGAGTCAGTTTGGGTAATTTTTGTGCTTCTGGGAGATTGTTTATTTTATGTAGGTCATCTAATTTGTTGACGTATAGTTGTTTATAGTATTTTCTAATAATCTTTTTTCTCCATGGTTAGTAGCAGTGTCTTTACTTGCATTTCTGATTTTAGTTATTTAATTCTTTCTTTTTTTCTTTGTTAGTTAAGCTAAAGATTTATTAATTTTGTTGGCTCTTTTCAAAGAGCCAACTTTTGCTTTAACTGATTCTATTTTGCTATTCCCTAAAAAAAGTCCTCAAAGCTCTAGATTATTTTCTTCCTTCTTCTCCCTCTTGTTTGCTTTGCTATTCTTTTTCTGTGTCTTCAAGGTATAAAATAAGGTTATTGATTTGAGATATGTCTTTTCTTGTAATGTAGGTATTTACTGTTATAAATTTTCCTCTGAGCACTGCCTTTGCTTTATCCTGTAAGTTTTGGTATGTTGTGTTTTCATTTTCATTCATCTCTGAATATTTTCTAATTCTCTTGTAATTTGTTCTTTCAGTTACTGGTTGTTTAAGAGTGTATTGTTTAATGTCCACATATTTTTCAAATTTTTAGTTTTCTTTCTGTTATTGAGTTCTAGCTGCATTCCACTGTGGATGGAGAAGATAACTTTGTATGAATTTAATGTTTTTAAATTTATTGAGAATTGTTTTATGGCCTAACTTATAGTATGATATAGGAAATATGCCATGTCTACTTGAGAAAAATAGGTGTCTTACTGTTTTAGGGTATAGCGTTCTATATACGTCTGTTATGAACTTATTTTAGTGTTGATCAGGCCCTCCATATCCTTATTGACCATATGTTAAAATGCTTTATTCATTCTTTAAAGTGGAGTACTGAATTCTCCAACTATTATTGTAGAATTGTTTCTCCCTTCAATTCTGTAATTGTTTATGTAATTTAGGGCTCTGTTGTTTGGTACATATATGTTGATAGTTGTTATAGCTTTTTGACGAATGTATACACACACACACACACACACACACACACACAGAAGGTGTGAAAAAAAATGTATACTCGTTTTAAGAAAGGAAAAAACCATATTAAAGTTAGGCTGATGGTAACCACTTTGAGCACCTCTTGTAATTGCAGAAGTCAAACATGACTCATATTCATCTTTTGTTATCAGTATATATTTAGTATTACAATTTTAATACAGTTATTTCCTTTCTTAAAATGTGTATACATTTTTTTGTCTCCCTCTCCTTTACGCTCTTCCTCTCCCTCTCCCCCCGTCTCTCTCTCTCTGTCTCTATCTCTCTCTCTCTGTCTCTCTCTCTCTCTCTCTTTCTCTCTCTCTCTCTCTCTCTCTCTCTCTCTCTATATATATATATATATGTATATGTTATATATATGCGTATATATATACATATATATTATTTCCTCCTTTGTCTCTTGTAATAGTTTTTAATTAAAAGTTTATTTTGTCTAATATTATTATAACCATCTCAGCTCTTTATCAGATTGTTATTTTCATGTAATATCTTTTCCCATCCTTTCATTTTTTTCAGTCTATTTCTTTGGCTCTAAAGTAAGTCTGTTTTAAACAATATATAGTTGTAAAGTGTTTCTTAATCTGTTCTGTCAATCTCTTCCTTTTGATTGGAGAGTTTGATCTATGTACATTTAAAGTAATTACTAGTAAGGAATGACTAACTTCTGACATTTTATTATTTATTTGCTGTATGTCTGATAGCTTTTTTGAGTACCTGATTTCCTCTGTTACTTCCTTCCTTCATGTTTAGTTGATTTTTTGTAGTGGCACATTTGGATTCGCTTTTCATTTCTTGCATACATTATATTGATGTTTTCTTTGTGGTTAGCATGGGGATTATGTTTATCATCCTAAACTTATAACAATATAATTTAAATTGATACCAACTTATCTTCATTAGTGTATGAAAAATATCCTTCTGTATTGCTCTTTCCCTTTATGTTATTGTTGTCACAAGTTACATCTTTATAAATTGTCTGCTCTATAGCATAGATTTATAATTTTTTTATGTGCTTGTCATTGAAATCATGTAGGAAATAAAAAAATAGAGTTACAAACCAAATATACAATAATACTGACTTTTATGTTTGTCCACACATTTACCTTGATTGGGTCTTTATTTCTTCATACTGCTTTGAGTTACTGTCTTGCATCCTTTCATTTCAATCTGAAGGAATAATATTTCTCATAGGGCAGACCTAGTGATGAACTCTCTCAGCTTTTGTTTATCTGTGAATGACTTATTCTCTAAATTTTGAAGAACAGTTTTGTTGGGTATAAAATTCAATGTCAACAGTTCTTTTCTTTTAGCACTTTAACTATGTCATCCCACTGCCTTCTGGCTTCCGTGTTTTTTGATGATAAACCAGCTGTTAATCTCATTAATGATCCCTTGATTGTGAGAAGTCATTCTCTGTTGTTGCTTTCAAGATGGTCTCTTTGTTTTTAGCTGAATTTCAAAAGTTTGATTGTAATGCATCTCAGTGTGGGTCTCTTTCTACTGGTCTTACTTTGAGTTTGTTGCAGTCTTTGGAGTTTTAGGTGGATATCTTTCATCAAAATTATCAAGTTTTGGCCATTTTTTCCCCAAATGTTATTTCTGTGCTCTTTTCTGTCTTGTCTCCTTTTCAGACTCCTATAATGTGTATGTTGGTCTGGTAATGGTGTCCTACTGTTCCCATAGGCTCTGTTTACTTTTCTTCATTCTTCTTTCTACTGCTCAGATTCAATAATTTCACTTATTCTTCCTCCTAGTTTGCTGATTCTTTCTTCTGCCTGCTTATATTTGTTGTTGAACCCTCTAGTGAATTATCCATTTTTTGTTATTGTACTTTTTAGAATTTGTTTGATTCTTTTTTATAATTACTATCTCTTCCTTGATATTCTCTTGGTTCCTACATTGTTTTCCTGATTTCCTTTAGTGCTTTTTTCCCATGTTTTTCTTTATCTCCTTGAGTATATTTAAGACAGATGTTATAAACTTTTTGCCTTATAAGTTTCTCAGTGGAGTTTCTCAGGAATCCTTTCTGTTAATTTATGTATTCTATAAATAGGCAATACTTTCCAATTTCTATGTATGCCTTGTAATTTTTTGTTGCTTTTGTTGAAATTTGGGTTTTGAGTATTATAATGTGGTAATTTTCAAATGAGATTCTGCCCCTTCTCGAGGAATTACTGCATTTTTGTTGAAAGCTATGTAGTCTGTTTATTTAGATAGTCTTTCAAAAACTTTATTTCTTGATATGGTCATCAAAGTCTCTATCCTTTAGTTTTTGTTTTTTTTTTTCAGTTTATGTTATGACAGTGGTTTCCTTGAATGCCAGGAGCTAAAGCAAGAAAACAAACAAAAACAAAAACAAAAATACACACAGGGACACAAAACAAATTTCTCTCCCAGACTCTGTGCTGAGACACTCTTTCAATACTTATTCAGATTTGCACTGAACCCAGAAGTCATCCTGAGGTGAAAACACAGGGTTTTCTTTATTGTTTGTTTTTTTGTTTGTTTGTTTGTTCTGAGTATGCATCTTTCCCCAAGCATGTGTTTGGCTTTCTAAACTCTCCTGTATGGACAGGTACTTTTTTAAATGTTCTATTTACCCAAAGCGTGTCTCACAGTGTTTGCTCCCATGCCTTAGGCATTTTATTGTATATCTTGACCAATAACCTTTTGCCTCATGGATCTGTGGTCTGTTAGTTTACCTTGTGGTTTTTTTTGAGCCATATCCTCCACTTTTCCAGTCCGTGTTCCCAGTTAGGTCAAACAGAGATATTCACTTTGCATCATTCCTTCAGGTAGTCCCCAGTAAAGTTAGAACAGACATACACAATAATTTGCTAGTAGAGTCTGTTCTCCTCCCTGCCAAACGAGCAACCAGGATCCCCTACTGGAAACATGGGCTAATGCCACTAGAAGAATTCCAGTGCTTTAAGATTCCCTGGCTTTAGCATGGCTAATGTGTTGGGAGTGGTCTGAGAAAGGGCAAGTAAAAACTCCACAAATCTTTTTATCCGATTTTCAAGTTGCCTTTTTTCTTGGTTGCTGTATGCCTTTGAATGCTTTCTGGGGTTTTTCTATCATTGGTTCTGACAGTTTATGCTTTTCCTTTGATGTTTCTACCAGGGCAAGAGTTCTTGGAACTGCATACTCTGCCATTTTGCTCATTGTATTTGCTTATGGCACTCATTGTATTCATTTTTAAATGATAGCTTTACTCAATATAGGATTCTGTGTTGGCAATATTTTTTTTCTTTGAGCATTTTGAATATGTTATCTCACTTTCTCTGGCCTCCCATTATTCCTGGAAAGGAAGGAAAGTCAGTTAGTTGTTAATCTTACTGAGATCTCTGGTAAATGATGAGTCATTTCTCTCTTGTGGTTTTAAAGACTTTCTCCTTGTCTTTGGCTTTCAGCATTTTTTACTATGATGTGTCTGATCTGCATCTCTGCACGTATACTACTTAGAGCTTCTTGCATGTGTAGTATAATGTTTTTCATCATTGTTGGGTAGTTTTCAGCCATTATTTCTTCAAATATTGTTTTCTGTTCCTTTTACTTGCCTTTCCTCTGGTAGTCCCATTATGCTTATAGATGCATTTTGTAGCATCCTACATTTCTCTGAAGCTATTAATTTTTCATTATTATTCTTACTGATTTATTTTCTAATTTGTTGTTTTCATTCCTGTTAATTTATAGTAAATGTTGAGTTCCTCTAGTGAGTGTTTTTTTTTTTTCCTTCATTTTTGTTATTGTTCTTTTTAGCACCAGAATTTCTATTTGGATGTTTCAAAATCATTTATGTATCACTTTAATGCTATTGTCTTTTGGATGAGACATTGTCATTTTACCTTTTTCACTTTTTTAAAGAAATGGTACTTTTTAAGTGTGTTTTTAAAAAAATATTTACTTAAATATTTACCATAAATATTTGAAGGTTTTAAAGTGATTGTGAAGTTTAACATCGGGGCCCTCTCATGGGCAGTTTCTATTGTCTGCTTCCTCTCTTCTCAATGGATGATACTGTCTTCTTTCTTTGCATACTATAAGTTTTTGTTAAATTTGGACGTTTAAAATTATATACTATAGCAGGTTTGGATACAGATTCCTCACTGCCCTGTTCGCAGGGCTTGTTTATATTTGCTTGTTTGGTTGTATAGTGCTTTGGCTGGATCATTTTATTAAAGTCTATTTCCCCTGCAGTGTACTGACTCTGATGTTGCTTTTCAGAAAGCACAGACTTGGCCTGTCCACATTCACCCTGGGTTCATAGTGACCCACTAATGTGGGTCTTTTGTAAAAGCAAAGTGGTGTGATGCAAACTTTTGGAAAGCTGGGGATACGTATATATCTATCTATCATTGCTTTTTGTAATAAATGGGAATTTAAGAAATACAATGCTATCTTGACTGAAAGCCAATATTTTTATATTTAAACGATCACTGTACCTACTACTTACTATAAGGTGAATATATGAGGTATGGGAGCTTGCCTAGGGATTTCTAGTTCTTGACCTAAAGCCTGGTGCTCACTTTTGGAAATAATGATCATATAGTGTTTGTGTAGATGTAGTCTATTTTTAGATACACTTATTTGATACTTTATGAAAATAATTAAAATTAATTTTATAATATATTTTTAAGAAAAGTATTTTTAAAAAATATGTTTTAGAAAAATATCAGTTTTTACATTGTTTCAAAATGAAAAAAAAATTAGAGAATTACCAGGAGGAAAAGCCAAGTTCTATGAAGAACTTTAGGTAAAATTTCATTACAAACCATTCTCACCCCAATAAACTTTAATTAAAAAAAAAGAGAGGGTGCAGTATGATCTGAATCTCAAACATTGTAAAATTATTTTGATATCTTTGCAGTACTGTCTTCTCTGAGTGCACTTATGTGTGTTCATTTAAAGTAGAGGAAATAATGAAATATCTGCCATTTTTCCTGTTTGATTTTTAAGTGCATAAGCTCATTTCAGTGAATAAATTTCTACATATATTTTCAAGTTTATTTGCTTCAAATTCTTAACTTTCACACCAGGAGGCTATACTTGTTCAGTTTCTGAAAACAGTAACCTGTTACTGGCATAAAAGTTATTGTTTGTATTAAAATTTTTTTTATTAATTGAAAACAAAATAAAATTTAAAACACTACTAATTTTTCACTGTCATTTGTATACTAGTTAAATACAACAGACTTATTTATTCTGTATTTATTATATTTGATTGTTATATTTGTTCCAATTTTAGGCCTTTGAAGACAATTTAATTGAAGCAAGGAAAGAAATTGAGGTTTCACAGAGTAAATATAATGCTCTATCATTACAGTTGAATAATAAACAGACTGAACTTATCCAGAAGGATATGGATATTACCCTGGTCAGGCAAGTGTATTCAATTTTTTTTTAAATTAAAGTTTATCGGGGTGACAATTGTTTGTAAAGTTACATAGATTTCAGGTGTACAATTCTGTAGTACATCATCTATAAATCCCATTGTGTGTTCACCACCCAGAGTCAGTTCTCCTTCCATCACCATATATTTGTTCCCCTTTACCCTCATCTACTACCCTCCTCCCCCCTTACCCTCTAGTAACCACTAAACTATTGTCTGTGTGTATGAGTTTTTGTTTCTCATTTGTTTGTCTTGTTATTTTGTTGTTTTTGGTTTATATACCACACATCAGTGAAATCATGTGGTTCTGTGCTTTTTCTGTCTGACTTATTTCACTTAGCATTATAATCTCAAGATCGATCCATGTTGTCACAAATGGTCCTATTTCATCTTTTCTTACTGCCGAATAGTATTCCATTGTGTATATATACACAGTGTATTCAATTTTTAATTTAAAATTACAGAAATGTCATTAGTTGTTCAGAATGGCAGCATTTATGTTTATTGTTAACACCCTGAAATGACAACCGTATGTCTTCTGTGGGTACATATGTTTGTGCATTGAAATTATCTGGATTTATATACATCTATCTAGAATTATAAAATGGAAATAGTTAACTGGAGAGAATCAGGAGTTTCACAGGATTGGGCCAAGCATGCTCAACAAGTAGGCTTGTTTGAGTTTTTAACAAGGCCAAAGCATTCATTTATTGCTTCCTTTTAAAATTCCTGACCATGTGTTGTATAATATTCATTATTGTTATAATGAAAAACCCATTTTGACTTTTTATTTCATTATGTTCTAAATAGTTTTAGTTTGTGAAATATTCTATAGTAAAAGAGTTAATTTTGTAGTACTACCTATAAAGTGGGATTACTTGAAAAACTTGTTTTGAAGAATTTTGAAAGATTTTAAATTACCTATTAATTTAAATAGTAATGACCTTTATCAGAAAATAGTGTTAGAATAAATAATAAATATATACACACATATACACATATACATATCATATATATACACATATGTATGTATGCATAGTTTTTTTACTTAATTAAAATAAGTCATACAGAGTTTATCTTATAACTCTCCAAACACAATTTCATCTTCTGGTTCTATACTATATATAGTATATATATTTAATGTATTTATATCTACTTATATTTAATATGTAATTATATGTAATTGTAATATTATACATAAATGTTATATTTTTATATGTATTTAGTGTATTGCAAAACACACACATGTATATAATATATATATATATATGCACACACACATCAGGGTAGGGCAGGACTTTGCTTGGATAATAATTTATATATATATAAATCTGTTATCCAAACAAAAATTCACTTTGTAACATTTTAAAAATCTTATCATAGGGATGATGAAAAGTATAAATTTTACAGATAACAGACTGGTTGACTTATCCACTTATAGTATAATTATTTTTTAAGCCAATAATTTGATGAAGTCAGAAAAGTAATGCTAAATAATAATATAATGTTAGATTTGGATGATATCTTAAAATTACTATTTATTTCTATCTTCTTTTCAGTAAGATAATATAGCTTTAATCTTTGCTTGATACTTTTAGTTTATAAGTATCTTAGTTCTTTTCATTTTTATATTGTTTAAATTTTAATATTGTTTCATATATTGAGTTGAAATTTGCCTTTTTACAATATCCACCCATTTATCTTGGTTTCTTATCTGGAGAATCTGTGTGTTGTACAAAAGACACACAAAGCCATAATTGTTGGAAACATGGTCTAAGCACTTCCTTATTTAGATACACGTTTTCTTATTGATTAACAATGGAGTTGACCTAGCTTTATTTCTTTATGGGTGTATTTCTTTGGAATTCATCATTATTTTCATATTTCTTGAATATTTAATCCATGTCACCCATGGAATATTATTGTGAACTACCTGAAATGATGTTTACCCTGAGTTAGAATATAAATAAATAATATATATATATATATATATATATATATATATATATATATATATATATACATGTCTGTAATGCTTACAGAGCATCTGAATATATATACTAACCATAAAAAACAAAACAAAAACTAACCAGTTAAGTTACCAAACTAAAATTTTGTCTTAATAGGTAATGGTTTCATAATTACATAGAGGGTAGGCTAAATGATTAGCCCATCTTCCAGTGAAGAGATGGGCTATTGTCATTGAGTTGTGAATTTTTCTTGGAAATTAGTGTGAATCTTCTAAAAAGAAAAAGACAAAGAAAGAAAAAAAAGAAAAAAGTCAAGACAGTTTAGTAATAATTTTGGTTAGGAACATCATCAGTCGAATCCTGAAATTGGATTAACACATCTGGACAATAGTGTTGACAGGCACTTAGCAGAAGCAAGTGTAAATTATCTCTGGAGGATGATAAAACAATTCTGTCTTCAAATTATGTCTGTAGTTTTGCAAACTAATGTCTAGCACATGGTCAGAAATATCAATTATATACTAATGTAAGAATGAAAATTAAAAAACATAAGAACTGGAAAAGACCTCAGTATTTGCCTATAATGTGATTAATTCCCACAGAAAATTAAAAATTTATAGAAACATTGTTTAAATTAATAAGTGAGTTTAGCACACTTGGTAGATACAAGTCAGTGTATAAAATTCAATTGCACTTTTTTGCCACGAAAAAAGTTAAGAAATGGACTTAAAAATAATGGAATTTACAATAGGACTAAAATATGAAGAATAAATATAATGAAAAATGTGAATTACCTTTATAGAGATAACTTTAAAACATTGAGAGAAACAAAAGGTCTAATACGTGCAGGAATACACAAAGTTCATGATTTGGAAGACTCAGAATGATAAAGACGTTGATTCTCTCCAAATAGATATTAACATTCAGATTATTAGCAACAGGAAACCATTACTACTCCTAGACCAGAAGAGGCAAGGAAAGAAGCTGTTATTAAATCTCTGTGAGAAATCTAGTCCTGCCTGGGGTAGCGGCTGATTAATAGGAGAAATTTTTTTTAGAGGAACAGAGACACTGCTAACTGTGGCTCAGCAGGGAGGGAGCTAGGGAAAGAAATAGCTTGATCTCTTTCTCCTTTACCCTCTTATCATTGCCTAGGACTTCCAACTAATCAAATTCAGTCAGACCTAGAAAACAAGGAGCCAGTGTAATGCAGTTTGTAGAGGTTGGCCTCTTAGACTATAGTACTAGAGAGTAGGATAGAGATGATGAAGATTGGGTAAGAGAGTATGAGGCGCATTCTCCATGATTACTCTTTTTCAGAGCTTTCCTGTACATTTATTACTTATTAACTTTTCTGTACAAACTTTGGAGTAAACTTGCTTATTTTTTTGTTGGGCATTTTATTAGAGCATCAAATTTATAAGTAAACCTAAAGCAAATTGACATCTTTATGATGTTAGTCTTCATGTCTTAGAGTATGCTATGTCATTCCATTTGTGTCAGTACCTTTGTGTCCTTACAAAATGTTTTATGTTCTTTTTCTCATATGGGTTTTGACATTTCTTGTTAAAATTTATTCCTAGCTATATTTTGTTACTATTTTAAATGGAGTCATTTTTCCCATATAGCTTCCGACTGATTGTCGTTTTATTGCTTATAGTTTTTGCTCTACCTGTTTTGATGTGCTATGATTTGGTGGGTAATGTAAGTGTTCATAGTTTTATTGTTTTTACTGTGAATTGTACTTTTAACTTCTTTCTGTGTGTTTTAATTTTTTGCCTTGAGTTCTAATTCCTCCAAAATGAATATTGTATTTTTTATTTTTGTTAACATTTATATAACAAACAAAATAAGTACATAATTATTTTGGTATGATACATGCAATTTATAAAACAATACATACAGTACAGAAAAGTACAAAGGAAATAGAGGGAAAAATTACACTGCAATAGAGAAATAACAACCTTTAAAATTCTGTGAGACTCTATAGATTTTTCTTAATGAGTATTTGTAGATTGAAGATTAGGTAGACAGAAGTTTTTAGGTTAAAGGGACTGTTGCATATGTTCTTTTAATAAATAGTAAATTAAGTTTTTGTGATATAATGAAATAATGACACTAATGTGAAATTGAGAGAATTATTAAATCTTAGATAATTATTCTCTATAAAAAAACACTAACTTTTGATCTTTATAAAGCTAAGAAAAAAATGGCATGAAAAATTGATGGTTGATGACATTATGTTGGTTTTTTTTTTAAGAAAACTACATTTTATCTTTAGTTGGTTTTGACATCCTGCTATGTATACTTTGGAAAATAGGACATGCATTCAAACATTTTAACTCCTCATTTTGTGTCTCAAGATTTATAACATTTATCTCCTTTTGTATAACTACAGTGCTCAAAGATGTTTAGGCCTAGTTCTATATATTGCTACAGTGCTCATAAGTACACTATTCACTCTTCATTCCTATACTTTAATTCATCTCAAGGGCCTATTTTTACCAGGGCCTCCCTATTACTAGAGAATGTTTTCTTCCCCACTGGCATCAAATTTAGCTATGTGACTTATTTTGGCCTGTGGAACGAGAGTGAAAGTGACATATACCACATCCTGGCAAATGTTTTAATAGTCATTGCTTTGATTTGCCTTTGTTTTTTGCCCTCTGCCACTAGAGTGGTTTATCCCTAATACAGTTTACTGCTCCAATTTGAGTCCTAGAATAAAGGAAAGCCACATGTAAGATAAGCAAGCAATAACTCTTATGTTGTTGTTTTTGTAAGCCATCAAGATTTTTTAAAACTGCAGAATAACCTAGGGAAGCTGTCTGACACCCTCTGTTAGCCATTGTTATCAAATTTGATCTCGAAAGGGATATTCCTAATTTATCCTATGGCCCACTCAATACCGTAGATAACATCACTGCAACTGAAAGAACTTTGGATTTATCTTTCAGCAATATAATATTTTTAATAACTTAAGGTTCTTCTTGAAATGGGAAGAAGAATTGTTGGTTCTCAGCATCCTCTAAGCTCAACCCACACTTTCCTATTTTCCTCTTTCGTTTTTGTCTAGAGGAACTTCTCAAACTTGAGCCTACCAATTAACTTTATTTTCTATAGCATTGATTTTCCTATAACTGCTTTTATTATGAAGTTTAATGCTATCATGACATCTTTCTTTTTAATAGTTTTTCTTTATGTTACCCTTTTTATTTTATCCATTCAACAACTCTCTTGTCCCATATGTTCTGGAAAACAGAGCCTGAGTGAAGGATTACATACTGATTACTCACTGGAGGGATTCAGCTCCAGGACAGAGTGAGTGAGAGCCTCTGAGGCAGGGAAGCATAAAATGTAATTCAAAGAATTGCATTATTGTGTTGGCCACTGCTTCATAATGATCCATCAAGAGACAGTAGGTGCACTGAATTTGCAACCCGAGTTGATTCTGGACTTGCTTTAGAGAGAAATCATGCCCAACATCAATCCATCAGATGGAAAAAGAAAAAAAAAAAAGAAAGAAACCTGTCTAGCTCCTTCTTGTGTTTTGTCTTCCATTGACCAAAATGTACTGCGTGTGCCATGCCTGTGTTGTAGCATTTTATCCTAATCTGGAAGTGATACAAGGAGACAAACATCTAGAAGGGGAGCTGGTTGACCTTAAGTGATGGAGCCTCATGAACTGTATGATTTTCATAGGCTGTACTGGTAATTAATAGGCTGAAGCAGAGCAAAGGACTGAAAACCTAGGAGGCAGGCGAGGCTGAATCTGAAAAGGCATCTAAGATGTGTCTAACACAACAACAAATATTTAATAAGGGACAGGAATTGTTCTAGATGCTTTGTTTATAACAGTGAATAAAAACGTTCCTATCTTCACAGAGATTTTATTAAGATCACCTTCACATCTTGACTTACTATTAATAATTCAGAGAAGTGTGATGGTTTTTTGTTTCATAATTTTTCTAGATCTTCTAATTCCTTCAGTTACTCCTACTCAGAGATGCTCTTTTCCTCTGAGTATGCACAATAAAATTTCTTTTTTCTTAATTTTAAGTACTCCCCCTTTTTAATCAGCCCTGCTAGTTTTTGGTTTTTTTTAACTTGTTTTCAAATGAGGAAAGATCTAGACAAATTCAATATTTTCCAGTGGTCCAGATGTGTGAGTTTTGTAAGCCTTAATTGTTACTTATTTTGATACTGATCATGTTCCAAGTTTCATATTTGTAATATTGGTGTACATCCCATGTCATCTACTTTTCTTTCAGAGAGTGATGTGGGGAGACATAGAGAAACAAACATATCTATATAGTGTAAGATTATGCTTCCATGACACTTAACTGAGAATATGCCCAGAAGATAGTATGAGATGAGCATCAAGAATATGTTCTTCCCTTAGTTGATTTTTAGTCTCCTAATGCCTCATATTATGCACATCTTGCTACTCTTGAGTGTGTTTCTTCTGATTAAAGATACACGTATTTTGTTCCACATGACCCTTAAAGATGAGCCAACTACTGATTTTGGCTCTCTTTAGGAAATAACAAATGTCTCCTAGTATTGGAAGAGACATAAATTCGCTGTGTTTTACATTGTATTGAATGATGATATGTTTTTATCTTCATCCTGTCGCCTTTCTAAATGCAGCATTACATAGGTCTCCTGGCTAACATATGTCTTGACTATGTATTCTGATGGAATTTCATCCTATATCCTTTGATAATTCTTGCCAATATTATTCTTGAAAAATGGCAGTGCTCAGCAAGCATTATTACTGTGGGTCACCTCTTTCCTCCTCTGTGAGAATTACATTTCCTCAAGGCATGGTGCCATTATTGATTCACTTCTCCCCTCCCCCATTTTTAGACTATTATTTTCTACAAGTTTCAGTTTTTGAGTAGTTACAGATGGTGCTATAGACTGAATGTCTATGTCCACCCAACATTCATATGCTCAAATCTTAATGCTTAATACGATGGCATTAGGAGACTTTGGGCAGTACTTATGTAATGAGGTTAGAGCCCTCATGAATGAGATTAGTGTTCTTTACAAAAGAGACCTCCCAGAGCTCCCTAGTACCTTCCACCATGTGAGGATACAAGAAGTCTATGACCTCAAGGAGGGATCACATTCGACTGCACTGGCACTCAGATTCTTGACTTCCAGCCTATAGAACAATAAGAAATAAATTTGTGTTTTTGTAAATTACCCAGTCTAGGGTATTTTGTTACAGCAGCCTGACAGGACTAAGACACACAGTGTTTTTCTGTGTATCTGTATGGGTGCCGGGGTTGTTGGATGTGGAGAACATTAATATTCTAAACTAAGAAGCAGAACTCATCTCTCCTACACTAATATCCATCCATCTTTAACAACTGTCTGCATATTGCTTTTGTTCCTTCTTTCTTTTAAGATTCGTCATATATGAATGAATCACCAGTTTGACATTATAGGTAAAGAAGTTTCCATTAAAAAAATAGTCTCCAAAATATACTATAAAGTGTATTTCTGTAAAATATATCCTTATATTTTTCTCTTTAAATTGAATATACAAAATATTTTCCACTTTTATAGGATCTGCATCACACAGGAAATTCACTAGCATGGGAATCCGGAAACCTCTATCCCAGAGGTGTGGCTTCCCTGGACCCTTAGTGCCATCATTATGACCATCACCAATTCATTTGTCGTCCTACTTGCCAGTTTCACCCTTGGTGGGTTGGAAGGACTGGTTTCACCTTGTGTTGCTCTCTTTTCTTCTGGCTTTTTTGCCCTGTCATTTCCTTCAAGCTAGATTTATCACAGGAGTCACAGGAATTCCAGCCCAGGCCCTGACTAGTAGTGCTTTAAGGAACTTTGATGTAAAAACTTCATTTGCATGCTGGGTATTCATTTTAATACATTTAAAGTTCTGTATAATATACAATGAAAGGTTGACTTACCCTGTATTCAAAAGTGTCTGATAACTGTCATTGGCATCAGTGATTATCAATTCTTGGAGTTGAGGTGTAAGTTAATTTCAATAAGAAGGTGGTACTGTGTCTGTATATCTAAGGTTTTTATTGCTATCAAGCTATAAAAGAAAATTGGGAAGTATTTGGTTTTGAAAGTCATAGTAGTTCTATCAATACATCCTAGGTATATGTGATAAATATTAAATACTTTATATGTTATTTCTCTTGTTAATATTTTTGCCTACAGTAAAAAATAATAGATGGAAAAAAATGGAAGCCAATCTATAACCCTAGATGAAACACAATTATTTAACTGAGATGATCTCTGTTCATGCTTCTCTCTATTTATTGCTTGCTTTGCTCAGGAAGGAGTTGCAGGAACTCCAGAATCTTTACAAACAGAACAGTGCACATACAACACAGCAAGCAGAGCTGATCCAGCAGCTTCAGGTGCTCAATATGGACACACAGAAAATACTGAGGAATCAGGAAGAGGTCCACACAGCTGAAAGTATATCATATCAAAAAGTATGCTTTTATTCTGTCATAAAAATGTGAATTGATATGTATGAACTTATAAAAATTTATACAATTCAAATTTCTTCAAATTTCCACATTTCTTTATTACTCCTTCTTATATACTCGTATGTTTCTTCAAAATTAGAAATGAAATATTCAATTTGGTAATATTTAAAATTTTTTGAGTTTTCTTATGGCTATTAAAGCTGAAATTTAAAATATGGATGCAAATTTATTATGTTGGATATTGTTTTTATAAACTGAAGTTTTGATATCTGCTATGGAACATGCCAGGACGATAGCCCCAAAACCAGGAAGGTTTTGGAGAATGGAATTAGCTTTCTATTATGAGAAATTATTCAAGAATGATTTTAGTTTATGGCCTAAAGCAGTCTTTCATTATAGAATTTGTACATTATTTTATTGGCAAATCTGCACAAACACAAATGCGTATGCTGATGAGGTCTTCAGGATCAATATTTTCCAAAGATTTTTCCCTCTTTATTTTTGTGTGTTTCTTTTGAGTAGTCATTTTACTTTACAGTTGTTTTAGGAGTCCCTCAAGAAGCCTTACCCAGCTATTTAGGTATGCTGACTGATTCAGCAGCAATAATTATAGTTAGTCATTAAAAAAAAACAAACACGTTTATTGAATTCTGTATGTTTTGTGTAGTGTACTAAGTTATTTATAGAAATAAGTTAGTTGCTATATAGGTCAATCCTATGAGATTGATTTTATACCCTTGTAATAGTTGAGGCAACCGAGGTTAAATAGTGTAATCTATGTTATTTTGGGATTTTTTTTCTGTTTAAACTTCCTCTTCTCCTAAAAAAGCACCATGAAAATTCAGTATCTATAATTAACATGAAATAAATAACCATTAAATAAACTTGAAACACATTTTTAAATGATGCTTTGGAACATAAGTGGTTTTCAATCTGTATCACGTGTTTCCCTCGAGTTTCCCTCTGGACATGGATGATACCAAGTAGAAGTTTAGCACCTATCCTCTACTCTCTGAATAGAGCAGCTCCACCTGTTTGTTTTATATGGTGGGATTGTTCATTATGCTTTTGTTTCTAAACCAGGCTCCATTGCTAAAATGACTTGAAAAATTGGACCTAATTAGTATCTTTATTTTTTTTTCTCTTTTTCACTTGTATATTTAACTCAAGCATTTCTCTTTCTTAATTTTTTTAAAGTCCCCTCCCATAACAATTTATATTCAAATATAGCATGTTACCATCCTCTATGAAAAGATCTCCCATTATTATTCTTCAGACACTGAAATTTTAAAAAAAAATTCCTATAGCATTACAATTTTTAACTTTTTGACCTTCTGCAGGTATTTTATTAGTCTTATTTTTCGTTTTTTCCAGAAAATGTATTATTTGTGGAGTTCAGGATTTTTAAATTTGGGAATGACCACATCGCTTTGTTTATCATAAGTAAACAGTAAACTGCTGTTCAGACTTCTAGTGTTCATTTACATTAAAATATGCATTCTAATCCGGGAGTATTTTACTTAATACATATCTTTGTTCCTCTTCCACGTGTATTTTTTTAACATCTTCCCAATAAATTTGAATAATCTAATAGTCCACACAACAATGAGATGAAATGGTTTAATTAAAACTTAAGATTTTCAAATATATTTTTACATAATTTAATTTTACTATTTCTAAATAATAATCGTGGCCTAGCTGTAAGACTCAGGTGGATAAAAAAAATAAAATAAAATATTACATTAATAACAGTTTATCTCTGATTCTTACTAAGTTTACTTGTTCAAGAGTTAGGTCTTCTTAATTTAGTGTCTCAGAAACGGGGTTTCTGTTTTCCTCTTTTCTCTTTCTCAGTTCACCTCTCAACTTTTTAACTTCCCTCTCACTTTTCCCCTCATTTCTCCCATTTTTTCAGTTGGTTTATATCATAATATCCATTTCATTATCTGAAGAGATTAAAAACAAAACAAAACAAAACAAGAAACAGTTGCCCACAATGGTAGGATGAGGGGAATGAGGAAGGGAGACACAGGTGAGGAGAGAAAACAGAAAAGAAGTCTGAGCACAGGAAAGAGGTGTCATATTTTCCCAGAAGTCTCCATAACAAATGATTAGTCTCATAAATAAAACTGCCTAACAAATAAGGTACAGGGCTCCTCTGGAAGAGAAACTCTCAAGAGAAATAAAAGTAAGCTGAGTGTTTTCTTCTTCTGAGTATGTAGCCAATTACATAAGTCCTAATAATTTTTCTACCTTTGCGCACATCATTTTTATACATGTGTATGATGTAAAGATAGATGGAATTGTATCAGTAGTTATGATTTCTAGACTATCTAACATGTTCGGGGTACTAAATATGTATTTTATCACCTTTTGTTCAATTTAGTGATAATTACATGACACAAGCTAATATCAATCCGTGAAAATAAGGAGTTAGGTTATACATACTTTTAGTTTCAACTGCATGTTAAATCAGAGTTTTTTCTTCTCATTTTTCTACTATAAACAGATATAATTTTCACCTGTAGAATTTTTGTCTCAACCAGAGTAGCAAATAGTATACTTATTCACTATATATGGAAATTTTATTCTTTAAACAAATTAGTCATTGGCTCACAGAGCATATACATTTTCAAAAATTTTTAAGGTAAATAAAATATCTTGTTCCTCAACATTAATAAAAATATGGGGAAAAGAATGCTGCAGTCTAAGCCCCTGAAAATTATAGGACTTAAAGTTTGGGGTCCTGTTTCTGGAGGTAACTTGCTTTCTGTCCCTGGGGGATCCTATGAATTGTTTTGTTTGTTTGTTTTTACTGTCATTTCTTCAACAAAATACAGCATGAAGAGTAGTAAGCATAATAAATTACTTATGAATTATAATGATAAGACTTCTGAAATATATAGAGGAATGTATGATTAGTTGTTTTTGTAGGCCAGAATCTTGCAAAAGGTTCTGATCCATTCCAGCTTTTCAGATTATTGGAGAAAAGAATTTATAGAGAAAAGAGCCTCTCTGAAAACTGCTGTAAGCAATTGTGATTGCTAATAGGGAAAAATTTACTAATTCAGGATGCCTAAACCAATGCAGATGAATGAATTTGTTATATGACAGAATTTACTCAATTGAGAACTTTTTTTGACTCACCCAACTGTTATTAGTGGGATGAGAATAAGATGGTATCTAACCAGGGGACTGGAACATCCTAAACTTCTGCCTCCTTGCCTGATCTCCTAGAGAAATAAACGTTCTATTATCCTGAGGCTTTGTCACCACAAAATATTAGGTTGGTGCAAAAGTAATTGTGGTTTTTGCAATTATTGTTAACCTAAACTGCAATTAATTTTGCACCAACCTAATACTTTAGAAATAAAAATAATCTTAACCTATTTGGAGGCTTTTTAAAACTAAGTTTACTGGTGGACTTGGCATAGAATTAAAAATGGCTAGAGAGCTGTCTTTGCTTCCTTTACTCTTAAGTTCACAACTGAGTGATCTTATTGCTATTAAGTGAAGCCCAATTAGCTATTAAAGAAAATAGACAAGTGAGAAATGTACATTTGGAATAAGACTAAGGAATAAGAGAGAGTTTGTCCCCATTCCTAGAACAGGGTTTGTCCAGATCATCTATCCCAGCTTTTCCCCAGCAGTTCTTTTTCACCTGCTGCTTAGAAAGATGGATATTTTCAGAGAAAGACAAGAGTTTGCCTCAATGTCTGATGTTGCCCACCCAGTCATATCAGATCAAGCCAGGGCAACTTCTAAATAGGAGTACAACTGTACAAACTTCATGGGAGGGAGTGCGAAGTAGAGAACACAAGAAGATTGCCATTGGTCTGCGTTTTTATGGAAGCAAGGAAAAAGGGAAAGGAGAGGAGACAAGAAAAGAGACATTGAGATAGGGCCTTCTTCCATGAATGAATAGGCCCAGAAGAGCCTTCTATCTGTGAAGGAAGATGCCAAGATATGATACCCAAGAAAAAAAAAAGTATACCATCCCCTTGGCACTGACGGCCAGTAAACTGATCCTCATTTCTGACCACACACTCGTCATACCTGAACCTTGGGCAACAGGAGGAAAATTAGGAGTTTTTCTTTGTCAACACTTATCAATGTTCATGGGATTCTCAAATAGCTGAAATCTGTACATTCTTTTTATTAATTTTTTAATGATGTATAATTTGAAATTCTTAATTCTTTAATGATATTATTTTCTATCATTTTCCACCAAAGAGATTAATTTGTGCTGATTGAGTACAACTCGTTAGTACTAATAAACCATACAAATAAGAGAAAGTGGTTAAATAACCTCTACCTGAATATTTGACTATGTATGCTACTGAGCAGACAGACCTTCACTTACCCGAGCCCCAAATGTCTAGTTAGCTTAGCTCTTGTCTCCAGATTTTGCTTTTTTCTTTTCTGCCCTGAACTCAGTCATGAAAGCTGCAGTCAACATAGCACAGGTAGGTCACTGTACGACCCCTTTCTGATCCTTTCATTGTTCCTTGAAGCTGTCAGGTTCCTACTCTCTCTTCCCTCCTAGAATATCTGCTGGTATCAGCTGTGGAAAGGACATTGGACATACTCTCTGGTATAAAGGTAATTGGAAAGGAAAGTACAAATTTATGTCCTGAAATTCTTTATTAATCATATAGACAACCCTTCCTTTATAAAAATTGCTTAGACTTTGGCTGTAAAGTGAAATAGATTATTCAAAATGTCTGCAATCACAAAGGTACAACCCCTTAAAGAAAATTAAAAATATACATTTTAATTTATATGTCAGAGGAGTGGTTTGGAGGATCTTGTTTTTATGGCCAAGTATGTGTCTGAGAAAAAGCATTAAGGAAAAAGGTTTCGCAAGCCTATTTTAATTTTAAACTTAGAAATTAAAGTATAGCATTCACACAGAAAAGTACTCCGCCATCTTTTGTTTAGATTTCTTCCCATGAGGCAAAGCCAACTAATGGAAGAGTCTCCCCGTATAAAAACCTATTGTACTAGCTACATAATTTTGAGATTCTCCCCTTGGGGATTTTGCTTTTGTTACAAGATCTCACTATTAGCCTTATATATAAAGAAAAACAAACAAACAAAAAAAACAGATCTTAGCCTTTGTGTCACCTTCCCAGTGTCATCAGCAAATATACATATGTATTCTTTATGTAAATCAGTTACCCCAAATTGAATTATGTCTCATTAGATCACAGTTGTAAGTTAGGATTTTCATCAGAAAGTAAGTTCATGAATATTGAAGGACTACTATTGTTAACATACATGACTCTGTATTATACCATTTATGTACCATATGTTGTCTAACAGTTTTAATAAACTCAAGTTTTAAATTTATTTAATGCATGTTGCCTTAAGTTAAAAAAATTAAAGTTATCTATTATGCCTGTAGAACATTGCTTAGATTTTGTCACATTCTGTGCAAAGTCTCTTATTCCCTGTTATCTATAGGGACAAGTCCATCCTCCTTAATTCATTCAGGTGTCTTTACATTCTGTCCACAGTCCGTTGCCTGTCTTTGTCTCATGATTCCTTCTGCCTCTCCTCCCCTACTTCAGCGGTAGATACTAATTTATCCTAAATGGGAATGTACCAGTCTTAATGAATTCTCAATGAAGACTTAGTTTCTCTTTTTTTTAATTTCAAATGTGTACATTAAGTCCAAGTAGGCCGATATATCTTATGCTCCCTTTTGGTCCTTTCCTATAACTGTACATAATTTTTTTTCACATTTCTGACATCTTTAGAATGACTTTTGTTTTCACTCAATCCCTATAATACCATCATGGCTCAATTTAAGTCCTTTATGAAGCCCTCCAAGATTAATACAATAGTTTAAAGTGTTTTCATCCTCCTTCAAAATTTAGCTCACTTTTTCTGTATTACACTGGCCAATAATGCATATTGCTTGCTTTTAAAATATCAATTGTAGTTCTATACTGATATTTGATTATATTATTTAGTTTTCCACGTGCTTATATCTTGTTTCCCTTCTTAGACTGTTAAAATAATGAGTGCAAGGACTATGTCATACACAGTCCTGATATATATGTATGTGTATGTGTGCAGATATACTATTTTATTGATTATTAATAAATTGGGATATATTTTTTGAAACAGCTTTACAATGAGTTACATATTTGTTTTGAAACCACAAAATCAAGTGAAGCTATGCTCCGGCAAAGTGTCGTCAGTCTTCAAGAGCAGCTATTTCAAAAGGAGCAAGAAAATGCTAAATTAAAAGAAAAGATTCAGGAATCACAAGGAGCACCATATCCTTTCCCTCAAGAAAGTGATTCAGACCACTCAGAACAGGTGAGCGACGTTTTCTAAAAATGTTGCCCATTACACAAATGTTGCGATATCATATTAAATCATCTATAATGAACTAAAACATAAAAATTTAAATAAATTTGCAAATATTGTAAGTTGTGATAGAGACTTTTGTGTTGTGATATTGTTTTATACTCTTTATATACGTGAATGTCATATGCAATATGGATTCAAATAGAAATGCATGTATAAACAAAGGTTATATCTGGTGTAGTTATGGTGATAAAACAGTGATAATTTACACTAATGAAGAGAAAATTAATAGGTCATGCTCATTTTGAGAATTTTTAGCTGAATGAGGTAATGGAATGGAAAGAATATTGAATGACAAGTCTCATACACTACTTTGCCATAATGTGTGGTACTTTATACTTTTTAGTTCCGATCTGCTGCTACCGTGATAATGTGATTTTACAGTTCAATTGACCTTTCTACCTATTTCTTGTGAGTTAGTACAAACTTATAGGTAAATATGCAGGTTCAGGATGCAAATAAACCTGGGATCAAATTACAGCTCTGCCTTTGAGCTGTGTGAACTTGAACACATTTCTTAAACGTTTTAGCCAGAGTTTCCTCACAAATAAAACATTGATATTAATGGCATCTATTGTCGTAGAGTTTTGAGGAATAATGAGATAATGCATATCAAGTGCAGAGCTTGGCACATAGCAAATGTTCTCTCATTGGTACTTCTTTGTAGGTAATCTTCAATGTAACTTTCAGCTCTAAATATAGATTATAAAAAACAATCTTATTCCTGGAGATTTATTTGGTTTAAGGCATTCAACATTTCTTTAAATTTTAGTGTTTATTAATTTAGCTCAGAAATGGAATTTACAAGCAGGTAATTGCATGCTGAAGTGTTTATTAATGATTGAAGAACAGTAATTTTGAACACAGAATATTTTGTTTTAGTAACAGGTGAACCTTAACACTACAATTTTTAAGTTTGTATTATATTGCATTTTTTGGACATTAGGTGCACAGAATTGGATTAATCATAAATTTTGTGTCATGACAGTATTATGTTACATGCTTTATAGGCCTATTTTATTCAATTAATTAATTTGTTTGTATATTATAATAAATAACCTCGGTTCCACCACCAACTAGGAAGGACCGTAATATTACTAATGACTTACGTCTACTTGTATGCTCCTCCCATTCTGGTACCCTGATTCTCTCTCCATATATAACCACTAATGTGTTTATCATTTTGATTATTTTTTTTAAAGTTTTATCACACACAAATTTATGAGTAAATCGTATGTTGTTTAGTTTTGTCATTTATAAAAATGTATCATAATGTGTTGCCTTGGGGTTGACAATTTTGGCTTATCATTATGTTATTAAGATTTATCTATGTTGTTTGATATAACTGATCATTTATTCTTACTGATTTAACATATATAATTATATTATAACTACTTGTACATATATTTGTAGATGAGCATTTGGGTTATTTCCAGTATTTTACTAATATGAATAATGCTACAATTGACATTTTTGTACATAATTCCTGGTACACGTGTGCATGCATTTCTAAGCTCATATGGCACTTTATAGTAACTTTGAAATGAGGGTAGTGTAAGTCACTTTATTCTTTTTTAAGAATGCTTTGTGTATTCCTGTTCTGTTGCTTTTTTATAGAAATTTTAGGAAGATTTCTAACTGAATGCTCATTTGTAAAACTGAAATTCAGCTTGTCAGTTTTACAAATGAGCATTCATTCAGTTAGAAATCTTCCTAATTTCCTTTGTGATTTTCATTTTGCCCCTTAGGTTATTTCAAAGTGTGTTATTTACTTTTGAAATATTTGGGTTTTTATTTACCCCCTCATATATTATATTTATTCACTTCTAATATAATTCTATTGTGGTCAGAGTGGCCCAGCATATGGTTTTGGTGAATGTATTATGTATACCTGAAGATAATTTGTATTCTGCAGCTATTGGGTTGAGTGTCCCTTAAATATCAATATTAATTATGTAATTATGGTTAATAGTATTCAGATCTTCTGTCTTTAATGATTTTTGTGTTTAGTTTTTTAATCCATTTTTCTATCAGTTACTAAATAGAGGTATTAAAATCTCCCAGTATGATTGTAGATTTTTCTGTTTCTTCCTTTAATTTTGTCAATGTTTGCTTCATATATTGTGAAGCTATTTTGTTAGGGGCGTACATATTTATGGTTGTTACATCTTTCTGCTTAATCAAACCCTTTGTCATTATAAAATGTCCCTACTAATTGTAGTAATAGTCTGTTGATTTGAAGTGCAATTTTATGATATTAATATAGACAGGCTCTTTAACAATTAAACATTTTGTATGATATAACTTATCCTTTTAATTTGCACCTATAGGTGTCTTTATATGTCAAGTGTACATAGGTCCCGTTTTGTTTTATTCATTCTGACAATTTCTTCCTTTTCATTGTAGCGTTAATCCATTTAAATTTAATATAATTATTAATATGGTTAGGTTTAGGAGTAATCTTACCATTTGTTTTCTGTTTGTCCTGTTTTTCCGTCCCTCTGTGACTCTTTTCCTTCTTTCCTTTTGGGTAAATTGACTGTTTATATGTTTTATTTATTTATTTAGTCCAATATTATTTTATATTAATTCCAATATTATTTTGACACTCAATATTATTTTATATTAATTTCAGGTGTACAGCACAGTGGTTAGACGTTTATATAATTTAAAAAGAGATCTCCCTTACTAGTCTAGTATTCACCTGGCACTATGCATGGTTACTACCATATTATTGACTATTGTTTTCTATACTTTACTATACTTTGCATCCCCATGACTATTATGTCACTGCAGATGTGTACTTTGTAATCTCTTCACTTTTTTTACCCTGCCCCACAACCACCCTCCCATCTTTCATCCCCAATAAATCTAGTACTGATCTGACACCATGCATAGTTATTTCAATATTATTTACTATATTCCTTATGCTATACCCTACATCTCCATGACTACTTTGTAATAACCAATTTATACTTCTTAATCCCTTCCTGTTTTTCACATGCTCCCAAGCCACCTCCCAATTGGCAACCATCAAAATGTTCTCTGTATCTGAGTTTGTTTCTGTTTTGTTTATTTTGTTCTTTAGATTCCACATATAATTAAAATTACATTGCATCTGTCTTTCTGTCTCTGACACACTCCATTCAGCACAATACCCTCCAGGTCAATCCATGCTGCCGCAGATGGCAAGAACCCATTCCTTTCCATGGCCGAGCAATATTCCATCGTATATATGTACCACCTTCTCTTCATTCATCCATCCACAGGCACTCATGCTGCCTCTACTTCTTGGTCATTGTAAACAATACTTCAATGAACATATGATGCATTCATCCTTTCAAAATAGCATTTTGTGTTTCTTCAGATAAATAACCAGAAATGGGATTACTGGGTTCTTCTTTGTCTCTTGTTATAGGCTTTGTTTTAAAGTCTGTTTTGTCTGGTATAAGTATTGCTACCCCACTTTTTTTTGTTGTTTCCATTTTCATGATTTTTTTTTTCCCCATCCCTTTACTTTCAGTCTGTGTGTGCCTTTCAATCTAAAATGAGTCTCTTGTAGGCAGCATGTGTTAGGGTCTTGTTTTTCTATCCATTCAGCCACTTTGTCTTTTGATTGGATCATATAATCCATTTACATTTAAAGTAATTATGGATAGATAAGTAGTTATTACCATTTTATTATTCATATATATATATACTTTTCCCCCCTTCCATCTTAAAGAAGTCCCCCTAAGATTCCTTCTAATGCTGGTTTGTTAATAATGAACTCCTTTAGCTTTTTCTTGTCTGGGAGGCTCTTATCTGTCCTTTGATTCTTAATGATAGCTTTGCTGGGTAAGAGTAACCTTGGTCGTAGGTCCATACTTTTCATCACTTCAAATATTTCCTGCCATCCCTTCTGGCCTGAAAAGTTTCTGTTGAGAAATCAGCAGTCTTATGGGAGCTCCCTTGTAGGTAACTAACTGCTTTTCTCTTCCTGATTTAAAGATTCTCTCTTTGTCTTTAACCTTTGGCATTTTAATTATAATGTGTCTTAGTGAGGGCCTCTTTGGATTCTTCTTGTTTGGGAATCTTTGTGCTTCCTGGGCTTGTATATCTGTTTCCTTCACCAGGTTAGAGAAGTTTGGAGTCATTACTTCTTCAAATAAGTTTTCAATTCCTTGTTTTCTGTATTCTCCTTCTGGTACCCCTGTGAGGCGAATGTTGGGGCACTTGATGTTGTCCCAGAGTCCCCTTAAACTGTCCTCACTATTTTTAATTCTTTTTTTTCTTTTTGCTATTCTGATTGTATGTTTTCTGCTTCTTTATCTTCTAAATCGCTCACTCAGTCCTCTGCTTTATCTAATCTACTGTTGATACCCTCTAATATATTCTTCACTTCAGTTATTCTTTATTTCTGATAGGTTCTTTTTTATGTTTTCTATTTCCATTTTTATGGTTCCTGTTTCTTTGTTAAAGTTCTCCCTGAGATCATCCATATAACCAGTATTTGAGACTCTGTATCTGGTAGATTTCTTGTCTCCATTTTGTTTAGTTCTTTTTTTGGAACTTGTTCTATTCTTTTATTTGGGACATGTTTCTTTGTCTCCCCATTTTGGCTGCCTCTCTGTGTTTGTTTCTAGGTATTATGTAGTGCCACTGTGTCTTCTGGTCTTAGTACAATGGCCTTATGTGCTGTGGGGCTCAGTGGTTCAGTCTTCCTGGTTACTTCAGCCATGCACTCCAGCTCTGTCCCTTATGTGGGTTGTGTGTGCTCTCCTGTTGAAGTTTAGCCTTGGTTACTATTTGCACATCAATGGGAGGGATTGGGTCTCAGGGTTATTTGTTGTGAGGGCTGGTTGTGATTATAGTGGGGGAGCTCTGATCCTACTGAGCAGGGCTCACTTTAGCAGGGCACTGATGTCTGCCCAGTCTGCCCCTTGGGTGTGTCATCCTTGGATGCGGCTGGGCGATACTCTGGCTTGTTCCAAAGCTGGCCACTGGGCCTGCCAGCCCCAGGGCCCCCTGGAAGGGCCCACCACCGTCCAAGTTTAGCCACAGCCTATACTACCCTACCTAGGGCTACCTAGTATGAGTTACAAAGCATCTGCAGATGGCTGCCCCCTAGTGGGCTTGGAAGTGCCTTGAGAAACCAATCTGCATACCAAAGTTGGCTATTCACTAATGCTGGGCTCAGCCATAGGTATAGGACATGCTCAAGCCAGATGCTGTTTGTTTCGGTTTTGTGAACCTTTGAAAGATTTTATGAAAGTTCGACACATGAGCTAAGACAGGTTGTTTGTATGGGAAAGGCACTGGAAGTAGCTTGGGTGTGCCCAAAAGTTGGGTGGGGCAGAATATCAGGGAATCACTAAGGCAGGGCAGCCAAAAGGTGAAAGTCAGTTGGATGGAGACTCAGATATGGCATCTGCCTGCATCTGCAAGTAGAGTGGGGAGGATTCAACAAAGAAGCGATGGCTTCCACCAGCTCCTCTCTCTAGGAGAAAGGTGCTCCTCTATCCCTTTCCCTGAAGTTAGAAAATTCTATTCCTCCCCATATGTACCTGGTGCCTTTTGAGCTGCTGCTCCAGTGCTGGAGCTCAGAGCCGGTGAATCCATCAGTGAGTAAGTCTGTACGGGAGTTCTTTAAGAAGAGTGCCTGGGAGTGCAGTGACCCTCTGGCTCACGCAGCCACAATCGCTGCTGGTTTTTACAGCCAGAAGTTATGGAAACTTTTCTCCCCAGCACTGGAACCCTGAGGTGGGGAACCTGCTATGGGGCTGGGATCCTCACCCTTACGGGGGTATCTCCACAGCACAGATATCCCTTCCAATTTTTAATTGTCACCTGCAGGTGTGGGATCAGCCCGTTCTGCATCTCTGCCACTCCTACCAGTCTTGAGGTGGCTTCTTTTATTTGTCTGTAGTTGTAGGGCTTTGGTGGTTCAGTTAGACTTCAAGCAATTCTCAATAATGGCTGTTCTGTGGTTTAGTTGTAACTGATATGGTCCTGAGAAGAGGTGAGCACAGTGTTTACCTACTTTATCATCTTAACTGGAAATTGTTTATATTAGGTTGGTGCAAATGTAATTGTGGTTTAAAAGGTTAAAAATATAATAACTGCAACAACCACAATTACTTTTGCATCAACCTAATATATATTTTAAAAGCAATTTTAAAATTTCACTTTTGCATCTTCTGGACTCCACTGTTTCTGATGATAACTCAGTGGGAATTTGTTTCATTTTTAAGTTAAATGTGATGTGTCAGTTTTGTCTGGCTCTTTTTCCAATTTTTTACCTTTGTTTTTAAGCATTTGAAGTACATTGTTCCCAGGTATGGTTTTCATTTTTGCAGTTTGATGAGCTTTCTGAATTTTGTAAATAACATATTTTGAAACTAAATTGGGGGAGATATTGACATTATTTCCTCAATATTTTTTTTGACTCCTTTCTTTTCTTCTTTTGAGATTCCCATTTCATTCATGTTAGACTTTTCAATGTTATCTCAACAATCTGCAAGTCTCTTTATTTTTATTTAATCTTTTAATCTATGTTCTTCAGGTTAAATAATTTCTATGAATTTTTATTCATCTAACACTTCTGTTATCTCCAATTTGCTCTTAAATGTTTTCTGCAATTTAGTCTTCAAATATTGTATGTTGTTCATATCTTGCAAACATATTTTTCTTTAGGTCTTTGTTATAATAGTTAAAATAGATCCTTAAAATCATTACATATTAATTCCATCTTTTGGGTCTTCTTGGGTTTGATGACTAGTGGTTTTCCTTTTCTTTTGAGTATGGGTCATGTATTAATGTTTCCTCTATGTCTAATAATTTGGGTTTATATATAGTATAATTTGGGCTTACATAGTATATATATATATATATATATAGTAACATTTTATAGAGACTCTGGTTTCTGTTGTATTACTCATATAAATGATGAAGCTTTCCTTATTTTCTTTCTTCCATCCCCCCACCCCCTCTCCCTTCTCTCGAATCAGAATTTAACTACTAGGTTTGACTTCAACTCCAAGTCCTCTTTCCCTTCAGGTGCATATAGTGCATAAATTGCCTTTTTTTTTTTTAATGCCACATTTTCTTTATCCATTCATCCATTGATAGAAAAATCAGGTTGTTACCATGTATTGTCCATTTAAATAATGATGCCACAAACATGGGGGTGTAGATGTCTTTTTGAGATAGTGATTTTATTTTCTTTCGATACATACCAAGAAGTGTAATTGCTGGATCATATGGAAGTTCTAGTTTTACTTTTCTGAGGAACCTCCACATTTTTTCTATAGTAGCTATACTAATTTATGTTCCTACCAACCTGCACAAAGGTTCTCATTTCTCCATATATTCACCAACATTTGTTATTTGTTGTATTTTTTATAATAGCCATTCTAATAGATATGAGGTGATATCTAATGTTTTTAATTTTCATTTCCCTGGTGATCAGTTATGTTGAACACCTTTTCATGCACCTGTTGGCCATCTGTATGTCTTCTTTGGAAAAATGTCTATTCAGATCCTCTGCTCTTTTTTTTTCAATAGTATTTTTTGGAGGTCTATTGAATTGTGTGAGTTCTTTGTATATTTTAGATATCAACACCTCATCACATACATGATTTCAAATATTTTCCCCCATTTGTAGGTTGCCTTTTTATTTTGTTGATCATTTCTTTTGCTGTTTAGAAGCTCCTTAGTTTGCTATATAATGCCACTTCTTTATTTTTGCTTTTGTCATCTTTGCTTTTGATGTCAAATCTAAAAAAATTATTGCCAAGACTGATGTCAAGGAGCTTATCACCTATGTTCTAGGACATTTGTGGTTTCAGGTCTTACATTCAAGTCTTTAATCCATTTTGATTTGATTTTTGTATATAGCGTAAAATAGTGGTGTAGTTTTATTTTGCCTGCAGCTGTTTAGTTTTCCCAACACCATTTATTGAAGAGGCTATTTTCCCCCATTGTATCTTTTTGACTCCTTTGTTATTATTAATTGGATATTAATATTTATCCAATTAATTAAATATTAAATATTGGATATTTAATATTGCTAGGTGCAATATTCTTGGTTGGCAGTTTTTCCCCTTTCACCCCTCCCAAAATCATGCCACTCTCTTCTGGCCTGGAAAGTTGCTGCTGAAAAATCTGCTGATGGTCTCATTGGTTTTCCATTGTACATAACGAGTTGTTTTTCTACTGCTGCTTTTAAGATTCCTTGTTTTTAACTTTTGACAATTTAATGTGTCTTAGTGTGAGTCTCTTTGTGATTATCTAGTTTGGAACTCTCTGGGCTTCCTGTATCTGGATGTCTGTTTCCTTCCCCAGGTTAGTGAAGTTTTCAGCCATTATTTCCTGAAATAATCTTTTTCTTCTTTTCCTTCCTCTTTTCCCCTTCTAGGATCCCTATAATGTGAATGTATTCTGCTGGATGTTGTCCCATAAAGCCCTTCCTGCTATGCTATCTTCATTCTTTTCCATTCTGTTTTCCTTTTGATCTTCTGATTGGATAAACTCCAGTGCCCTGCCTAGGAGCTCTCTTGTCCTTTATGTTGCTTCATGTTATCTGCTGTTGAACTACTCTAGTGTATTTTTTCAGTTCAGCTATTATATTATTCCATTCTGTGATCTCTGTTTGGTACTTTTGAATATTTTCTATTTCTTGCAATTCTCACTTTGTTCATACATTGTTGTCCTTACCTCAGTAAGCATATTTATGGTCATTATTTTGAACTCTTTACCAGGAAAATCACTTATCTCCATTTAATTAAGGTCTGTTCTGCAATTTTAGCTTGTGCTTTTGTTTGGAATGTATTTCTTTGTTTCTTCATTTTCCTTGACTCTCTAGGTTAGTTGCTGTTTATTAGATAAAACAGACAACTCTCCCAGACTTGAAGGAGTGGTATCATGTAAGAGATGAACTTATTCAGCCTAGCTCTTGATTGTCTCTTAAACCTTTATGATTGTTCAAGCAGCCTTTTTAAAAATTATCTGTGGTTCCCAGTAGTTGAGGGTGTGCCAAGATCTGTCAGTCTTTTATAGGGGACGATCTCAGTCAGCACCTAGATGGAAGCTGATTGGAACTTTGACACTCAGACAGCAGCTTTTGAAGTGTGCAAATAGATCTCTTTCATGGAGAGATTGGTAGATGGACATTTCTTTCTGCTCCTGCTGCACTGAACCCTGTAAGAACAGCCAATTAAGAACTGTTTTTTTTGTTTGCTACAGTTCACTGACCCATGAACACAAACCCTAAAGGCCATCAGAACCAGGCTATCAAGGGATGTATCCTCTGGTTGATAGTCACAAAAGTCAGAGCATCAGATGTGTGTACTGCTCTTTCCAGGGAGATGTCAGTGACCTGGAGTAAGGTACGGGACAGTGCTAAGATAGCATCGACAGGCTTCCTGGTCTCTGCAGAGGATTATGGTCAGACCACTGGATATTAAATTAGAAGCCCGACCCTAAGGCTGCATCTTTTAAGATATGCAAGTAAGCCTCTTTCAGGGAAAGACTGGGATTTTGGTGTTTCTGACTCAATGCTGAGCCCTAAGGGGAATAGCTGGTTAAGAACTGTTTTGTTTGCTATAATCCTCTTGGACCCAGGAATGCAACCCTTGCTGACCTCCACAGACAAGTGATCAGAGGGTGTGTCCCCTGGGCAGCAGCCACGAAAGCTGGAGCACAAGACATGTCCGCAACGTCCTTTCAGAGAGATATTGGTGACCTGGAGTAGGGCAGAGGGAAAGTACAAAGATTGTGCCCACTGGCCCAGACTGGTGACTTGTACTCACACAGCTACAGAAACCTAAGCTGGCTGTGGATGTGGCTCCTAGGATCCAGTGTAGGCAAAGAGGTACTTAGGCTGCTGGTGTCTTACATTTTTGCATCAGCCACAGAAGCCTTGGATGTATCTGGCATGGTTTCAGCAGAAAGGGGACGGTGGTGCAGATGGAGCAGGAGGGACTCAGGCTGCGGGCATCAGCTAATGTGAAAACCTGTGGGGCTAAACATGGTGAGATCTGCAGGGCATCCTTGATGGATGTGGTAGCCATTGGCTTTATCAGTAGTGAACTTGACTGAGTTTGTCTGCAGAGCAGAGCTCTGTGAACTGTCCGTTGGTCCTGTTGCCTGACTGCAGATAATAACCTCTGCTTTTCTTCCTTGTTCCTAGATGGCTCAATATGTCTCGCTGTGCTCTTCTAGGTGGGGTGAAACTGAAGTAGGACCTCTGTGCAGTGCTCTCAGAGCCTGTAGAAGCTAGTTGTTTACCTCGCTCTTTCTTTCTTGGCTCGAGGATCTCTTTCTAGCTGGGAAAATTCTTCTTGGTGCTGAACAATGCCAACTTAGGGGATGGGAAGATAAGGCAAAATGAAGTTATCTTCTTCTCCTCTTGTGCAGTTATTCTCCTCTTAGTATTTTGTTCCTGTGTTGCTAAAACTTATGAAATGTACTCTAGTAGTCTCTCAGCATTGTTTTTCTTTGTGGACAGCTGTCCACTTGTTAATCTTGTGGGGAGAAGGGAAGCTATGTTGTCCAATGTCACCTTTTTCTTCTTCTTCTTCTTCTTCTACTTCTGCTTCTGCTTCTTTTATTTATTTATTTATTTATTTATTTATTTATTTATTTATTTATTTATTTATTTATTTGCCAGTATTGTTGTTTCTTTTTAATGAATGTGTTTTTGGGTACCAGGTTACTACTCATACTATTAACCAGGTTACTCTGCTGCAGTGTTAGTTTTAAGGGGCATGGCAATTCTTCAGCCATGAAAAGCATTTGTCTTGCAGCTTACAATTTATATGTATGTATAGCTTAGCTATATTTCTCCCAAAGTTTAGCTGAGCGTATTCCTCCTTCCTCTGTGGCACAGTTTGTAATGTGATATATTTATGTTTGTAGGGAGTGTATGTGCCCCTTGTGACTGTCAGATTGGTTGACTTTTCTCAGTATCTACTTTTACTTTTCTAAATCTGCATTGATTTAATCACAGAGTGCTGTTTGTTGTTCTATTGAGTTTGATCATTAGCTTCGTTAGTGGGATAGTTATGACAGACTGTTAATTATACTTACAATAAACATGTGCATAAATATATAAAATGTATTTATATGTTTTTTATAAATATTACGTGTGAAAACAGCATATGACATACTGGACGCAGCTGTCAAATAAATGTTTTAAGGCCCGGTCATTTTAGTTTTTATATTCAGGTTTGAGGAACTTCAGGCTGAGACATTGAAAGAAACTCAAAATAATTTTTCTATCCTAATCCTATACAACTGGACTTTAAAAGTGAGATGAATGTTAGTTAGATATTGTTAAGCTTGTTTCTCTGAATAGGAATTTTTATGTACCTAGTGAGTTGACTTTAAAATATATGAATTTTATGGATTGATTAAATATTGCCCTTCTGTTAGACTGATATAGATGTTTAAACATAAGAATTTTGAATTGAAAATTGGTTTTGTATTTATTAAGGCATTTTCTTTAAAATTTTATAGCAAACGCAGTAATCGTATCATTCATCAGAACTCTATTAGTTGATATATCTAAACTTATTTTACAAATATTTATTGATATTGCACCATGTGATGGGGACTGTTCTTGGTAATGAAGAAACTTTAGGGAACAGAACAAGGTCTTTGCCCTCGTGGAGCATACACTCAAGTCAGAGAGTTGCCATCAAACAAATGCATCGTATGGTAAAAAGTGTTGTGAAGAAAAATAATGCAGTGTGAGACAGAGCGTGATAATGAATGGTGATGTTATTTCATGTATGGTGGTGGAAGAAAGCTGTTCTGATCAAGTGACAGTTAAGAAGAAACCTGGCGGAAGTGAACCATTTAGACATGTCGAGAGACCATTCCAAGCAGAAGGACCAACAAGTGCAAAGCTTATGAAATAGGAGTTTGCCCAGCAAGGAGGCCAATGTGGCTCAATCCAAGAGAGCTACGAGGAGAAAGAAGAGTGAGAGTGACCTCAGAGAGGTAGATGGAGGGCAGGTCTCCTAGGGCCTTGTGAAGCCACCAGAGATGTGAGATGGAAACCCCTTGGTGTGTTTTAAATAGAAGAGTAATAAGATCTAACTTACTGTTTTAAAAGGATCACCCTGGCTTCAATGCAGAAGATACACTATAGGAAGGCAAAGATGGGAGCAGGTAGGCAAATTTAAGAGGCAGTTATAATAGTCCAGGTGAAACTCAGATGGTGCTTAGATTTGGTTACGAGACATAGTTTTGATTTTGAAAATAATTCAAAGGTAGAAGCTATAGATTTGAAGATGGCTTAGATGTGGAGTATGAGATGAAAGGAGAAATTAAAAATGGATCCAGGATTTCTAGGCCTAGTACCTAGAGTGGATTTGCCACTTTTTGAGGCAAGAAAGAGTATTCCAGCATTTCTCCTAGCAAGAAGGAGGATACTGAAGTTATGTAGAGAGAATTGGAAGCTTTGAATTAGGGAAATAGTAAAAGGAATGGAGGGAAATAAATGACTCAGGATTTCTGCCAATTAGTAACATATTCTTTATAATGTTGGTACTATAATTCTTCAGGATTTAGTCTAACTAGACTCACCTCTTCATCAATTCTTCCATTTATCCATCATTCATTCATTCATTTATTCACTCATGTATTATTCAGTTATATAGTCAATATTTATTAAAGTCGTACTGTATTTTAGGTATTAGATTAAGTGTGAAGGGATGCAAAGATAAATAAGACAGTCTGCTCTTACAAATCATTCAAATGGGTATGCACACAAGGAAATAATTGTTATAGAATGTGCTATAGTGGAAGTATGATCAAAGTATGAACTTTTTGGAGAGAAGCTTTGCAGGGAGCATATGTGTGGAGAGGAGGGCAGTTGCCAAAGCTTCCACAGAGAAAGTGGAATACGTCAGTTTGAAATTATTTAGTAGTTTCTAGCTTCAGGTTGGAAGTGAATTAGCACAGGCCCAGAGGTGAGGAAGTGTATGGTATATCCTGGATATTGAGAGTAGTCCAGCCAAGTTCTTCTTAGATTTTAATGTGCATCCAAGTCACCTGGAATGAGACATTGTTATAAACCAGACTGATTCGGTAGGTCTGGACTGGGGTCTGTGATTCTGCATTTCTTTCATATTCTCACATGATGCTGTTATAGCTGGTCCAGGGATCAACCTTTGATTAATGAATTAAGTAGGCAAATGGATTATACGGTTGAGGGGAAATGGTAGGAAGATTTTATTCTTCCATTTCTCATATCAGGACTTTTCTATGCGTGATTCTTGGGTTTATTTACAGAGTAATAGAAAACATAAATTATGGAATCTGGTACTCTTATCTGTGTTACCTTGTTACTTTAGAGAAGCCAAGTGTCAGTTTTATCATTTGTAAAACCGGTATTATAGTAGTACCTCATACGAGTTTTATGAAGATTACATGAGGCAATGAGTGGTGAGCACTAAGAGTAATACATGTTAGCTTCTAATGTTATTATATAGGAAAAACACTTCTTATGTCATGTTAGTAAATTTGCGATTGTATTTTTCTCTCTTGTGTTGGTGGTGATTCATCTTTTCTTTTTCCTGATCTCACTTATCAGAATTATTGGTGAACTAACTGACAGTCTTTGCCATAGAAAAGGGCAAAACTAATTGGTTCATATGGGATTGAAACCTGTGACCTTTGATTTCTTAGCACCCTGTTCTTAACTAGCTGAATTCTGAATGACTGCCTATTCTTATCTCAGAGTGATTGTTTATCTTTTTCATGCAGAAGTACTGTTTCTTGCCTTGGAGGAATATCTTGCAGTAGAGGACAGGAGAGAAACCTAAGCCTTCAAATTATTATATTTATCTCTGAATGAGATACACTCCATGTGGCTAACAGCAGACCACAAGATTGGAGTTGCAAGATTTGACCACAGGCTTGTTCATTTTTATTTCTTTTCACAGATACTTTATTCATTCCTTTTTTCAGTGGTAGAAAATTGTCTTTCTGTATGTTGCTTTCCCTTATATTCTCACTTTCTTTTCAAAAACTTCTATTACTAAATATTTGAAGTCTACAAAAGAATAATGTACTGTCTGTGGCCGCACCAGTAACTGTCACCAATACTCTTGGTGCTACTTGTGTGCTCCTCCCCATCCCATCTTCTTTCCCTAAAGATAATCACTCTCTTGGATATTGTTTATTAATTCCTGCCTATTAAAATTATGTTTTCTTAAACAATGTACTGTTTAGTATTGCTTTTATTTAAACCTTAAAAATATCATCTTCCATAGATATCAGCCTTTGGGACTTGCTTTTTTTTCTTTGAACTTTGTTTTTGTAAGATAGCTCATTGCTGTTGAGTGTAGCTATAATTCTTTTCCCCTTCTGTGTAGCAGTTTAGTGTATGAATAAGCTGTAATTTATTGTTCCATTCTTTTTGTCAATGAACTTTTTTTTTTTTTTTAGCTGTAGGAATTTTTATACATTGCTGCTATGAACATTCTAGTATGTCTCCAGACACTCGTGTGCAAGTCTTTCTCTAGGATGTATTGCTAAGGGTGAAATCGCCTGTCATGAATATGCCAATATTGAAGCTAACAAGAAAATGCCAAATTATTTGCCAAAGTGGCTGTCTCAAATTATAGACTTCTTAGTTACATTCTTAAAAGGGATAAAACTATATCTCAATTCTGATTTCATTTTTTATTTCTTTGATATCTAATGAGTTTGAGCATCTTATTTTTGTTACGTAAAATACCTGTTTGTGTCTTTTGCCCATTTTTCTATTAGAATGTTTGCCCTTTTGTTGAAGTTCTTTATTTTGGATACTAATCTTTTGCTATGTTATTTAAAGTAATGTATTACATAAACCCCAAATCTCTGTGGCGTAAAATAATTTATTTTTTATTTATGTAACTATCCAGTGTGGGTATTACTTGGATTTTCAACTTCAAGCAGTAGTTTAGAGATCCAGGCTCCTTTCATCTTTTAGATCCACTAGCTTTAGATGCGGCTCCCAAAGTTGTCCTGGAATCATTTCTACTCCAGCTAGAAAGAAGGGAAAAAGCCCTAGAGAATCACATTTAGGAAGGTTTTATGAATCAGGCTTGAATGAATCAGATACATATCACTTCCACTGGAGTGTTATCGGGCATAACTCAATTATTCGGCTACATGTTATCTGAATGCAAAGAATGTTGGGAAATATGTGAACCCAAATATCGGGAAACAAGTATCCATTTCCAAAAAGAGGAAATGAGTTTATAGATCAACCAGCTGTCTCAACTTTGGTTATATTGTTGCAAATGTCTTCTAAGTTGTGGCCTTTCTTTTCACTTATTCTATGGTCTTTTGAAAAGTGAAGTATTAATTTAATGTAATTGAATTTCTTGATATTTTCTCTTAAACTTGATGGTTATTGTCTTGCTTAAGAAATCTTGTCGTATCCTGAACTCATAAAGATATTTTCCTATATTTTCATTAAAAGTGTTACAGTTTTGATTTCCGCATAGAAGTTTTTAATCTATGTGGGATTCATTTTTGTTTGTTGTGAGGAACAGAATTCCATTTAATTTCTTAAAAATCTTCAGCTATATTATCGTTCTTTTTCAGATTTGGTCAGTTTGACTTTAAATCTTCAAGCTCCTTACTGCTTCTTTTTTTTAGGTTTCTATCTCACATAAATCAGAATTAAAGGCGTTAGGAAGTTAGTTGTAGCGAATTGGTGGCAGGCATTGTATTTGGGGACAGGAGGGCTATGCCTGGGGTTTCTTTGTGACATCTGAGGTTTGAGGTAAGGAGAGCTAGGGAACTAGGTTTCAGCCACAGTGCTTGGCCTCTCCTTCCTCCACGAGAGGCATGGCCTGAGACCTTGAGTATGCTTTTGCTCTTGAACCCCAAATGTGGCTCTGTGTGTGTATAGGGGGTATACAAAGTACATAGAAAATATACAGTTTATATAATTAGAGTCATACAGTAAATAAATTTGTATCTTGCTGTACAAGTACCATTTATTACCATTTCATTATAATTAAACATTTGAGAACATTTTTTTGACTATCTGATAGTATAACAACATAGAAATGTGTCATTTTTACCTAAATATTTTCCTACTCTGGGACATTTAAATCGTTTCAAATATTTTTTTCTGTTTTCTCTGATTTTCATACTCTGATAAACATTTTCATTTGTGTATCTTTATTCTCATCTCTGGTTCTTTCTGTAAGATGAACTCTTAAAAGTAAAATCCCTGTGTTAAAGATTATGAACCTAAGACCCTTGAATATAGCAAGCCAAGCTATATTCCAGAAAGATTATACCGAATGATCTGCTCACAGTCTATCAAAGGGCCCACTTTTCATAACCTTGAACGCTTTATTACCATTTCAAAATGGCCTTATTAGTTCATTCTTTTTGTTTTTCATCTCTGGAAACTAGTGAGGCTTTTTACTTGTACTTCTCACTTTTCTTTTGTAAATATTCTACCAGTTTGTATTTTTATGTTTTTCTTTGTTTTGTGTATTGATATACATGACCTCTTAAGTATACAGGAAATGAGTTCTATATAATATTTATAACGGATATTTTCACAGTTTATTGTTTATCTACCTTGTTAATTAATGCTTCTAGACCTTGTAGACTCAGTTCTAAGATAATGACTCAGAACTTTTTTCCTGAAGCTGTATTCTTAAGATTGAGATGTGTATCTCTTTTGTGCATTAGCACGTATTAAGCTTTATTGTTTTACTTGTCTATCTCCTCTCTAGACTGTGAGCTTCTTGAAATCAAGGAAGGTTGCTGTCTTATGCTTTTATCCCCACTGTTTTTTCGAGTGATTGATATTTTAATTTCAGTAAATGTGTATTGAATGAACACATGTAAAAAAATGTATATATTGGTTTCATACCCATTTAGCCTATCCCATGGTGATCAAATTTTCTTTGACACAACAATTTCAGTAAGGTAGGAGCTTTAACGAGTCAACTTTTGCAAGGGATTATTTAGTTGTGATGTGGAATACTTACACATGGATTTAAAAAACTGTTGTCTTTTGTTTAGCAGTGCTGAATTGATTTTGTACAATTTTCCAACACAGCAAAGGAGAAAAAAAATGTCTGTGTTAGTTAGCTTTGCTTTCTTGCCAATCAACGAATCTAATATTGATAGTGGCTATTTGGCATCAACTAAAGTGTTTTCATTTCTCAGTTGGCAAGGAGGAGATCAGATTTTAGTACCTTAACTTAGGCTCAGAATGCTGTTAAGCCTTTCATACTATAGTTGAGAAATAATATGCTAGAGTTAATAATTGGTTTGCTTTTTATGATTTTTATTGTTTCACTTACACTTTTTTTGCATTTTATATGGGTAATGTTTCTTTTATACTTTCTCTAGGTATCTTGCTATTATAACATCAAAATGTTTTTTTCAATATATGAGGACAAAGTGTCATATATATGCATTACTTTTAAATTATGCATATCACCATCTTATTTCATACTTAACTAAATTTTAATTTATAAATATAAACTCATTTTGAAAAGTTGATTTATTTGACAGCATTATTTTAAATGAAAACTGCCTTGTAATTTATTGCTTGATTTAATTATACTCAACTCGTTTATATTTTTAATTCATTTGTATAGGTAGACATGTCCACAGAAGTATATGGGAAATTATCTATTGACAGTTTCATATTTAATCAACCATTAGGAGAAAACAATTTACCTATAAAACAATGTTATGACATGGTTCTTAAACTTGATGAATGATGTTTTTATTTAAAAGAAAAATTTGAAGTCTTTATCTTTTATGTTAACCATAAACTTTTTTCTAAAGCATTTATGCATTATACAAGTATTTACAAAATTTG